>NW_027253937.1:301885-603771 GCF_044704955.1 Pristiophorus japonicus | reverse complement strand
GTCCTGGGGGGAGGGGAGAGTGACCCGATGGGAGGGGAGAGTGTCTCAGGGGGAGGGGAGAGTGTCCCGGGGGGAGGGGAGATTGTCTCAGGGGGAGGGGAGAGTGTCCCGTGGGGAGGGGAGAGTGTCCCGAGGGGAGGGAAGGGGAGAGTGTCCGGGGGAGAGGAGAGTGTCTCGGGGGAGGGGAGAGTGTCTCGGGGGAGAGGAGAGTGTCTCGGGGGGATGGGAGAGTGTCTCAGGGGGAGGGGAGTGTGTCTCGGGGGGAGGAGAGAGTGTCCCGGGGGGAGGAGAGAGTGTCCCGGGGGGAGGGGAGAGTGTCTCGGGGGGTGGAGAGAGTGTCCCGGGGGGAGGGGAGAGTGTCTCGGGGGAGGGGAGAGTGTCTCAGTGGGAGGGGAGTGTGTCTCGTGGGGAGGGGAGAGTGTCTCGGGGGGAGGAGAGAGAGTCCCGGGGGGAGGGGAGAGTGTCTCGGGGGAGGGGAGAGTGTCTCAGGGGGAGGGGAGTGTGTCTCGGGGGGAGGGGAGAGTGTCTCAGGGGGAGGGGAGTGTGTCTCGGGGGGAGGGGAGAGTGTCTCGGGGGGAGGAGAGAGAGTCCCGGGGGGAGCGGAGAGTGTCCCGGGGGAAGGGGAGAGTGTCTTATGAGGAGGGGAGAGTGTCCCGGGGGGAACGGAGAGTGTCCCGCGGAGAGCGGAGAGTGTCCAGAGGGGAGGGGAGAGTGTCTCAGGGGGAGGGGAGAGTGTCCTGGGAGGAGGGGAGAGTGTCCCAGGCGGAGGGGAGAGTGTCCGGGGGGGAGGGGAGAGTGTCCCGGAGGGAGCGGAGAGTGTCCCGACGGGAGAGGAGAGTGTCTCAGGGGGAGGGGAGAGTGTCCCGAGGGGAGGGGAGAGTGTCTTGGGGGGAGGCGAGAGTGTCACGGGGGAGATGAGAGTGTCCCGGGAGGAGGGGAGAGTGTCACGGGGGGAGGGGAGAGTGTCCCGGGGGGAAGGGAGGGGAGAGTGTCTCGTGGGGAGGGGAGAATGTCTCGGAGGGAGGGGAGGGGAGAGTGTCTCGAGGGGAGGGGAGTGGTGAGTGTCTCGGGGGGAGGGGAGGGTGTCTCAGGGGGAGGCGAGAATGTCTCAGGGGGAGGGGAGAGTGTCTCGGGGGGAGGGCAGAGTGTCTCGGGGGGAGGGGAGAGTGTCACGGGGGGAGGGCAGAATGTCTCAGGGGGAGGGGAGAGTGTCCCGGGGGGTGGGGAGAGTGTCCCGGGGGGGAGGGGAGAGTGTCACGGGGGGAGGGGAGAGTGTCCCGGGGTGAGTGGAGTCGCGGGGGGAGGGGAGAGTGTATCCCGGGGGGAGGGGAGAGTGTCTCGGGGGGGAGGGGAGAGTGTCCCGAGGAGAGGGGAGGGTAGAGTGTCCCGGGGGGAGGGGAGAGTGTCCCGGAGGGAACGGAGAGTGTCCAGAGGGGAGGGGAGAGTGTCTCAGGGGGAGGGGAGAGTGTCCTGGGAGGAGGGGAGAGGAGGGTGTCCCGGGGGGAGGGGAGAGTGTCTAGGGGGTGGGAAGGGGAGAGTGTCCCGGGGGGGGAGGGGAGAGTATCCCGGGGGGAGGGGAGAGTGTCCCGGGGGGAGGTGAGAGTGTCTTGGGGGGAGGGGAGAGTGTCTCAGGGGGAGGGGAGAGAGTCCCAGGGGGAGGGGAGAGTGTCCCAGGGGGAGGGGAGAGTGTCCGGGGGGGAGGGGAGAGTGTCCCGAGAGGAGGGGAGAGTGTCCCGGGGGGAGGGGAGAGTGTCCCAGAGGGAACGGAGAGTGTCCAGAGGGGAGGGGAGAGTGTCTCAGGGGGAGGGGAGAGTGTCCTGGGAGGAGGGGAGAGGAGGGTGTCCCGGGGGGAGGGGAGAGTGTCTCGGGGGTGGGAAGGGGAGAGTGTCCCGGGGGGGGAGGGGAGAGTATCCCGGGGGGAGGGGAGAGTGTCCCGGGGGGAGGTGAGAGTGTCTTGGGGGGAGGGGAGAGTGTCTCAGGGGGAGGGGAGAGAGTCCCAGGGGGAGGGGAGAGTGTCCCAGGGGGAGGGGAGAGTGTCCGGGGGGGAGGGGAGAGTGTCCCGAGAGGAGGGGAGAGTGTCCCGAGGGGAGGGGAGAGTGTCCCGGGGGGAGGCGAGAGTGTCTCGGGGGGGAGAGGAGAGTGTCCCGGGAGGAGGGGAGAGTGTCCCGGGGGGAGGGGAGAGTGTCCCGGGGGGAGGGGAGAGTGTCCCGGGGGGAAGGGAGAGTGTCTCGGGGGGAGGGGAGAATGTCTCGGGGGGGAGGGGAGAGTGTCCCGGGGCGAGGGGACAGTTGTCTCGGGGGGAGGGGAGAATGTCTCGGGGGGGAGGGGAGAGTGTCCCAGGGGGAAGGATGAGTGCCCCAAGGGGAGGGGAGAGTGTCCCGGGGGGAGGGGAGGAGAGAGTGTCCCGAGGGGAGGGGAGAGTGTCCCGAGGGGAGGGGAGAGTGTCCCAGGGGGCTGGAGGGGAGAGTGTCCCGAGGGGAGGGGAGAGTGTCCCGAGGGAAGGGGAGACAGTCCCAGGGGGAGTGGAGGGGAGAGTATCCTGAGTGGAGGGGAGAGTGTCCCGGGGGGAGGTGACAGTGTCCCGTGGGGAGGGGTGAGTGTCTCGGGGGGAGGGGAGAGTGTCCCGAGGGGAGGGGAGAGTGTCTCGGGGGGAGGGGAGATTGTCTCGGGGTTAGGGGAAAGTGTCTCGGGGGGAGGGGAGAGTGTCTCGGGGGGAGGGGAGAGTGTCTCGGGGGGAGGGGAGTGTGTCTCAGGGGGAGGGGAGAGTGTCTCAGGGGGAGGGGAGAGTGTCTCAGATGGAGGGGAGAGTGTCTCAGGGGGAGGGAAGAGTGTCTCAGGCGGAGGGGAGAGTGTCTCAGGGGGAGGGGAGAGTGTCTCAGGGGGAGGGAAGAGTGTCTCAGCGGGAGGGAAGAGTGTCTCGGGGGGAGGGGAGAGTGTCTCAGGGGGAGGGGAGAGTGTCTCAGGGGGAGGGGAGAGTGTCTCAGGGGGAGCGGAGAGTGTCTCAGGGGGAGGGAAGAGTGTCTCAGCGGGAGGGAAGAGTGTCTCGGGGGGAGGGGAGAGTGTCTCAGGGGGATTGGAGTGGAGTGTGTCTCAGGGGGAGGGGAGGGTAGGGTATCTCGGGGGGAGGCGAGGGGAGAGTGTCTCGGGGTGAGGTGAGAGTGTCCCGGGTGGAGGGGAGGGGAGAGTGTCCCGGGTGGAGGGGAGGGGACAGTGTCCCGGGGGGCGGGGAGGGGAATGTGTCCCGGGGGGAAGGGAGGGGAGTGTGTTCCGGGGGGAGGGGAGGGGAGTGTGTTCCGGGGGGAGGGGAGGGGAGTGTGTCCCGGGGGGTGGGGAGGGGAGAGTGTCCGGAGGGGATGGGAAAGTGTCCCAGGGGGAGGGGAGGGGACAGTGTCCCGAGGGGAGGGTAGAGTGTCCCAGGGGGAGGCGAGGGGACAGTGTCCCGAGGGGAGGGGAGAGTGTCCCGAGGGGAGGGGAGAGTGTCCCAGGGGGTGGGGAGCGGAGAGTATCCCGAGGGGAGGGGAGAGTGTCACGGGGGGAGGGGAGAGTGTCCCGCGGGGAGGGGGGAGTGTCCCGTGGGGAGGGGAGAGTGTCTCGGGGAGAGGGGAGAGTGTCCCGAGGGGAGAGGAGGGGAGAGTGTCCCGGGGGGAGGGGAGAGTGTCTCAGGGGGAGGGGAGAGTGTCCCGAGGAGAGGGGAGAGTGTCCCGGGGGGAGGGGAGGGGAGAGTATCCCGAGGGGAGGGGTGGGGAGAGTGTCCCGAGGGAAGGGGAGGGGAGAGTGTCCGGAGGTGAGTGGAGAGTGTCCCGAGGGGAGGGGAGAGTGTCTCGGGGGGACGAGAGAGTGTCTCGGGGGGAGGGGATAGTGTCCCGGGGGGAGGGGAGAGTGTCCCGAGGGGAGGGGAGAGTGTCCCGAGGGGAGGGGAGAGTGTCCCGAGGGCAGGGGAGAAGGTCCCAGGGGGAGGGGAGGGGAGATTATCCTGAGTGGAGGGGAGAGTGTCCCGGGTGGAGGGGTGAGTGTCTCGGGGGGAGGGGAGAGTGTCCCGAGGGGAGGGGAGAGTGTCTCGGGGGGAGGGGAGATTGTCACGGGGGGAGGGGATAGTGTCCCGGGTGGAGGGGAGAGTGTCTCGGGGGGAGTGGAGAGTGTCCCGGGGGGAGGGGAGAGTGTCCCGAGGAGAGGGGAGAGTGTCCCGAGGGAAGGGGAGGGGAGAGTGTCCGGAGGTGAGGGGAGAGTGTCCCGAGGGGAGGGGAGAGTGTCTCGGGGTGAGGAGAGAGTGTCTCGGGGGGAGGGGATAGTGTCCCGGGGGGAGGGGAGAGTGTCCCGAGGGGAGGGGAGAGTGTCCCGAGTGGAGGGGAGAGTGTCCCGGGGGGAGGTGACAGTGTCCCGTGGGGAGGGGTGAGTGTCTCGGGGGGAGGGGAGAGTGTCCCGAGGGGAGGGGAGAGTGTCTCGGGGGGAGGGGAGATTGTCTCGGGGGGAGGGGATAGTGTCCCGGGTGGAGGGGAGAGTGTCTCGGGGGGAGGGGAGAGTGTCCCGAGGGGAGGGGAGGGGAGAGAGTCCCGAGGGGAGGCGAGAGTGTCCCGAGGGGAGGGGAGAGTGTCCCGAGGGCAGGGGAGAAGGTCCCAGGGGGAGGGGAGGTGACAGTGTCCCGTGGGGAGGGGTGAGTGTCTCGGGGGGAGGGGAGAGTGTCTCGGGGGGAGGGGAGATTGTCTCGGGGGGAGGGGATAGTGTCCCGGGTGGAGGGGAGAGTGTCTCGGGGGGAGGGGAGAGTGTCCCGAGGGGAGCGGAGAGTGTCTCGGGGGGAGGGGAGAGTGTCTCGGGGGGGAGGGGAGATTGTCTCGGGGGGAGGGGAGATTGTCTCGGGGAGAGGGGAGAGTGTCTCAGGGGGAGGGAAGAGTGTCTCAGGCGGAGGGGAGAGTGTCTCAGGGGGAGGGGAGAGTGTCTCAGGGGGAGGGAAGAGTGTCTCAGCGGGAGGGAAGAGTGTCTCGGGGGGAGGGGAGAGTGTCTTAGGGGGAGGGGAGAGTGTCTCAGGGGGAGCGGAGAGTGTCTCAGGGGGAGGGAAGAGTGTCTCAGCGGGAGGGAAGAGTGTCTCGGGGGGAGGGGAGAGTGTCTCAGGGGGATTGGAGGGGAGTGTGTCTCAGGGGGATTGGAGGGGAGTGTGTTCCGGGGGGAGGGGAGGGGAGTGTGTTCCGGGGGGTGGGGAGGGGAGAGTGTCCGGAGGGGATGGGAAAGTGTCCCAGGGGGAGGGGAGGGGACAGTGTCCCGAGGGGAGGGTAGAGTGTCCCAGGGGGAGGCGAGGGGACAGTGTCCCGAGGGAAGGGGAGAGTGTCCCGAGGGGAGGGGAGAGTGTCCCAGGGGGTGGGGAGCGGAGAGTATCCCGAGGGGAGGGGAGAGTGTCACGCGGGGAGGGGAGAGTGTCCCGCGGGGAGGGGGGAGTGTCCCGTGGGGAGGGGAGAGTGTCTCGGGGAGAGGGGAGAGTGTCCCGAGGGGAGAGGAGGGGAGAGTGTCCCGGGCGGAGGGGAGAGTGTCTCAGGGGGAGGGGAGAGTGTCCCGAGGAGAGGGGAGAGTGTCCCGGGGGGAGGGGAGGGGAGAGTATCCCGAGGGGAGGGGTGGGGAGAGTGTCCCGAGGGAAGGGGAGGGGAGAGTGTCCGGAGGTGAGGGGAGATTGTCCCGAGGGGAGGGGAGAGTGTCTCGGGGGGAGGAGAGAGTGTCTCGGGGGGAGGGGATAGTGTCCCGGGGGGAGGGGAGAGTGTCCCGAGGGTTGGGGAGAGTGTCCCGAGGGGAGGGGAGAGTGTCCCGAGGGCAGGGGAGAAGGTCCCAGGGGGAGGGGAGGGGAGATTATCCTGAGTGGAGGGGAGAGTGTCCCGGGTGGAGGGGTGAGTGTCTCGGGGGGAGGGGAGAGTGTCCCGAGGGGAGGGGAGAGTGTCTCGGGGGGAGGGGAGATTGTCACGGGGGGAGGGGATAGTGTCCCGGGTGGAGGGGAGAGTGTCTCGGGGGGAGGGGAGAGTGTCCCGGGGGGAGGGGAGAGTGTCCCGAGGAGAGGGGAGAGTGTCCCGAGGGAAGGGGAGGGGAGAGTGTCCGGAGGTGAGGGGAGAGTGTCCCGAGGGGAGGGGAGAGTGTCTCGGGGTGAGGAGAGAGTGCCTCGGGGGGAGGGGATAGTGTCCCGTGGGGAGGGGAAAGTGTCCCGAGGGGAGGGGAGAGTGTCCCGAGTGGAGGGGAGAGTGTCCCGAGGGCAGGGGAGAAGGTCCCAGGGGGAGGGGAGGGGAGATTATCCTGAGTGGAGGGGAGCGTGTCCCGGGGGGAGGTGACAGTGTCCCGTGGGGAGGGGTGAGTGTGTCGGGGGGAGGGGAGAGTGTCCCGAGGGGAGGGGAGAGTGTCTCGGGGGGAGGGGAGATTGTCTCGGGGGGAGGGGATAGTGTCCCGGGTGGAGGGGAGAGTGTCTCGGGGGGAGGGGAGAGTGTCCCGAGGGGAGGGGAGGGGAGAGAGTCCCGAGGGGAGGCGAGAGTGTCCCGAGGGGAGGGGAGAGTGTCCCGAGGGCAGTGGAGAAGGTCCCAGGGGGAGGGGTGGTGACAGTGTCCCGTGGGGAGGGGTGAGTGTCTCGGGGGGAGGGGAGAGTGTCTCGGGGGGAGGGGAGATTGTCTCGGGGGGAGGGGATAGTCTCCCGGGTGGAGGGGAGAGTATCTCGGGGGGAGGGGAGAGTGTCCCGAGGGGAGCGGAGAGTGTCTCGGGGGGAGGGGAGAGTGTCTCGGGGGGAGGGGAGATTGTCTCGGGGGGAGGGGAGAGTGTCTCAGGGGGAGGGAAGAGTGTCTCAGGCGGAGGGGAGAGTGTCTCAGGGGGAGGGGAGAATGTCTCAGGGGGAGGGAAGAGTGTCTCAGCGGGAGGGAAGAGTGTCTCGGGGGGAGGGGAGAGTGTCTCAGGGGGAGGGGAGAGTGTCTCAGGGGGAGCGGAGAGTGTCTCAGGGGGAGGGAAGAGTGTCTCAGCGGGAGGGAAGAGTGTCTCGGGGGGAGGGGAGAGTGTCTCAGGGGGATTGGAGGGGAGTGTGTCTCAGGGGGATTGGAGGGGAGTGTGTCTCAGGGGGAGGGGAGGGTAGAGTATCTCGGGGGGAGGCGAGGGGAGAGTGTCTCGGGGTGAGGTGAGAGTGTCCCGGGTGGAGGGGAGGGGAGAGTGTCCCGGGTGGAGGGGAGGGGACAGTATCCCGGGGGGCGGGGAGGGGAATGTGTCCCGGGGGGAAGGGAGGGGAGTGTGTTCCGGGGGGAGGGGAGGGGAGTGTGTTCCGGGGAGAGGGGAGGGGAGTGTGTCCCGGGGGGTGGGGAGGGGAGAGTGTCCGGAGGGGATGGGAAAGTGTCCCAGGGGGAGGGGAGGGGACAGTGTCCCGAGGGGAGGGTAGAGTGTCCCAGGGGGAGGCGAGGGGACAGTGTCCCGAGGGGAGGGGAGAGTGTCCCGAGGGGAGGGGAGAGTGTCCCAGGGGGTGGGGAGCGGAGAGTATCCCGAGGGGAGGGGAGAGTGTCACGGGGGGAGGGGAGAGTGTCCCGCGGGGAGGGGGGAGTGTCCCGTGGGGAGGGGAGAGTGTCTCGGGGAGAGGGGAGAGTGTCCCGAGGGGAGAGGAGGGGAGAGTGTCCCGGGGGGAGGGGAAAGTGTCTCAGGGGGAGGGGAGAGTGTACCGAGGAGAGGGGAGAGTGTCCCGGGGGGAGGGGAGGGGAGAGTATCCCGAGGGGAGGGGTGGGGAGAGTGTCCCGAGGGAAGGGGAGGGGAGAGTGTCCGGAGGTGAGGGGAGAGTGTCCCGAGGGGAGGGGAGAGTGTCTCGGGGGGAGGAGAGAGTGTCTCGGGGGGAGGGGATAGTGTCCCGGGGGGAGGGGAGAGTGTCCCGAGGGGAGGGGAGAGTGTCCCGAGGGGAGGGGAGAGTGTCCCGAGGGCAGGGGAGAAGGTCCCAGGGGGAGGGGAGGGGAGATTATCCTGAGTGGAGGGGAGAGTGTCCCGGGGGGAGGTGACAGTGTCCCGTGGGGAGGGGTGAGTGTCTCGGGGGGAGGGGAGAGTGTCCCGAGGGGAGGGGAGAGTGTCTCGGGGGGAGGGGAGATTTTCTCGGGGGGAGGGGATAGTGTCCCGGGTGGAGGGGAGAGTGTCTCGGGGGGAGGGGAGAGTGTCCCGAGGGGAGGGGAGGGGAGAGAGTCCCGAGGGGAGGCGAGAGTGTCCCGAGGGGAGGGGAGAGTGTCCCGAGGGCAGGGGAGAAGGTCCCAGGGGGAGGGGAGGGGAGATTATCCTGAGTGGAGGGGAGAGTGTCCCGGGGGGAGGTGACAGTGTCCCGTGGGGAGGGGTGAGTGTCTCGGGGGGAGGGGAGAGTGTCCCGAGGGGAGGGGAGAGTGTCTCGGGGGGAGGGGAGAGTGTCTCGGGGGGAGGGGAGATTGTCTCGGGGGGAGGGGATAGTGTCTCGGGTGGAGGGGAGAGTGTCTCGGGGGGAGGGGAGAGTGTCCCGGGGGGAGGGGAGAGGAGAGAGTCCCGAGGGGAAGCGAGAGTGTCCCAGGGGGCTGGAGGGGAGAGTGTCCCGAGGGGAGGGGAAAGTGTCCCGGGGGGAAGGATGAGTGCCCCAAGGGGAGGGGAGAGTGTCCCGGGGGGAGGGGAGGAGAGAGTGTCCCGAGGGGAGGGGAGAGTGTCCCGAGGGGAGGGGAGAGTGTCCCAGGGGGCTGGAGGGGAGAGTGTCCCGAGGGGAGGGGAGAGTGTCCCGAGGGAAGGGGAGACAGTCCCAGGGGGAGTGGAGGGGAGAGTATCCTGAGTGGAGGGGAGAGTGTCCCAGGGGGAGGTGACAGTGTCCCGTGGGGAGGGGTGAGTGTCTCGGGGGGAGGGGAGAGTGTCCCGAGGGGAGGGGAGAGTGTCTCGGGGGGAGGGGAGATTGTCTCGGGGGGAGGGGATAGTGTCCCGGGGGGAGGGGAGAGTGTCTCGGGGGGTGGGGAGTGTGTCTCGGTGTTAGGGGAAAGTGTCTCGGGGGGAGGGGAGAGTGTCTCGGGGGGAGGGGAGAGTGTCTCGGGGGGAGCGGAGAGTGTCTCAGATGGAGGGGAGAGTGTCTCAGGGGGAGGGAAGAGTGTCTCGGGGGGAGGGGAGAGTGTCTCAGGGGGATTGGAGGGGAGTGTGCCTCAGGGGAGGGGAGGGGAGAGTGTCTCTGGGGGAGTGGAGGGGAGTGTGTCTCAGGGGGAGGGGAGGGTAGAGTATCTCGGGGGGAGGCGAGGGGAGAGTGTCTCGGGGTGAGGTGAGAGTGTCCCGGGTGGAGGGGAGGGGAGAGTGTCCCGGGTGGAGGGGAGGGGAGTGTGTTCCGGGGGGAGGGGAGGGGAGTGTGTTCCGGGGGGAGGGGAGGGGAGTGTGTCCCGGGGGGTGGGGAGGGGAGAGTGTCCGGAGGGGATGGGAAAGTGTCCCAGGGGGAGGGGAGGGGACAGTGTCCCGAGGGGAGGGTAGAGTGTCCCAGGGGGAGGCGAAGGGACAGTGTCCCGAGGGGAGGGGAGAGGTCCCGAGGGGAGGGGAGAGTGTCCCAGGGGGTGGGGAGCGGAGAGTATCCCGAGGGGAGGGGAGAGTGTCACGGGGGGAGGGGAGAGTGTCCCGCGGGGAGGGGGGAGTGTCCCGTGGGGAGGGGAGAGTGTCTCGGGGGGAGGAGAGAGTGTCTCGGGGGGAGGGGATAGTGTCCCGGGGGGAGGGGAGAGTGTCCCGAGGGGAGGGGAGAGTGTCCCGAGGGGAGGGGAGAGTGTCCCGAGGGCAGGGGAGAAGGTCCCAGGGGGAGGGGAGGGGAGATTATCCTGAGTGGAGGGGAGCGTGTCCCGGGGGGAGGTGACAGTGTCCCGTGGGGAGGGGTGAGTGTCTCGGGGGAAGGGGAGAGTGTCCCGAGGGGAGGGGAGAGTGTCTCGGGGGGAGGGGAGATTGTCTCGGGGGGAGGGGATAGTGTCCCGGGTGGAGGGGAGAGTGTCTCGGGGGGAGGGGAGAGTGTCCCGAGGGGAGGGGAGGGGAGAGAGTCCCGAGGGAAGGCGAGAGTGTCCCGAGGGGAGGGGAGAGTGTCTCGGGGGGAAGAGAGAGTGTCTCGGGGGGAGGGGATAGTGTCCCGGGGGGAGGGGAGAGTGTCCCGAGGAGAGGGGAGAGTGTCCCGAGGGGAGGGGAGAGTGTCCCGAGGGCAGGGGAGAAGGTCCCAGGGGGAGGGGAGGGGAGATTATCCTGAGTGGAGCGGAGCGTGTCCCGGGGGGAGGTGACAGTGTCCCGTGGGGAGGGGTGAGTGTCTCGGGGGGAGGGGAGAGTGTCCCGAGGGGAGGGGAGAGTGTCTCGGGGGGAGGGGAGATTGTCTCGGGGGGAGGGGATAGTGTCCCGGGTGGAGGGGAGAGTGTCTCGGGGGGAGGGGAGAGTGTCCCGAGGGGAGGGGAGGGGAGAGAGTCCCGAGGGGAGGCGAGAGTGTCCCGAGGGGAGGGGAGAGTGTCCCGAGGGCAGGGGAGAAGGTCCCAGGGGGAGGGGAGGTGACAGTGTCCCGTGGGGAGGGGTGAGTGTCCCGAGGGGAGCGGAGAGTGTCCCGGGGGGAGGGGAGAATGTCCCGGGGGGAGGGGAGAGTGTGCCGGGGGGTAGGGGAGAGTGTCCCGGGGTGAGGGGAGAGTGTCCCGGGGGGAGGGGAGAGTGTCTCGGGGGGAGGGGAGTGTGTCCCGGGGGGAGGGGAGAGTGTCCCGGGGAGAGGGGAGAATGTCTCGGTGGAGGGAAAGTGTCCCGAGGGGAGGGGAGGGGAGAGTGTCCCGGGGGGAAGGATGAGTGCCCCAAGGGGAGGGGAGAGTGTCCCGGGGGGAGGGGAGGAGAGAGTGTCCCGAGGGGAGGGGAGAGTGTCCCGAGGGGAGGGGAGAGTGTCCCAGGGGGCTGGAGGGGAGAGTGTCCCGAGGGGAGGGGAGAGTGTCCCGAGGGAAGGGGAGACAGTCCCAGGGGGAGTGGAGGGGCGAGTATCCTGAGTGGAGGGGAGAGTGTCCCGGGGGGAGGTGACAGTGTCCCGTGGGGAGGGGTGAGTGTCTCGGGGGGAGGGGAGAGTGTCTCGGGGGGAGGGGAGATTGTCTCGGGGTTAGGGGAAAGTGTCTCGGGGGGAGGGGAGAGTGTCTCGGGGGGAGGGGAGAGTGTCTCGGGGGGTGGGGAGTGTGTCTCGGTGTTAGGGGAAAGTGTCTCGGGGGGAGGGGAGAGTGTCTCGGGGGGAGGGGAGAGTGTCTCGGGGGGAGCGGAGAGTGTCTCAGATGGAGGGGAGAGTGTCTCAGGGGGAGGGAAGAGTGTCTCGGGGGGAGGGGAGAGTGTCTCAGGGGGATTGGAGGGGAGTGTGCCTCAGGGGAGGGGAGGGGAGAGTGTCTCTGGGGGAGTGGAGGGGAGTGTGTCTCAGGGGGAGGGGAGGGTAGAGTATCTCGGGGGGAGGCGAGGGGAGAGTGTCTCGGGGTGAGGTGAAAGTGTCCCGGGTGGACGGGAGGGGAGAGTGTCCCGGGTGGAGGGGAGGGGAGTGTGTTCCGGGGGGAGGGGAGGGGAGTGTGTTCCGGGGGGAGGGGAGGGGAGTGTGTCCCGGGGGGTGGGGAGGGGAGAGTGTCCGGAGGGGATGGGAATGTGTCCCAGGGGGAGGGGAGGGGACAGTGTCCCGAGGGGAGGGTAGAGTGTCCCAGGGGGAGGCGAGGGGACAGTGTCCCGAGGGGAGGGGAGAGTGTCCCAGGGGGAGGCGAAGGGACAGTGTCCCGAGGGGAGGGGAGAGGTCCCGAGGGGAGGGGAGAGTGTCCCAGGGGGTGGGGAGCGGAGAGTATCCCGAGGGGAGGGGAGAGTGTCACGGGGGGAGGGGAGAGTGTCCCGCGGGGAGGGGGGAGTGTCCCGTGGGGAGGGGAGAGTGTCTCGGGGGGAGGAGAGAGTGTCTCGGGGGGAGGGGATAGTGTCCCGGGGGGAGGGGAGAGTGTCCCGAGGGGAGGGGAGAGTGTCCCGAGGGGAGGGGAGAGTGTCCCGAGGGCAGGGGAGAAGGTCCCAGGGGGAGGGGAGGGGAGATTATCCTGAGTGGAGGGGAGCGTGTCCCGGGGGGAGGTGACAGTGTCCCGTGGGGAGGGGTGAGTGTCTCGGGGGAAGGGGAGAGTGTCCCGAGGGGAGGGGAGAGTGTCTCGGGGGGAGGGGAGATTGTCTCGGGGGGAGGGGATAGTGTCCCGGGTGGAGGGGAGAGTGTCTCGGGGGGAGGGGAGAGTGTCCCGAGGGGAGGGGAGGGGAGAGAGTCCCGAGGGAAGGCGAGAGTGTCCCGAGGGGAGGGGAGAGTGTCTCGGGGGGAAGAGAGAGTGTCTCGGGGGGAGGGGATAGTGTCCCGGGGGGAGGGGAGAGTGTCCCGAGGAGAGGGGAGAGTGTCCCGAGGGGAGGGGAGAGTGTCCCGAGGGCAGGGGAGAAGGTCCCAGGGGGAGGGGAGGGGAGATTATCCTGAGTGGAGCGGAGCGTGTCCCGGGGGGTGGTGACAGTGTCCCGTGGGGAGGGGTGAGTGTCTCGGGGGGAGGGGAGAGTGTCCCGAGGGGAGGGGAGAGTGTCTCGGGGGGAGGGGAGATTGTCTCGGGGGGAGGGGATAGTGTCCCGGGTGGAGGGGAGAGTGTCTCGGGGGGAGGGGAGAGTGTCCCGAGGGGAGGGGAGGGGAGAGAGTCCCGAGGGGAGGCGAGAGTGTCCCGAGGGGAGGGGAGAGTGTCCCGAGGGCAGGGGAGAAGGTCCCAGGGGGAGGGGAGGTGACAGTGTCCCGTGGGGAGGGGTGAGTGTCCCGAGGGGAGCGGAGAGTGTCCCGGGGGGAGGGGAGAATGTCCCGGGGGGAGGGGAGAGTGTGCCGGGGGGTATGGGAGAGTGTCCCGGGGTGAGGGGAGAGTGTCCCGGGGGGAGGGGAGAGTGTCTCGGGGGGAGGGGAGTGTGTCCCGGGGGGAGGGGAGAGTGTCCCGGGGAGAGGGGAGAATGTCTCGGTGGAGGGAAAGTGTCCCGAGGGGAGGGGAGGGGAGAGTGTCCCGGGGGGAAGGATGAGTGCCCCAAGGGGAGGGGAGAGTGTCCCGGGGGGAGGGGAGGAGAGAGTGTCCCGAGGGGAGGGGAGAGTGTCCCGAGGGGAGGGGAGAGTGTCCCAGGGGGCTGGAGGGGAGAGTGTCCCGAGGGGAGGGGAGAGTGTCCCGAGGGAAGGGGAGACAGTCCCAGGGGGAGTGGAGGGGCGAGTATCCTGAGTGGAGGGGAGAGTGTCCCGGGGGGAGGTGACAGTGTCCCGTGGGGAGGGGTGAGTGTCTCGGGGGGAGGGGAGAGTGTCTCGGGGGGAGGGGAGATTGTCTCGGGGTTAGGGGAAAGTGTCTCGGGGGGAGGGGAGAGTGTCTCGGGGGGAGGGGAGAGTGTCTCGGGGGGAGGGGAGTGTGTCTCAGGGGGAGGGAAGAGTGTCTCAGGGGGAGGGGAGAGTGTCTCAGATGGAGGGGAGAGTGTCTCAGGGGGAGGGAAGAGTGTCTCAGGCGGAGGGGAGAGTGTCTCAGGGGGAGGGGAGAGTGTCTCAGGGGGAGGGAAGAGTGTCTCAGCGGGAGGGAAGAGTGTCTCGGGGGGAGGGGAGAGTGTCTCAGGGGGAGGGGAGAGTGTCTCAGGGGGAGCGGAGAGTGTCTCAGGGGGAGGGAAGAGTGTCTCAGCGGGAGGGTAGAGTGTCTCGGGGGGAGGGGAGAGTGTCTCAGGGGGATTGGAGGGGAGTGTGTCTCAGGGGGATTGGAGTGGAGTGTGTCTCAGGGGGAGGGGAGGGTAGAGTATCTCGGGGGGAGGCGAGGGGAGAGTGTCTCGGGGTGAGGTGAGAGTGTCCCGGGTGGAGGGGAGGGGAGAGTGTCCCGGGTGGAGGGGAGGGGACAGTGTCCCGGGGGGCGGGGAGGGGAATGTGTCCCGGGGGGAAGGGAGGGGAGTGTGTTCCGGGGGGAGGGGAGGGGAGTGTGTTCCGGGGGGAGGGGAGGGGAGTGTGTCCCGGGGGGTGGGGAGGGGAGAGTGTCTGGAGGGGATGGGAAAGTGTCCCAGGGGGAGGGGAGGGGACAGTGTCCCGAGGGGAGGGTAGAGTGTCCCAGGGGGAGGCGAGGGGACAGTGTCCCGAGGGGAGGGGAGAGTGTCCCGAGGGGAGGGAAGAGTGTCCCAGGGGGTGGGGAGCGGAGAGTATCCCGAGGGGAGGGGAGAGTGTCACGGGGGGAGGGGAGAGTGTCCCGCGGGGAGGGGGGAGTGTCCCGTGGGGAGGGGAGAGTGTCTCGGGGAGAGGGGAGAGTGTCCCGAGGGGAGAGGAGGGGAGAGTGTCCCGGGGGGAGGGGAGAGTGTCTCAGGGGGAGGGGAGAGTGTCCCGAGGAGAGGGGAGAGTGTCCCGGGGGGAGGGGAGGGGAGAGTATCCCGAGGGGAGGGGTGGGGAGAGTGTCCCGAGGGAAGGGGAGAGGAGAGTGTCCGGAGGTGAGGGGAGAGTGTCCCGAGGGGAGGGGAGAGTGTCTCGGGGTGAGGAGAGAGTGTCTCGGGGGGAGGGGATAGTGTCCCGGGGGGAGGGGAGAGTGTCCCGAGGGGAGGGGAGAGTGTCCCGAGGGGAGGGGAGAGTGTCCCGAGGGCAGGGGAGAAGGTCCCAGGGGGAGGGGAGGGGAGATTATCCTGAGTGGAGGGGAGAGTGTCCCGGGGGGAGGTGACAGTGTCCCGTGGGGAGGGGTGAGTGTCTCGGGGGGAGGGGAGAGTGTCCCGAGGGGAGGGGAGAGTGTCTCGGGGGGAGGGGAGATTTTCTCGGGGGGAGGGCATAGTGTCCCGGGTGGAGGGGAGAGTGTCTCGGGGGGAGGGGAGAGTGTCCCAAGGGGAGGGGAGGGGAGAGAGTCCCGAGGGGAGGCGAGAGTGTCCCGAGGGGAGGGGAGAGTGTCCCGAGGGCAGGGGAGAAGGTCCCAGGGGGAGGGGAGGGGAGATTATCCTGAGTGGAGGGGAGAGTGTCCCGGGGGGAGGTGACAGTGTCCCGTGGGGAGGGGTGAGTGTCTCGGGGGGAGAGGAGAGTGTCCCGAGGGGAGGGGAGAGTGTCTCGGGGGGAGGGGAGAGTGTCTCGGGGGGAGGGGAGATTGTCTCGGGGGGAGGGGATAGTGTCTCGGGTGGAGGGGAGAGTGTCTCGGGGGGAGGGGAGAGTGTCCCGGGGGGAGGAGAGAGGAGAGAGTCCCGAGGAGAGGCGAGAGTGTCCCAGGGGGCTGGAGGGGAGAGTGTCCCGAGGGGAGGGGAAAGTGTCCCGGGGGGAAGCATGAGTGCCCCAAGGGGAGGGGAGAGTGTCCCGGGGGGAGGGGAGGAGAGAGTGTCCCGAGGGGAGGGGAGAGTGTCCCGAGGGCAGGGGAGAGTGTCCCAGGGGGCTGGAGGGGAGAGTGTCCCGAGGGGAGGGGAGAGTGTCCCGAGGGAAGGGGAGACAGTCCCAGGGGGAGTGGAGGGGAGAGTATCCTGAGTGGAGGGGAGAGTGTCCCAGGGGGAGGTGACAGTGTCCCGTGGGGAGGGGTGAGTGTCTCGGGGGGAGGGGAGAGTGTCCCGAGGGGAGGGGAGAGTGTCTCGGGGGGAGGGGAGATTGTCTCGGGGGGAGGGGATAGTGTCCCGGGGGGAGGGGAGAGTGTCTCGGGGGGTGGGGAGTGTGTCTCGGTGTTAGGGGAAAGTGTCTCGGGGGGAGGGGAGAGTGTCTCGGGGGGAGGGGAGAGTGTCTCGGGGGGAGCGGAGAGTGTCTCAGATGGAGTGGAGAGTGTCTCAGGGGGAGGGAAGAGTGTCTCGGGGGGAGGGGAGAGTGTCTCAGCGGGATTGGAGGGGAGTGTGCCTCAGGGGAGGGGAGGGGAGAGTGTCTCGGGGGGAATGGAGGGGAGTGTGTCTCAGGGGGAGGGGAGGGTAGAGTATCTCGGGGGGAGGCGAGGGGAGAGTGTCTCGGGGTGAGGTGAGAGTGTCCCGGGTGGAGGGGAGGGGAGAGTGTCCCGGGTGGAGGGGAGGGGAGTGTGTTCCGGGGGGTGGGGAGGGGAGTGTGTTCCGGGGGGAGGGGAGGGGAGTGTGTCCCGGGGGGTGGGGAGGGGAGAGTGTCCGGAGGGGATGGGAAAGTGTCCCAGGGGGAGGGGAGGGGACAGTGTCCCGAGGGGAGGGTAGAGTGTCCCAGGGGGAGGCGAAGGGACAGTGTCCCGAGGGGAGGGGAGAGTGTCCCGAGGGGAGGGGAGACTGTCCCAGGGGGTGGGGAGCGGAGAGTATCCCGAGGGGAGGGGAGAGTGTCACGGGGGGAGGGGAGAGTGTCCCGCGGGGAGGGGGGAGTGTCCCGTGGGGAGGGGAGAGTGTCTCGGGGGGAGGAGAGAGTGTCTCGGGGGGAGGGGATAGTGTCCCGGGGGGAGGGGAGAGTGTCCCGAGGGGAGGGGAGAGTGTCCCGACGGGAGGGGAGAGTGTCCCGAGGGCAGGGGAGAAGGTCCCAGGGGGATGGGAGGGGAGATTATCCTGAGTGGAGGGGAGCGTGTCCCGGGGGGAGGTGACAGTGTCCCGTGGGGAGGGGTGTGTGTCTCGGGGGGAGGGGAGAGTGTCCCGAGGGGAGGGGAGAGTGTCTCGGGGGGAGGGGAGAGTGTCTCGGGGGGAGGGGAGATTCTCTCGGGGGGAGGGGATAGTGTCTCGGGTGGAGGGGAGAGTGTCTCGGGGGGAGGGGAGAGTGTCTCAGGGGGAGGGAAGAGTGTCTCGGGGGGAGGGGAGAGTGTCTCAGGGGAATTGGAGGGGAGTGTGCCTCAGGGGAGGGGTGGGGAGAGTGTCTCGGGGGGAGTGGAGGGGAGTGTGTCTCAGGGGGAGGGGAGGGTAGAGTATCTCGGGGGGAGGCGAGGGGAGAGTGTCTCGGGGGGTGGGGAGCGGAGAGTATCCCGAGGGGAGGGGAGAGTGTCACGGGGGGAGGGGAGAGTGTCCCGCGGGGAGGGGGGAGTGTCCCGTGGGGAGGGGAGAGTGTCTCGGGGAAAGGGGAGAGTGTCCCGAGGGGAAAGGAGGGGAGAGTGTCCCGTGGGGAGGGGAGAGTGTCTCAGGGGGAGGGGAGAGTGTCCCGAGGAGAGGGGAGAGTGTCCCGGGGGGAGGGGAGGGGAGAGTATCCCGAGGGGAGGGGTGGGGAGAGTGTCCCGAGGGAAGGGGAGGGGAGAGTGTCCGGAGGTGAGGGGAGAGTGTCCCGAGGGGAGGGTAGAATATCTCGGGGGGAGGCGAGGGGAGAGTGTCTCGGGGTGAGGTGAGAGTGTCCCGGGTGGAGGGGAGGGGAGAGTGTCCCGGGTGGAAGGGAGGGGAGTGTGTTCCGGGGGGAGGGGAGGGGAGTGTGTTCCGGGGGGAGGGGAGGGGAGTGTGTCCCGGGGGGTGGGGAGGGGAGAGTGTCCGGAGGGGATGGGAAAGTGTCCCAGGGGGAGGGGAGGGGACAGTGTCCCGAGGGGAGGGTAGAGTGTCCCAGGGGGAGGCGAAGGGACAGTGTCCCGAGGGGAGGGGAGAGTGTCCCGAGGGGAGGGGAGAGTGTCCCAGGGGGAGGCGAAGGGACAGTGTCCCGAGGGGAGGGGAGAGTGTCCCGAGGGGAGGGGAGAGTGTCCCAGGGGGTGGGGAGCGGAGAGTATCCCGAGGGGAGGGGAGAGTGTCACGGGGGGAGGGGAGAGTGTCCCGCGGGGAGGGGGGAGTGTCCCGTGGGGAGGGGAGAGTGTCTCAGGGAAAGGGGAGAGTGTCCCGAGGGGAGAGGAGGGGAGAGTGTCCCGGGGGGAGGGGAGAGTGTCTCAGGGGGAGGGGTGAGTGTCCCGAGGAGAGGGGAGAGTGTCCCGGGGGGAGGGGAGGGGAGAGTATCCCGAGGGGAGGGGTGGGGAGAGTGTCCCGAGGGAAGGGGAGGGGAGAGTGTCCGGAGGTGAGGGGAGAGTGTCCCGAGGGGAGGGGAGAGTGTCTCGGGGGGAGGAGAGAGTGTCTCGGGGGGAGGGGAGAGTGTCCCGAGGGGAGGGGAGAGTGTCACGAGGGGAGGCGAGAGTGTCCAATAGTAGTCCAGTCTGTGAACAGCAGCACCATTCATAACATACAGTGAAATAGATTTCTAGCCAATCCACATACGCTTTAAAACCTTCCCGGTCATGTCTAGATTCCTCCAAATATCCGATTACACCTGCCATTTTTAATCTCGAGATGTTCACACCGTGTGCTTTTTTTTACCTCGGATTTTGTACCTTTTTTTTCTGAGACAGAAACATCCCAAGTCTTCTGTCGGCTGGCTGAATCCTTCACCAACAAAATTTAAGCTTTAAACATCAATAAATCTCCCAATCTCTAACTCTCTCTCTTTCAATCTATCGCTCTCTCTCTCTCTCCCTCTCTCTCTGTATTTTTCTCTGTCTCTCTCTCTCTCTGCCTCCCTCTCTGTGTCTCTCTCTCTTTCTCTCTCTTTCTCTCTATCTGTCTCTGTTTTTTTCTCTGACTCTCTCTATCCCTCGTTCCTTCTCTCTCTCTGTCTCTCTCTGTCTGTCTCTCTCGCTCTCTTTCTCTCTGTCTCTCTCTCAGTCTGTCTTTCGCTCTATCTTTCTCTCCCTCTCTGTCACTCTGTGTTTATCACTCGCTCTCTCTTTCTCTCTCTTTCTGTCTCTCCCTCTCTATCTGTCTATCTCTGTCTCTCTCTCTGTCTCTCTTTATCTCTCTCTCTTTCTGTCTTCTGCTCTGTCTCGCTCTCTCTCTGTCTCTGTGTTTCTCTCACTCTCTCTCGCTCTATCTTTCTCTCATTCTGTCTGTCTCTCTCTCTCACTCTCTCTCACTTTCTCTCTGTCGGTCTCTCAATCTCTGTCTCTCTGTCTCACTCTCTGTCTCTATTTCTCTCACTCTCTCTGTCTCCCGCTCTCTGTCTCTGTCTCTTTATCTCCCTCTCTCTCTGTTTTGCTCTGGCTGTCTCTGACTCTCACATTCTGTCCCTCTCTATTTCTGTGTGTGTGTTTCTCTCTCTCTGTCTGTCTCTCTGTCACTCTCTCTCTCTCTGTATCTCCCACTCTCTCTCTCTGTCTCTCTCTCCCTTTTTCCCTCTCTCTGTCTGTCTCTCACTCTCACTCTCTCACTACCTCTCGATCTGTATCTCTATCTCTCTGTCTCTCTCTAGCTGTCTCTCTCTCTCTCTGTATCTGTACCTCTCTCTCTCTCTCATTGCCTGTCTCTCTCTATCTCTCGATCTTGCTCTATCTCTGTCACACTCTATCTCTCACTCGCTGTCTATCTGTTGCTCTATCTCGCTATTTATCTCTGTATCTGTGTCTCTCTCATACTCTATTTCTGTCCCTCTCGCTCTCGTGTCTCTTTATCTCTCTCTATCTCTGTCTTCTCTCTATCTCTCTCTCTCTCTCACTCTCGGTCTCTGTAACACACATCTCATGTAAAATGGCTGCTCAATCTCACACAAACTAATCCCACAGCCCCGCTCTCTCCCCATAGCCCTGTATCAATCCCCAAACTAATCATACTGCCCCGCTCTCTCCCCATAGCCCTGTCTCAATCTCCAAACTAATCCCACTGCCCCGTTCTCTCCCCATAGTCCTGTATCAATCGTCAAACTAATCCCACTGCCCCGCTCTCTCCCCATAGTCCTGTATCAATCCCCAAACTAATCCCACAGCCCCGCTCACTCCACATAGCCCTGTATCAATCTCACCCAAACTAATCCCACTGCCCTGCTCTCTCCCCATAGCGCTGCATCAATCTCCAAACTAATCCCACTGCCCCGCTCTCTCCCCATAGCGCTGCATCAATCTCCAAACTAATCCCACTGCCCCGCTCTCTCCCCATAGCCCTGTCTCAATCTCCAAACTAATCCCACTGCCCCGCTCTCTCCCCATAGCGCTGCATCAATCTCCAAACTAATCCCACTGCCCCGCTCTCTCCCCATAGCCCTGTATCAATCCCAAACTAATCCCACTGCCCCATCTCTCCCCTTAGCCCTGTATCAATCCCAAACACACAGCCCCGCCCTCTCCCCATAGCCCTGTATCAATCCGCAAACTAATCCCCCTGCCCCGCTCTCTCCCGATAGCCCTGTATCAATCCCCAAACTAATCCCCCTGCCCCGCTCTCTCCCCATAGCCCTGTATCAATCCTAAAACTAATCCCACTGCCCCGCTCTCTCCCCATAGACCTGTCAATCCCAGAATCTATACAGAGTCTCTCTATCTGTCTCTCTCCCTCTCTCTCTCTGTCTCACTCTGCCTCTCTCTCTGTCTCTCTCTATGACTCCCTGTGTCTCTGTCTCACTCTGTCTTTCCCTCTCTCCCTCTCTCTCTCCGTCTCTGTTTTTCTCTCGCTATCTTTCCCTCTCCCTCTTCTTCTGTCTCTCTCTCCCTCTCGCTCTATTTTTCTCTCTCTCTATCTGTATCTCTCCATTTTATCTCTGTCTTTCCCTCTCTCTCTGTCAATCCATCTCTCTGTCTTTCTCACTCTGTCTCTCTCAATCTGTCTGTCTGTCTCTCTGCCTCTTTCTCTTTCTGCCTCTCTCTCTGTATCTCTCTTCAACTCTGTGTCTCTCTATCTCTGTCTCTCACTCTCCCGCTCTCTGTCTCTCTCTCTCTCTCTCTGTCTCTCTCTCTCTCACTCTGTCTGTTTGCCGATCGCTGTCTCTCTCTATCTATCTTTCTGTTTCTCTCTCGCTCTGTCTCTCTCCATCTGTGTAGCTCTCTCTGTCTCTCTCTGTCTGCCTGTCTCTGACTCTGTCTCTGTCTCTCTCTCTCTCTCGCTCTCTGACTCTCTCTATCTCTCTGTCTGCATATCTCTCTGTCTCTTTCTCTCTCTCTATCTATCTCTCACTCTGCATATCTCTCTCTCTCACTAGCTCTCTATCTGTCTCACTCTCTCTCTCGCTCTCTCTGACTCTTTGGCTCTCTCTCTGTATCTATCTCACTCTCTCTTTCTCTTTCTCTCTCTCTACGCCTCTCTCTCTCTCTCTCTCTCTCTCTCTCTGTCTCGCTATATATCTCTGTTTCGCTTTATCTCTATCTGTCTCTATCTATCTCGCTCTCTCACTCTATGTCCGTCTCTCTCCCTCTCTCGCTCTACCTCACTCTTTGTATCTCTCGGTCTCTCTCGGTCAATCTCTATGTCTGTTTCTTTCCCTCTCTCTCTCTCTCTCTCTATCTCTGTCTTTGTCTGTTTTCCCCTCTGTCTCAGTCTCTCTCTGTCTCTCTCTCACTCTCTGTCTCTATCTGTCTCTCTCTCTCTCTCTCATTCTCCCTCTCTTTCCATCTTTAATTCTGTCTCCATCTTTCACTCTCTCTCTCTGTCTCTATAATTCTGTCTCTCACTCTCTGTCTCTCTCTCCCACTCTGCCTGTTTGCCTATCGCTGTCTCTCTCTATCTGTCTGTCTCTCTCTCTGTCTCCTTCTCTCCGTCTCTCTCTGTCTCTCTCTCTGTCTCTGTTTCACTATCTCACCGTCTCTCTGTCTTTCTCTGTATTTTTTCTGTCTGTCTCTCTCTCTGTCTCTCTCCCTCTGTGACTCTATCTCTATACCTCTCTGTCTCTTTCTCTCTCACTCTGTGTCTCTCCCTTTCTCTATCTCTCGCTAACTCTCTCCCTGTCTCTCTCTCTCTCTCTCTCTCTCTCTCTCGTTCTCTCTGTGTCATTATCTCTCTCTATCTCTGACTCTCCCTCTCTCTATCTCTCTGTCTCTCTATCTTTCTCAGTCTTCCCCTCTGTCTCCCTGTCTCGCTCTGTCTCTGTCTCTCTCTCTCTCTCTTTGTCTCCATCTCTGTCTCTCTCTCTTTCTCTCTGTCTCTCTGGCTCTGCTTCTCTCTCTCTGTCTTTCTGTCTCTCTCTCCCTCTTGCTCTGTCTCTCTCTCTCTGTATCTCGCCATATATTTATCTCCGCCTTTCCCTCTCTCTCGCTCTCTATCAATTTCTCTTTCTCTGTCTTTCTCCCACTCTGTCTCTCTCTGTCTCTCTCTCACTCTCTGTCTCTGTGTCTCTGTGTCTCACTTTGTCTGTCTTTCTCTCTGCCTCTGTCTTTCTCTCTCTTTTTCTCTCTCTTTCTCTCTCTCCCTCTCTCTCTCTCTCTTTCTCTCTCTCTCTCTCTCTCTCTCTCTCTCTCTCTGCCTCTCTCTCTGCCTCGCTCTCATTCTGTCTCTCTCTCTCTCTGCTTCTCTCTCTCTCTCACTCTCCCTATTTCTGTCTCTTTCTCTGACTCTCTGTCGCTCTCGCTCTCTGTCTCTATCACTGTCTCTCTGTTTGTCTCTCTGTCTGTCTTCCTCTCTGTCTCCCTCTCTGTCTCCCTCTCTGTCTCTGTCTCCCTTTCTCTCTCGCTCTCTGTCTATCTGTCTCTCTGTCTTTCTCTCTCTGACTCTCGCTGTCTCGATCTGTCTTTCTCTCTCTGTCTCTCACGATCTCTCTCTCTCTCTCTGTCTATCTCTCTCTCTCTCTCTCTCGCGCTCTCTCTCCCCATCTCTGTTTCTCTCTGGCTTTCTCTCTAGCTTTCCCTCTCTCTCTGTCTCTCTCTCCTTCTCGCTCCCTCTTTCTCTCTCTGAATGTCTCTCTCTGTCCTTATCTCTGTCTTTCCCTCACTCTCTTTATCTCTGTCTCTATCTACCTCTCTGTCTCTTGCTGTCGCTCTGTCTCTCTCTGTATGTCTCTCTTTATCTGTCTGTCTCTCCCCCTCACTCTGTTTGTCTCTCCCATTCTCTTTGTCTCTCGCTCTCTGTCTCTCTGACTCTCTCTCTGACTCTCTCTGTCTCGCTCTGTTTCTCTCTCTCTGTCTGGCTGTCTCTCTCTCCCTCTCCCTCTCTGTCTCCCTTTCTGTCTGTCTGTCTCTCTCTTTCTCTGACGCTCTCTCTCTCTGTGTTTCTGTCTCTCTCTGTCTCTCTCTCTCTCTCTCTGCCTCTCTCTCTGTCCAGCTTTCTGTCAGTCTGTCTCTCTCTGTATACTTCCTCCATGTCGCTCTCTCTCTCTCCCTCTCAATCTCTGTCTCTCTCTCGCTCTCTGTCTCTCTGTCTATCACTCCTTCTAGCTCGCTCTCTCTCTCTCTCTGTATCTCTCTCTCTCTGTCTCTCTCTCTCTCTCTTTCAGACTCTCTGTATTTCTCTCCCTCTCTCTCTCTCTTTCTCTCTGAAGCTCTCCCAGAACCACGGTGACAATGCACAGACAGATCTATAGCCATGCATTTTACATTTGTTCATGGACCCCATTTTATGAAAACACAGCACCGGGAGATTGATCACAGAGGCCGACAACTCTCTAATTTAATATTAACTGCTTAAAGTTGTACCTGCCCTCGGAGTGTGTGATGGAACAGTGTAGAGGGAGCTTTACTCTGTATCTAACACTTTGTACCTGCTCTGGGAGTGTTTGATGACACAGTATAGAGTGAGCTTTACTCTGCATCTAACACTCTGTACCTGCCCTGGGAGTGTTTGATGGGACAGTGTAGAGGGAGCTTTACTCTGCATCTAAACCCGTGCTGTACTTGCCCTGGGAGTGTTTGATGGGACAGTGTAGAGGGAGCTTTACTCTATATCTAAACCCCTGTTCCTGGCCTGGGAGTGTTTGATGGGACATTGTAGAGGAAGCTTTACTCTGTATCTAACCCCATATACCTGCCCTGGGAGTGTTTGATGGGACAGTGTAGAGGGAACGTTACTCTTTATAGAACCCCGTGCTGTACCTGCCCTGGGAGTGTTTGATGGGACAGTGAAGAGGGAGCTTTACTCTGTATCTAACCCCGTGTTTGATGGGACAGTGTAGAGGGAGCTTTACTCTGTAACTAACCCCGTGCTGTACCTGCCCTGGGAGTGTTTGATGGGACAGTGTAGAGGGAGCTTTACTCTGTATCTAACACCGTGCTCTACTTGCCCTGGGAGTGTTTGATGGGACAGTGTAGAGGGAGCTTTATTCTATATCTAAACCCCTGTACCTGCTCTGGGAGTGTTTGATGAGACAGTGTAGAGGGAGCTTTACTCTGTATCTAACCCCCTGTACCTGCTCTGGGAGTGTTTGATGGGACAGTGCAGAGAGAGATTTACTCTGTATCTAACCCCGTGTGTACCTGCGCTGGGAGTGTTTGATGGGACAGTGTAGCGGGAGCTTTACTCTGTATCTAACCCCGTGCTGTACCTGTCCTGGGAGTGTTTGATGGGACAGTGTAGAGGGAGCTTTACTCTGTATCTAACCCCGTGCTTAACCTGCCCGCGGATTGTATGATGGGACAGTATGGAGGGAGATTAAATGCCCAACTCTCTCTGTCCCTCTCACTTTCTCTCTGTAAGTCTCTCTCTCTCTCTCTTGCTCTCTCTTTCAGTCTCCCTGTCTCTCCCTGTCTCTCCCTCTCTGTATCTCTGTCTCTCTCTCTCGCTCTCTGTCAGTCTCTCTGTCTCCCTCTCTCCATCTCGCTCTCTCACTCTCTCTTTCGCTCCCAATTTCTATCCATCTATCTCTCTTTCACATTTTCCTCTGTCTCTGCTGCCGTCCATTTCCGATCTCTCTTCCTTTCTCTTTTCTGCCAACACGCTCTCTCTATCCCTAATTCTCTCACTGCTTCTCCCTGTCCAACTCTTTTTTTCTCTCTCCCTGTCTCTCATTCCCATTCTAAGGTCTCCTTGATTGAAAAGTCCCTGACATATTGCAGTCTGACAGTCTCGTCCACACCAGAGCCGACTGGGGGCAGAGTGCCGTGTCTCTGAAACCCTGGCTGTGCATGAAGGTTCTGACGGGTAGGGACCTTCTCACTGCCAACCAAGCTACGGCTTGGTACTTGTGTGAAAGCTCTGGCGATGAGGCCTTCTGCCAAACCAGTTTGACAGTCTGCTTGGGGAACCGCCCGACAGATTCCACCCTCTCCTTCTTTTATCGGGCGTCCAGGACCTTGCGCGCTGACCACTGCTTTACGGCCTTGTGCTCAAAGGTGTTTGTCTTGAAAAACTTTTTCACGAAGGACAGGTGGTGTGGCATGGTCCAACTGGTTGGTGCATTCGGTGGTAGCCTGGCCAGACCCTTCCTTCACAACAGCGGGGAGAGATAGAACCTCAGCACGTACTGACACTTGGTTTCAGCGTACCGAGTGTCTCTGCACAGCTTGATGCAGCCGCATACAAAGGTGGCCATCAGGATGAGGGCCAGGTTCCCAACGGCCTTTCCTCACTTGTCCAGAGATTTCTATATCGTGTCTCTGCGGACGCGATGTTGGATCTCCAGGCGCCAGTGTCAGCTCTGGGAGTGAGTCTCGGGGTGGCTGGGTGATGTCACCCTGGAGGCTGGGCCCACACTACACACAGCTCCACATCACTGTCACCCTGAATTGTGACAATCTGTATTCTGCTCCTTTTACATCAAATCAATCTGTACTTAAACACCCTGATAAAGCAGCATGGCCCCCTCCCTCCCTCTCTCTCTCTCTATTTCTCTCTGTCTCTCTCTCTCTCTGTTTCTCTCTCTCCATCTTTCCCCCTCTCTCACTCTCTCTCTGTCTGCCACTCTCCTTCCATCTATCTGTCTCTTTCTATCTGTCTCCCTTGCTCGGTGTTTCCCTATGTCTCTTTCTGTCACTCTCTTTGTTTCTCTCTCTCTCTATCTGTTTCTCTCTCTCGCTCTCTGTCTTTCCCTCGCTCTCTCTCTCTCTCTGTCTCTCTCTACCTGTTTTTCCCTCTCTCTGTCTCTCTCTCTCTCTGTCACTGTCGTGCCCTCTCTCTCTGTGTCTCTCCCGCTCAGTCTCTCTCGCTGTCTTTCCCTCTCACTCTCTCTGTCTCTCTCTCACACTCGGACTCTGCAAAAAGGCTTAAAATGCTTGAACCAGGTTTGTTCACAGATCAACTAGACACTTGTCCTGGTGCAAAATCGTCACAACGCATCTGATGTAAAACGGGTGCTCAATTTCACCGAAACTAATCCCACTGCCCCGCTCTCTCCCCATACCCGTGTATCAATCCCCAAACTATTCCCAATGCCCCGCTCTCTCCCCATAGCCCTGTATCAATCCCCAAACTAATCCCACTGCCCCGCTCTCTCCCCTTAGCCCTGTATCAATCCCCAAACTAATCCCACTGCCCCGCTCTCTCCCCATAGCCCTGTCTCAATCCCCAAAATAATCCCACTGCCCCGCTCTCTCCCCTTAGCCCTGTATCAATCCCCAAACTAATCCAACTGCCCCGCTCTCTCCCCATAGTCCTGTATCAATTCCCAAACTAATCCCACTGCCCCGCTCTCCCCATAGCACTGTTTCAATCCCAAACTAATCCCACTGCCCCGCTCTCGCCCCATACCCGTGTATCAATCCCCAAACTATTCCCAATGCCCCGCTCTCTCCCCATAGCCCTGTATCAATCCCCAAACTAATCCCACTGCCCTGCTCTCTCCCCATAGCCCTGTCTCAATCCCCAAACTAATCCCACTGCCCCGCTCTCTCCCCATAGCCCTGTCTCAATCCCCAAACTAATCCCACTGCCCCACTCTCTCCCCATAGTCCTGTATCAATCCCCAAACTAATCCCACTGCCCCGCTCTCTCCCCATAGCCCTGTCTCAATCCCCAAACTAATCCCACTGCCCCACTCTCTCCCCATAGTCCTGTATCAATCCCCAAAATAATCCCACTGCCCCGCTCTCTCCCCATATCCCTGTATCAATCTCCAAACTAATCCCACCGCCCCGCTCTCTCTCTGTCTGTCTCTGTGTGTGTGTCTCTCTCTCCCTGTGTCTCTCTGTCTATCCCACTCTCCCTCTCTCTCTCTCTCTCTTTGTTTCTCTCTCTTTGTCTCTCTGTCTCTTTGTCTCTCTCTCTATTTCTCTCTCACTCGTTTTCTTTCTCTCTCTCTCCCTCTCTCTCTTTGCCTCTCTCTCTTTCTGTCTCTATCTCTCTCTGTTTGTCTCTCTCTCTCTCTGTCCCCCTCTCGCTCTCTCCGTCTCTCTCCCTCCTTCTCTCTGTGCCTTTCCCTATTTTCTTCTCTCACTCTCTGTCTCCTTCTCTCTCTCTGTCCCTCTCCCTCTCTCTGTCTATCTCTCTATCCCTCTATCTCTTTCTCTCTCTGTCTGTCTGTCTCATTCTCACTCTCTTTCCCTCTCTCTCAATGTCTTTCCCTCTCTCTCTCTCTCTCTGTCTTTCCCACTTTCTGTCTCTCTCTCTGTCTCACCCCCCCCCCTCCCCTCTCTCTCTCTCTCTCTCTCTCTCTCTGTCTCTCTCTCTCTGTCTCTCTCTCTCTCTCTCACTCTCTGTGTGTCTCGGTTTATGTCTCTCTGCCTGTCTCTCTCTTTGTCTTTTCCTCTGGCTGTTTCTCTGTGTCTATCTTTCTCTCTGTCTCTCCCTCTCCCTCTGTCTCTCGCTCTCTGTCTCTCTCTCTCTCTCTCTCTCTCTCTGTCTTTCCCTCTCTCTCACTCTGTCTTTCCCCGCCTCTCTCTCTCTCTCTGTCTCTCACTCTCTGTTTCGGTATCTGTCTTTCCTTCTCTCTCGCTCTCTGTCTTTCCCTCTCTCCCTCTCTCTCTCTATCTGCGCCTTTCCCTCTCTCTCTCTCTCTCTCTGTCATTCACTCTCTCTGACTGTCGCTCTCTCTCCCTCTCTCTCTCTGTCTTTCTCTCTCTGTCTCTCTCTCTCTATGTCTGTCTGTCTCTCTCCCTCTCCCTCTCTGTCTCTCTCTCTGCACGCATCATCCGTGACCTGACAACGACTTGACCCCGCGCGGATAGTGTCAGGAGCAGAGGTCAGAGGTCGGGAGTTAGAACATGTAATACCAAATGACACATTGTAAATCCCAGTGACACTGTAAATAAACCGATACAAATATAAAATGTGAGAAGACTTTAATAAAATGTAAACGCAGACAGCAGCTCCATCCCCGCCCTTTCTCATCACTGCAACAAGTTGTGCTCTGAAAGTGAGCACATTGCTCAGGTATCAGCACCACGCACCATTGGTGATGGGTAATACACAAACTATCTCTCTTCACAGAGACCAGGAGTTTGTAAACCTTCGCTTTAAAGGGCTGAATGTTCACATTTCCTCCGTGTGGGCTGTAAAACTGGAGCAGATCCCCTAACACCCGAGTTGTGGGAGGTAAAAGTGAGAATTCACCCCAGAGTGTTTAACCTTCCCTTGTAGCCCATTGTAGACCACTGACAGCCAGGAGATGGGGATAGTGAGCTGGGCAAAGTACTGTAAAGTTTTACAGTACAATATCACCAGCTGCTGGTGTACATCAGTACTGCAGTAATACCAACATTGGAGAAACATTCGGTTCATTTCACAATTCAGGCAAGGTCTTTCTTCACAACTGAGAGATAATTGGATCAGAGAGAAGGTAAAATAAACAGGGGCCTGGAAAGCTGCCATTAAATCCCCTCACCTTTCTGAGTACATAACTCACTCAGAGAATTGTGAACCTGCGGAATTCTCTGCCTGACTCCAATGACTGAGTGAATCCCTCCCTACACTCAGAGAGGTGAACGTTCTCTCCCCAGTGTGAACACTCTGGTGTATCAGTAGGTGGGATAACTGAGTGAATCACTTCGCACACTCAGAGAGGTGAACGGTCTCTCCCCAGTGTGAACTCACTGGTGTATCAGTAGGTGGGATAACTGAGTGAATCCCTTCCCACACTTAGAGAGGTGAACAGTCTCTCCCCAGTGTGAACTCACTGGTGTATCAGTAGGTGGGATAACTGAGTGAATCCCTTCCCACACTCAGAGAGGTGAACGGTCTCTCCCCAGTGTGAACACGCTGGTGTATCAGTAGGTGCGATAACTGAGTGAATCCCTTCCCACACTCAGAGAGGTGAACGGCCTCTCCCCAGTGTGAACACTCTGGTGTATCAGCAGGTGGGATAACTGAGTGAATCCCTTCCCACACTCAGAGAGGTGAATGGTCTCTCCCCAGCGTGAACACTCTGGTGTATCAGCAGGTAGGATAACTGAGTGAATCCCTTCCCACACTCAGAGAGGTGAACGGCCTCTCCCCAGTGTGAACTCACTGGTGTATCAGCAGGTGGGATAACTGAGTGAATCCCTTCCCACACTCAGAGAGGTGAACGGTCTCTCCCCAGTGTGACCTCGCTGGTGTATCAGCAGGTGGGATAACTGCGTTAATCACTTCCCACATACAGAGAGGTGAATGGTCTCTCCCCAGTGTGAACTCGCTGGTGTGTCAATAGGTGGGATAACTGAGTGAATCCCTTCACACACTCAGAGAATTGAACAATTTCTCCCCAGTGTGAACTCGCCGATGTGTTTCCAGCTGGGACGGATAGTTGAAACGTTTCCCACGATCGCTACATTCGCACAGTTTTTCTCCAGTGTGACTGCACTTGTGAGACGTGGCTCCAGGATGATCAGGGCTGGGAACTCAACATCCAGGGGTATTCAAAATTCAGGAAAAATAGAATAAAAGGAAAAGGAGGTGGGGTAGCATTGCTGGTTAAGGAGGAGATTAAGGCAATAGTTAGGAAGGACATTAGCTTGGATGATGTGGAATCTATATGGGTAGAGCTGCAGAACACCAAAGGGCAAAAAACGTTAGTGGGAGTTGTGTACAGACCTCCAAACAGTAGTAGTGATGTTGGGGAGGGCATCAAACAGGAAATTAGTGGTGCATGCAATAAAGGTGCAGCAATTATAATGGGTGACTTAATATGCACATAGATGGGGTTAACCAAACTGGAAGCAATACGGTGGAGCCGGATTTCCTGGAGTGCATAAGGGATGTTTTTTTAGACCAATATGTTGAGGAACCAACTAGGGGGGAGGCCATCTTAGACTGGGTGTTGTGTAATGAGAGAGGATTAATTAGCAATCTCGTTGTGCGAGGCCCCTTGGGAAGAGTGACCATAATATGGTGGAATTCTGCATTAGGATGGAGAATGAAACAGTTAATTCAGAGACCATGGTCCAGAACTTAAAGAAGGGTAACTTTGAAGATATGAGGCGTGAATTGGCTAGGATAGATTGGTGAATGATACTTAAGGGGTTGACTGTGGATGGGCAATGGCAGACATTTCGAGACCGCATGGATGAACTACAACAATTGTACATTCCTGTCTGCCGTAAAAATAAAAAAGGGAAGGTGGCTCAACCGTGGCTATCAAGGGAAATCAGGGATAGTATTAAAGCCAAGGAAGTGGCATACAAATTGGCCAGAAATAGCAGCGACTGGGAGAAATTTAGAACTCAGCAGAGGAGGACAAAGGGTTTGATTCGGGCAGGGAAAATGGAGTACGAGAAGAAGCTTGCAGGGAACATTAAGACGGATTGCAAAAGTTTCTACAGATATGTAAAGGGAAAAAGGTTAGTAAAGTCAAACGTAGGTCCCCTGCAGTCAGAATCAGGGGAAGTCATAACGGGGAACAAAGAAATGGCGGAACAATTGAACAAGTACTTTGGTTCGGTATTCATTAATGAGGACACGAACAACCTTCCGGATATAAAAGGAGTCAGAGGGTCTAGTAAGGAGGAGGAACTGAGGGAAATCCTTATTAGTCAGGAAATTGTGTTGGGGAAATTGATGGGATTGAAGGCCGATAAATCCCCAGGGCCTGATGGACTGCATTCCAGAGTCGTTGAGGAGGTGGCCTTGAAAATAGCGGATGCATTGACAGTCATTTTCCAACATTCCATTGACTCTGGATCAGTTCCTATGGAGTGGAGGGTAGCCAATGTAACTCCACTTTTTAAAAAAGGAGGGAGAGAGAAAACAGGGAATTACAGACCGGTCAGCCTGACATCGGTAGTGGGTAAAATGATGGAATCAATTATTAAGGATGTCATAGCAGTGCATTTGGAAAGAGGTGACATGATAGGTCCAAGTCAGCATGGATTTGTGAAAGGGAAATCATGCTTGACAAATCTTTTGGAATTTTTTGAGGATGTTTCCAGTAGAGTGGACAAGGGAGAACCAGTTGATTTGGTATATTTGGACTTTCAGAAGGCTTTCGACAAGGTCCCACACAAGAGATTGATGTGCAAAGTTAAAGCACATGGGATTGGGGGTAGTGTGCCGACATGGATTGAAAACTGGTTGTCAGACAGGAAACAAAGAGTAGGAGTAAATGGGTACTTTTCAGAATGGCAGGCAGTGACTAGTGGGGTACCACAAGGTTCTGTGCTGGGGCCCCAGCTGTTTACATTGTACATTAATGATTTAGATGAGGGGATTAAATGTAGTATCTCCAAATTTGCAGATGACACTAAGTTGGGTGGCAGTGTGAGCTGCGAGGAGGATGCTATGAGGCTGCAGAACGACTTGAATAGGTTAGGTGAGTGGGCAAAGGCATGGCAGATGAAGTATAATGTGGATAAATGTGAGGTTATCCACTTTGGTGGTAAAAACAGAGAGACAGACTATTATCTGAATGTTGACAGATTAGGAAAAGGGGAGGTGCAAAGAGACCTGGGTGTCATGGTACATCAGTCATTGAAGGTTGGCATGCAGGTACAGTAGACGGTTAAGAAAGCAAATGGCATGTTGGCCTTCATAGCAAGGGGATTTGAGTACAGGGGCAGGGAGGTGTTGCTACAGTTGTACAGGGCCTTGGTGAGGCCACACCTGGAGTATTGTGTACAGTTTTGGTCTCCTAACCTGAGTAATGACATTCTTGCTATTGAGGGAGTGCAGCGTAGGTTCACCAGACTGATTCCCGGGATGGCGGGACTGACCTATCAAGAAAGACTGGATCAACTGGGCTTGTATTCACTGGAGTTCAGAAGAATGAGAGGGGACCTCATAGAAACGTTTAAGATTCTGACGGGGTTAGACAGGTTGGATGCAGGAAGAATGTTCCCAATGTTGGGGAAGTCCAGAACCAGGGGACACAGTCTAAGGATAAGGGGTAAGTCATTTAGGACCGAGATGAGGAGGAACTTCTTCACCCAGAGAGTGGTGAACCTGTGGAATTCTCTGCCACAGAAAGTTGTTGAGGCCAATTCACTAAATATATTCAAAAAGGAGTTAGATGTAGTCCTTACTAGTAGGGGGATCAAGGGATATGGCGAGAAAGCAGGAATGTGATACTGAAGTTGCATGTTCAGCCATGAACTCATTGAATGGCGGTGCAGGCTAGAAGGGCCGAATGGCCTACTCCTGCACCTATTTTCTATGTTTCTATGTTTCTATGTCTCTCCAGGTTGGATGATCGGCTGAATCCTTGCCCACACACACAGCACGTGTACAGTTTATCCCCGCTGTGAACAGTGTTTTTTGCTTCCATGGTCAAAGGCCGAGGATATTCAGGTCCCGATGAAACGAGTGACTCCATCAGATTTGAATGTAATGCTTGGTTTTAACCTCTGGTCGACAAATCCTCCCCGTTTAATACCCTGTAAAGTGAACTTCTGTAAAGTAATGTGAAAGAATAACATTAGAACATAAGAAATAGGAGCAGGAGAAGGCCATACGGCCCCTCGAGCCTGCTCCACTATTCAATAAGATCATGGCTGATCTGATCATGGACTCAGCTCCACTTCGCTGCCCGCTCCCCATAAACCTTTACTCCCATAATCGCTCAAAAACCCTTCTATCTCCGCTTAAATATATTCAACGTCCAATCTTCCACAGCTCTCTGGGGCAGAGAATTCCACAGATTTACAACCCTCAAAGAAAAAATTCCTCCTCATCTCAGTTTTAAATGGGCGACCCCTTACTTTGAATCTGCGCCCCCTGGTTTTAGTTTCCCCTATGAGTGGGAACATCCTCTCTGCATCCACTATGTCACGCCCCCTCAGTAACCTTTTTGTTTCAATAAAATCACCTCTCATTCTTCTTAACTCCAATGTGTAAAGGCCCAAACTACTCAAACCTTTCTTCATAAGTCAACCCCCTCACCTCAGGAATCAACCTCGTGAACCTTCTCTGAACTGTCTCCAATGCAAGTATATCCTTCCTTAAAGACAGAGACCAAAACTGCACGCAGGACTCCAGGTGTGGCCTCATCAATACCCTGTCCAGTTGTAGCAGGACTTTTCTGATTTTATACTCTATTCCCCTTGCAATCCCAGCTTCTCCAGTCTGTCCAGATAACTGAAGTCCCTCATCCCTGGAATCATTCTCGTAAATCTTTTCTGCAACCTCTCGCAGGCCTTCATATTCTCCCTAAAGTGCGTTGCCCACAATTGGGCATAATGCTCCAGTTGAGGCCGAACCAATGCTTTGTGCAGGTTCATCATAATAGCCACACTTTTGTACTCTATACTTCTATTTATGAACAGAGATACTGTCTGGAACAGTGGCTCTCAACCTTTTTGTGTTCACGGCACACTTTCGAATACTAGAATTTTTGGCGGCACACATGAAGGGATTAAAAGGTGAACACAGGTTAAATAAAAGCAAGTTTCAGAAAATTTAAAAAACATTTTATTAATCACAGTATATGAAGATATTCAATATTGTACACATGTATATTATTAATTATTTTTCATTCTGAAAGTAACAATAACATAATAAACTATAATAATAATTCCTCAAGTTAATTATAGATTAATTAGTATTTTAACGTGATACTTGAACCTGACGTTTTTTAGTTATGTCACCAGTATTTGGGCGTATAACCGATAAGGCGACTCTCATTTCGTGTTCAATTCCGCCAGCTTTTTCCCATTTTTTTACATTTGATGTTCGTAAGAGTTGAGAACCCGAATTCACAGAGATATGATGTTGAAAACTGCATCAGTATTATCAAGGCTTTTTTTGATATTACAGGATATTCTTCTTCAATAGAAATCCAGAACGCATCAAGAGACATACCTGAATGTTTCATTTTAAGACCCCGGTCTGTAGAAATAGAAGTCAATTCTTCTTCTTGCAATTTAAGATCAAAATCTGACATACTAATTGGAGAAAATGGATTTCTTACCCAATCACACTTCTCTACATCCAAAGATGGAAAATATGTGTTGATGTTCTCTTCCAGTGATGCCAAATGCTCTATCACTATAGAAGCAACCTTTTTAATACTGTGATTTGGTATCAAAGGGAACATTTCAAGATTGTTTTCTGTTGCTCTCTTTTTCCAGATAGAAATGTTTCCTGAACAGCTAATAGCTTGTCTGTAGAGGTGAGAATGTTTACATTTGGCCCTTGCATACTGGTATTAACACTGTTAAAACAATTAAATATACCTGCCAAATATGCTAATTTAGCACACCACATTTTACTCTTAAGATATTTGCAAAAGTTATCGTTTCCTTCTCTTTCAAAAATACTGAGAATTCTTCTTTTAAGTTCAAATACACGACATAAGACATTTCCCTTTGAAAGTCATCTTACGTCTGTTTGCAAAAGTAAACATTCGTGTTGTGCATCCATAGCTTTGCAGAGCTGTTCAAACAAGCGAGTTTTTGAAGCACTTGATTTTATATAATTTACAATATTAACAACTTGATCTAACAAGATTTTAATTCTAGTGGTAATGTCTTTGCAACAAGTGCTTGTCTATGCAAAAAGCAATGGGTGAATAAGATATTTGGATTATTTTTTTTGCGAGGGTAATGCATCATTTGACACATCCCACCATAGATGGAGCACCGTCCGTGCAGATTCCAACACATGGGTCCCATGAAATTTTGAAGTCTTCTAAATATGAATTCACAGAATCAAACATGTCTTGACCTCTAGCATATTCTGGAAGTTCTCTCCAGCACAGAAATTGGTGCAATATCTCGTTTTCATTAATGAAGTGAACAAATGATAATAATTGTGCTTTACCAATAATGTCGACAGACTCGTCGATTTGCAAAGCAAAATTCGAGTTTGTAAGTTTCTGGAATACATTTTCTTCAATGTTAGATGACATATCATTTATCCTTCTCCGAATTGTATGGTCAGACAGCGGAATTTTTGCAATTTCTTGTTGCGCTTCATCAACAAGCATTATTTTGACAATTTTACGATATGCAGGTAAAATAAGTGAGTGAGCTGTAGTATGAGACTGCATTTTCTGCACTATTAATTCAGCAACTTTTTACACTATCATTTACATTCATTTTTCTGCAAGGTGCTGGTGCAATGCCCGACCTCTTCCGTGCTAAAGACGTATATTTCTGATTCAATTGCCAACCAGAACTCCCACAGTGAGACGGATGAGTGACGAACGCCTGGAGTGGTGTAAACATTGAAACATGTTTCAGAATTCGGGGAATTCAGTTGGTGCATCGACAGGATTTAACCGTCTCACATACCAGGAGGAAAACTGGAGCTGCTTCTGTTAAATGTGGTGCAGCAGAGCCCGGCTTTCTGTACATTGTTAGTTAGAAATGTGAGCAAAATATCACTCCAATCTTTGGGTGGTTTCACGTCAAACACTTGTATTATTAGTTTGGATATAATTAGTGCAGCACAAACATTACTGTGCAGGGTGTTGACGCGCTGCCAAATGACTGGAAGTAATATCAATACTCCTGATCTTTCATGGTCCCACGGGAAATCTCCCGCAATTATAATTACGTTTTTCTCTTCAGCTCTCATCTCACAGTCAGTTGGAGCCCTGTGTTCAGTGCCAAGAGTCATCATCACTTCTCGGACAGAATGAGAGTTCCGTTTGCTGCCTATCCATTTTCCTGGTTACCACCAGTTCTACAGGTGGTAATGATTTACTATCCGATTATAGCAGCCGTGGGAATCCCCGGTAAGTGATTATATTCCGTTACTAACGTCGTGAATAAAGTTGGGATTAACTTTATTCCTGCTCTTATGTCAGTAATTATATTTTTAAACTATTCTTCTCAATTCAATTAAAAGGCTGAGAGTCAGTGACTGTATTTCCCGCTCGACCTTTTTAAGTGACTGATCATTTGGTGCCTTTCTAATTTTCTTTAACCCCCCATAATATCTTCAGATTATTTCCCCATGTAATGTCTTTCAAACTGGTTCGGTTTTATCTGAGAATCGTGCAATGAGTGATTCAATGGATTATTTTAATCTCATGTTTCCGTGCCTGCTCTCCTTTCCCGTAACACTCGGTAATATCTGACAGATTATATTTTACTGAACATTCAGCGTGTTGTAAAATGTTCCATTGACTCCCGCTGTGGAGACAGACACTGACAGCCGATCATGGACATATACCTGGGAATTCGGACAGTCAGGACCGGGATTTGTTCAGTCCCGTTAATCAGAATCTACCCGCTGTTCTCGGTCTGGTTCCAGCAAAGTGCCAGATATTATTCCTGGTGATCACAATCCATGCCGAGAGTGCGATTGTGCTCCATGCAGGAACACAGACTCTCTCCCTCATCTTCTCCACTGACCGGTGACCAGCCTGTTCTCAGACTCGCCTTCACCCTCCCGGCGGAGATTGTTCTACCTTCAGCCGGTGGGAGGCAGCTGGTTTCTGTCACATCCATTCCTGCAGCGGTACAGGTCAGACCGGGAATCCGTGCTGTGAGAGAGCGATTGAAACAAGGCAGCGGCGCTCTATGCAGCTGTCCTGGGTTTGTCCATATTTAAAAACCCGTTTTAGATTCAATACCTGCATTTTAACCAAAGCACCGTCTCCATGCCGGGTCATGGTCCCTTTATACTAATCGCACACATTTATTGTTCAGACCAAACGCTTGCAGGGTGATAGAACATCGACTGTACCCTCAGTAAGTCTGTCCGCTCGGTGATCCACACACATTCACTTTAATTTCGCTTCAGATACTGAGAGATAGAGGAATTTCTAGTCACATTTACCCACCCGGTCTCCATATCCCTTTATCGCCTCTTCCTCCAGCCACGGACCCAATCTACTTTGAATTCTGACAGTTTCTGCCTCAACCTCTATCCATGTGACTGAACTCCACCTCCTCCCCAATCCCTTTATGAAAAAGCTTCTCCTGCTCTCTCTACTCTCTGTTCCATTGTCTTCTATTTCACTTAGTTTCTACAGCGCCTCGTTCTGCAACACACTTCTACTGGAATCGGTCTGCTTCTATCTATCTTCTTCCATCCTGTCAAGAATTTTAAACACATCTGTCATATCGCCCTGTAATCTGTGTCTGTATTACATTCCTCTAACTAACATATACAGGTTATGTGGCAGAGCCCAGGGTATCACCCATTGTACCACAGACTAACTTTCCCACTTCAGTTGGGAAACTGAAATCTCACATTATGTCTCCTGTACTAATAAATTGCCTTGCATGTTTCTTGTGAAGAAATATGGTCAGCATTAAAGTCCAAAATTACGGCTGTTGTTTTTAACACTCTGCAGAGTCTGTTTGGAGAGGTTACTCAATGAGAACAGATTGAAGTGAGTTGTCTCACTATCCCGCTGACTCTCACAAATCTCAGGATCAACGCAGCCTAATGCTCCTACTGCAAGTTTCGCCCCTGTATTACTAAGAGTATCTCTGACTATATCAGCACACATGGTCCATTGTAAAATGTGCCGCACCAAGAGTCCCCATCATTTCTCAGAGATCAGTACAGTTTGATTTATTGTATTACCATTTGCCGTGTTCCAGTTCTCGGCGTGGTAATTGGTGTTCCCGGTAACGGGCTTAGTTTGTGAAGCAAAAGCGCCAAATTCTTATTTCCATTCAATCTTGTGTCAGCTGCGGTAATTTTAACAATAAATATGATCAGTACTCGGTGCATTGGAATGTCTCTTCCCATCGTCTCAAATTGTATTACATTGTCAGTTAAGTCCCTGATTTGATAATGTTTTTCAGTTATTATTCGTAAAAATGGGAACCCACGTAATTAGCTGTAATCTTACGACTTGGATCGATAGTTGGTTGCACGGAAGGAACCACAGAATAGGGATAAATGTGAAGCGAATTTTGGCTTTTATCACAAGGGGGAAGATATTTACAACTGAGGAAGTGCTGTTCTCGCTGTACAGAGATTTGGTCATATACCATTTGGAATATATACGTTCAGTTTTGGGCAACATATCGCAGGATAGATGGATTGGCCTTCGAGGGGTTTCAGCACAAGTTAACCAGACTGATAACACGGTTTAAATTATTCAAATATGAGGAAAGTTTACATAACCTTGCCTTGTATTCCATTGTGTTTAGAAGGGTGAAACGTGATATAACCGAGCTATTTAAATAGATAAAGGTGTCCGATAGTGTAGGCACAGAAACTGTTTCCGATGGCGGTTTAATCTAAACCAGAAGGCATTATCTTAAAATTGGAGCTCGGAGTGAAATCACGAAACACTTTCTCACACAAAGTCGATGAGAAATCTAACACTCCTTCTCCCAAAATTATTTCAATTGTCAGTTGTAATTTTACAGACTCTGATCGATAGATTTGTTAAGGTCAGGGTATCAAGGGATATGGAACTAAGACGGTAATTGGAGTGAGGGTGCCGATCACCCAAGGTCTACTGGAATGGTGGAAAAGGTTTGTGGGGCAGAATGATCTAATCCTGCGTTCCTATACGTCAAGCACCAGAGTCATCATTTCTGCAATGAGATTTCCGGTAATCGCAGGTCCAATTTCAGTGTATCTGTATGTTCTACACGAAAAAATGTCCGATGATATTATTGCAGCCTATAGAGGTTCCAGCGCTCATTTTAACAGGTTACCGATTGCATAAATCCGTGTCTCGCTGTATTACCTGGAGGGCCTGGTCATTGTTCTGTCGGTCCTGAGGTGATTATTTGTCAGGTTTGGGTCACTATCGGAAATTCCGAGGATATCTGTCCTCCATTCCCTCCAAACTTTGCGAGATGTTTATTGATATTACAATGTTTTTGAATCTCCAACTCAAAATCTAACATTGTTTTACATGGAATGTCTCGGAGCAATGCGGTTCGAAGTGAGAATGAGCCCAGTATTCACACAGTGGAATGTCGTTAGAGTGTGAAATTGTTTCAGTTAATCGTTAGCAGCGTCAGGAACCCCTCGCTAATGTTCTCCTCTTTGCATGCTCTGGTTAACTTATCTACCTCGCCTTTAAATGTAACAGCCGGGGCTCCCATCTGAATCAGATGTTTTTGGGTTTGATACCCTGTCGAAAATCTAGTCTGACATTCGTATGGCATTCCCATGACAGTTTCTCCGAATAACGCAAACCTTAGCCAACTTTACCAACCAGATGTTGTATTTGTGGATCTTGCTGTAGTATATATATACATTTAGTTACATTGCAAGGTATGTTACGAAGTTGTAGAAAACATCTTCTGACAAACAGTGAAAGGCCATATTAACTTTGCTAGAGTGTGAAATACAAGTGTATTATTTCACGCCAATTCTGGGAAATACAGTTGTGGTTTCAAGCAATTCATAGAAACCACAGTGGTGATGTATTTATTCAGAGCTGAATTCGTGTACCAAGCACAGTTATGGTCCGTGGCCGCAAATTTCATTTTCAATGTAATGATTATATTTGGGTCATTGCACAGGCAGTGGAACCGGAGACTGAAGGGATGGAGAGTTTGGAAAATAGAAACATTAAGACACAGCAGTAATGATATTTTAATTGTAGCTGGCAACAGTTGTGGTTGGATTCAGTGAGAGAAGGACATTGTTTCCCTTTTTGTCCTGTCATTATATAGCAGCTGCAATTAGAAACAAGAATAATTGTCAAATCGTTTTGTTACTAGAATATTTGTGAATCAGGTATCACCAATATTTAAACTGTGACTCTGTTTTAACCGAGGAGATAATGAATTAATTGACAATGACATTTCTACAGCCACCAATCTCCCCAAATATCCCCTCACCATCACCTTTGTTGCCCTATTTCCTATTAAAACAATGAATCTCTCACACCATGGCCTTTCCCCTGGTACGGCCCTCAGTCTCGCTCACTCAAGTACAAGGGCCGCAGACTTGTACGGATGTGTCGGACAACTGATTTAACCATTCTAAGCCAGATTTGGCTAGACCACATAAAGTATTATCGGGCCCTACTCGTGTCTGCTAAAACTGCTCACTATTCCAACATCATTCTAGAATGGAAATATAACCCGCGGCTACTATTCTCGACTGTTAACCTTCTTGTTAAACTCCTCTCCCCAGTCTCCACCACACTCACCTCCAATAACAAGTGTGAGTAGCTCATGGAATTATTTGTCTCAAAGATTGAGACCACCCAATCAGCTGCCTCTGCCACTTCTCTTCCTTCCTCTAGCCCAACGGGTCAAACATCCCCTAAGTTTCCACCCTGCGCTAGCCATGAATCGCATCTCTCTCTAGTCTCTCCCTGATCTGCCCCTCTTGACCTCTCCATGCTCATCTTATCCATGAGACCCACTTACAGCTCACTTGATCTTGACCCTATTCCCACCAAGCTGCTCACCACCCAACTTCCTTTTCTGGCTCCCCTGTTAGCTGACATTGTTAATGGTGCTCCCAGCTCAGGTCCTCTCCTCTCCTTCAAATCTATCGTTATCACCCCTCTCCTCAAAAAACAACCCTTCACCACACTAGCCTTGCAAGCTATCGCCCCCTCTCCAACCTTAATTTCCACCCCAAAGTCCTTGAACATGTTGTCGCCTCCCGGAACTCCATGTTTGCATTCCTTCAGTCTGGTATCCACCATGCCACACTACCGAAACTGCTCTTATCAAACTCACAAATGGCATCCTTTGTGACATTTACAAAGATAGACTTTCCCTCCTCATCATTCTCGACCAGTCCCAGCCTTTGATATGGTTGAGTACTCCATTTCCCACCAATGCCTCTCCAACTGGGTGGGAGTGCACCTGCCTGGTTCTATCCATATATCCCTAATAACAGCCAGAAAATCACTTGCATTCGCTTCTATTCTCATGATAAATCGTTGCATATCGTGTTCCCCAGGAATTTATCATTGGCCACCTCCTGTTCTCCACTATATGAAGCCCCTTGCCGACATCAACCGAAAACACAGCTTCAGTTTCCACATGTAGGCTGCTGATACCTAGCTCTACCTCACCACCACTTCTCTCGAGGCATCCAAGGTCTCTAAATTGGCAGACTGCTTGTCCGACATTTCAGTACTTGTTGAGCAGAAATGTTGTCCAATTAAATATTGCGAATACCAATGACATTTTCTGCGGGTCCCGCCACAAACTGTGTTCACTAAGCAACGACTCGATCCCTCTCCCGTGTTCTGTCTGTGACTGAACCAGACAGTTCGCAATCTAGCTATCCTATTAGAACGGGAAATGATCTTCTGGCCATATACCTGCAGCATAACTAAATCCACCTGTTTCCACCTCCATAACATTGCCCGTCTCCGCCCCTTCCTCAGTTCCTCTGCTGATGAAACCTCCACCCATGCCTTAATTACCTCTAGTTTGTACAGCTCCAACACACTCCTGGCTCACCTCCTACATTCTACCCTATGTAAACTTGAGCTCATTCAAAACTCGCCAGTGCATGTCCAATCTCGCACGAAATCCCACCTGTGCTCGCTGAGCGACATTGATCCCGGTTCAACAATACCTCGATTCCAAAATTCTCCTTCTGTCTACAAATCCCTCCATGGCCTCATCCCTCGCTATCTCTGTAATTGGCTTTAGCATCACAACCACCCAAGATGTCTGCGCTCCTCAAATTCTACCCTCTTGTGCATCCCTGATTATAACTGCTCAAACATTGTGGCCGTGCCTTCAGCTGTCCGAGCCCTGAGCTCTGGAACAGCCTCCCCAAATGCTCACCGCCTCTATACCTCCCTTTCTTCCTTGAAGACAGTGCTTATAACCTCCCTCTGACCAAACTTTTGGTCATCGGTCGTAATTTATTCTTATGTGGCTCAGTGCCAAATTTATTTGTTATGTCTTGTAACACTCCTGTGAAGCGCCTCGGGAAGTTTTATAAAGGCGCTATATAAGTAGAAATTATTGTTGTTGTTGTAATAATGTTACAATTATTGAATTAATTAAGTGATTTGACAAATACTGAATATGGGACGTGATTTTAGCAACTTTTATAAGGCTCTTTAGTTCAGATACATAAATTACTGACAGATTTGTCCGTTTGCAAAGTCCAGTCGGAAATATTATCTACTCATATCTTCGCCATTATTTTATGCAGCTCACCAGCTAACAACTCTGTGGAGCACCGTCACCACACGGACTGCAGCGGTTCAAGAAGGAGGCTCACCTCCGTCTTGTAAACAGCACAGGACGGCCCATTTCTTGTGTTTGATTCAGAGTTACTTTGTCCATTTTTCTGTGTAGATTTTCATGATACTTCTGTATCCATGGTAACCACACGCCGCCCCCACCCCACATTCCACACACTCATACTTAACTATATTAATCTCCTATACCCATGTGATTTAATTCCCAGCTAAGACTGTATTGTCTAAACACAGTTGAACGGGAATTCAGTTAATTATTTCTACACCAGCCGCCTTATCTTGTTCAGGATATCTTTTCAGTACCGACGTTTCTTTTGTATATGTAGTCTCTCTCTCGCTCTCTGTCTGTCTCTATTTCTTTACAAATGAACACATGGAGCTCTTTACGTATATCAAGTTGGAACAATTGCTATATGTCACACTATCCTGCACACCAAAGGAATCCGAATCAAACACTTCTGAGCATATCTTACATTGTTGATAAATTGTGCTGGAAGCTCAGGTACATATAATGTCCCACATCCCCTGGGATGTACTTTCCGGCAGTCTTTCTCACCAGAGACAGATTCTCCATATTGCTATGTGCCGGATTAATATTAAAGATGGATTCTGCCAATTCAGAGCTAAGACCTTACCACGGAGCCTTTCTGAAGCTGAATCTCGGCAGGTATCTCCTGGGCTGGACTGCAGCCTCTATTGTCAATTGTACTGTATCTTTGCTTCGGTCTAGAGATCGCCACCCACAACTCCCTCTGAAGTTTGCTGCATTATTAGAGGCGTCAAAAGCGAGGAGAAGATTATGCCCCTCGTGCCATTGTGAACTTTGGAATGTATATTTTTCCTAGGATCACAGAAGAAGGTGCAAGATAAAGTTGTTTTTTCATGATCACATCTGAACTTCTCCCCCTTGTGGTTATTGTTAGAGTTTGTCCAGATGGGGGTTGCACTGCACAAGACACCAATGTAAAGACCTGAGACTTCCAGGCAAGAAGTCAGTTGTTCAGATTAAATGTTTATCTGATGGATTATAAACGTAACTGTTGCAACTTGGTTGAGTTCAAACATACCAACTCCCCTATTATCGTGGTGTTTGACAGTAGTTTGTCCAAAGGTCTTTACTCATAGCCTCCAGTCTGCGAATACAACATGAGAACTCTGAGCCATTCCGTACCCACACCTTGTATCCGCTCCCCTTTCCTGTCCACGGTCCCAAATCCCGCACTTTGTCTCACGCTCGGTTGTTCCCCTTTAGTATTCACTGCATTTCGGTCAGGCGTCATTCTCACCGCTCCTCAACCATCTCCCAATTTAGAATTGACCATTCATGACTTATTTTCAAATAGTTTTCTGTTCATTTCTTCCTCTGTCACTGAACTGCTACTTTTCACAATTATCCATAACTCCTTCTCACACAGTCCATTTATTCCTACAATTAAATGGCCAGTAGTTTACTCGGATCTCCGGTGGATTTCTACACCACTTTCTACGAAGTTGCAGTGGCAGAAGGGGAACAGCTCCGAGGAAATCTCCAGAGTCTATTTGTATATGCCATACTCTTTGTGCATCGTTTATTTTCGGGTAGTTACCCCACACTCATAGATATTTAACATTGCAATTGTATGTTAAAATCCTGTTCTGCTGGACAATTCTAGCAGCGGTAAAGAGTTCAGTTCCAATCCCCAGATCCTGCAGTAAAGTACATTTCACACCAAATCCTGTGTAACTGGCTCCCTTGCTGTAACCTGACGGCTGATTCCCTGTTCCTGTGTGTTTCCCTTTTACAGCTAATGTGGTGACGATTGTGATCCTGTCCCGGGGAAAGTGCGGTCTCTCCAGATGTATCACTCGCTACCTGGTGACCATGGCAGCGGCGGATTTACTGGTCATTATCACTGATGTGATACTGGTTCGGATTAATGATTATTATTTCCCGACTACCTTCCTGCACATCACACCTGTGTGTTCTTTCCTCCGAGCGCTGATGCGTGCAGTCACCGATATTTCTGTCTGGTTAACAATCGCTTTCACTTTCGATCGTTTTGTTACCATTTGTTGGCAGAAGCTGAGGACTAAATATTGCACCGAGAAAACTGCATCCCTGGTTATAGGAACCGTGTGCCTGCTGTTCTGTATAAAAAACATCCCCTGGTTCTTTATATATGAACCCTTCTATACAATCGACCATGTACCCTGGGGCTGTAATGTAAAACCCGAGTATTACACTGTAACTGCTTGGGTAACATTTGGCTGGATTAACCGCTGTTTAACCCCACTGCTCCCAATATTCCTCATACTGCTGCTCAATGCTCTGACTGTAGGAAACATTTTGGCGGCCAGCAGAGTCCGCAGGAGGCTGAAGGGCAGCAAGAAAGATGAGAATCACAATGATCCGGAGATGGAGAACCGAAGGAAATCCATCATCTTACTCTTCGCTATATCCGGTAACTTCATACTGCTCTGGATGGCGTATGTGATATATTTCTTATTATACCGAATTACAAACCACTATTATTCTGCAGATTTCAATGACCCGATGTATATTGCAGACTTTACCAGCTACATGCTGCTGCTTTTGAGCTGCTGTACAAACACGTGTATTTATGCAGTAACCCAGACTAAATTCAGAGATGAGCTGAAAAATGGGTTGAAGTATCCTCTGAGAATAATATTTAATTTAGTTCAGGAAAGAAAAGTTCAGAGCAATTCCCAACATTAGATCTGCATTACATCACATATCGTATCCTGAGTTATATTTTACCTGAACCTCAGCAGGCTACAACTCAGGTCCAGGCTTCTTAAGACATGACATGGGCAATATCTGACAAGGCCTGCGGTTTGCTATGTAAGTGTCTGTGAACAAGGTAGAAGACCATTATGTAGACAGTGGGTTATAACAGCGGTAGCAGTTTAATTGGATGAAATCATGCTCCTGGACACAAAGAGATACAAGTCCCAGCATTGAGGTTTAGGATGTTGTGACCATGGAATGTTTATTGCCGGATGAACATCAGAACACGTGGGTTACCCCAGGGGAGTTTAAAAGGAGAATACACCTTTCGATTTAATAGCTGAAGAATATCAGGAAGTGAATGATAACTGTATTGGTTTTTGAGTGTGGAAATGCCTGGAGAATAATAAACAGATCATTATATCAATCAGCATGTATTGGCTTTGAAATTTTCCATTCTCAAGTTCACGAACAGCTTCTCCATCACCTGCGGCTCTGTGGAATTTATTGGAACTGAAGTGATGTTGATTGTGGACCTGAGTCCATTGTCCTGGTGTCTGTGAACGGTGGTGTTTCCAGCAGCGAGTCCCCTTTACCACTGTCTCTGTACAATGCTGTTTGAAGAGTTACAATACCACTGGCAATGAGAACCAGTAGCACGGTGTGTGGACAGCTGCAGACACTTCTCAGGAAAACGACCCAGGTGGCCATTGACTGCTGTCAGATATCTGTGACCTCAGGTCAGATTGGGCACCGTGACAGCAATGTGATTCTAAGCTTGTGACCAATAAAATAGCGGTGCTTTCATCGAGCTCTCCTTCACCAAAAACATACTGAGGCTCACTTTCTGCAGGAAAACCCCGCCATTGTCCGAACTCATTCGCTGCATATCCGGTATCAGGGTCCAGTGATCCAGACCTAGCTGAAGTTTGTGTGAATGTGAGGCTCAGTGTGTGAGGGACCAGTCTCAGGGTCCAGTGATCCAGACCCAGCTGAAGTGTGTGTGAATGTGAGGCTCAGTATGTGAGGGACCAGTCTCAGGGTCCAGTGAACCAGATCCAGCTGAAGTGTGTGTGAATGTGAGGCTCAGTGTTTGAGGGACCAGTCTCAGGGTCCAGTGATCCAGACCCAGTTGAAGTGTGTGTGAATGTGAGGCTCAGTGTGTGAGGGACCAGTCTCAGGGTCCAGTGATCCAGACCCAGCTGAAGAGTGTGTGAATGTGAGGCTCAGTGAGTGAGGGACCAATCTCAGGGTCCAGTGATCCAGATCCAGCTGAAGTGTGTGTGAATGTGAGGCTCAGTGTGTGAGGGACCAGCCTCAGTGTCCAGTGATCCAGACTCAGCTGAAGTTTGTGTGAATTTGAGGCTCAGTGTGTGAGGGACCAGTCTCAGGGTCCCATGATCCAGACCCAGCTGAAGTGTGTGTCAATGTCTGGCTCAGTGTGTGATGGACCAGCCTCAGGGTCCTGTGATCCAGACCCAACTGAAGTGTGTGTGAATGTGAGGCTCAGTGTATGAGGGACCAGCCTCAGTGTCCAGTGATCCAGACCCAGCTGAAGTGTGTGTGAATGTGAGGCTCAGTGTGTGAGGGACCAGGCTCAGGGTCCAGTGATCCAGACCCAGCTGAAGTGTGTGTGAATGTGAGGCTCAGTGTGTGAGGGACCAGTCTCAGGGTCCAGTGATCCAGACCCAGCTGAAGTGTGTGTGAATGTGAGGCTCAGTGTGTGAGGGACCAGTCTCAGGGTCCAGTGATCCAGACCCAGCTGAAGTGTGTGTGAATGTGAGGTTCAGTGTGTGAGGGACCAGTCTCAGGGTCCAGTGATCCAGACCCGGCTGAAGTGTGTGTGTATGTGAGGCTCAGTGTGTGTGGGACCAGCCTCAGTGTCCAGTGATACAGACTCAGCTGAAGGGTGTGTGAATGTGAGGTTCAGTGTGTGAGGGACCAGTCTCAGGGTCCAGTGATACAGACCCAGCTGAAGTGTGTGTGAATGTGAGGCTCAGTGTGTGAGGGACCAGTCTCAGGGTCCAGTGATCCAGACCCAGATGAAGTTTGTGTGAATGTGAGGCTCAGTGTGTGAGGGACCAGCCTCAGGGTCTAGTTATCCAGACCCAGCTGAAGTGTGTGTGAATGTGAGGCTCAGTGTGTGAGGGACCAGTCTCAGGCTCCAGTGAACCAGACCCAGCTGAAGTGTGTGTGAAGGTGAGGCTCAGTGTGTGAGGGACCAGTCTCAGGGTCCAATGATCCAGACCCAGCTGAAGTGTGTGTGTATGTGAGGCTCAGTGTGTGAGGGACCAGTCTCAGGGTCCAGTGATCCAGACACAGCTGAAGTGTGTGTGAATGTGAGGCTCAGTGTGTGAGGGACCAGTCTCAGGGTCCAGTGATCCAGACCCAGCTGAAGTGTGTGTGAATGTGAGGTTCAGTGTGTGAGGGACCAGTCTCAGGGTCCAGTGATCCAGACCCAGCTGAAGTGTGTGTGAATGTGAGGCTCAGTGTGTGAGGGACCAGTCTCATGGTCCAGTGATCCAGACCGAGCTGAAGTGTGTGTGAATGTGAGGCTCAGTGTGTGAGGGACCAGTCTCATGGTCCTGTGATCCAGACCCAGCTGAAGTGTGTGTGAATGTGAGGCTCAGTGTGTGAGGGACCAGCCTCAGGGTCTAGTTATCCAGACCCAGCTGAAGTGTGTGTGAATATGAGGCTCAGTGTGTGAGGGACCAGTCTCAGGCTCCAGTGATCCAGACCCAGCTGAAGTGTGTGTGAAGGTGAGGCTCAGTGTGAGAGGGACCAGTCTCAGGGTCCAATGATCCAGACCCAGCTGAAGTGTGTGTGTATGTGAGGCTCATTGTGTGAGGGACCAGTCTCAGGGTCCAGTGATCCAGACACAGCTGAAGTGTGTGTGAATGTGAAGCTCAGTGTGTGAGGGACCAGTCTCAGGGTCCAGTGATCCAGACCCAGCTGAAGTGTGTGTGAATGTGAGGCTCAGTGTGTGAGGGACCAGTCTCAGGGTCCAGTGATCCAGACCCAGCTGAAGTGTGTGTGAATGTGAGGCTCAGTGTGTGAGGGACCAGTATCATGGTCCAGTGATCCAGACCGAGCTGAAGTGTGTGTGAATGTGAGGCTCAGTGTGTGAGAGACCAGTCTCATTGTCCTGTGATCCAGACCCAGCTGAAGTGTGTGTGAATGTGAGGCTCAGTGTGTGAGGGACCAGTCTCAGGGTCCAGTGATCCAGACCCAGCTGAAGTGTGTGTGAATGTGAGGCTCAGTGTGTGAGGGCCCAGTCTCAGGGTCCAGTGATCCAGACCCAGCTGAAGTGTGTGTGTATCTGAGGCTCAGTGTGTGAGGGACCAGTCTCATGGTCCAGTGATCCAGAACCAGCTGAAGTGTGTGTGAATGTGAGGCTCAGTGTGTGAGGAACCAGTCTCAGTGTCCAGTGATCCTACCCAGCTGAAGTGTGTGTGAATGTGAGGCTCAGTGTGTGAGGGACCAGTCTCAGGGTGCAATGATCCAGACGCAGCAGAAGTGAGTGTGAATGTGAGGCTCAGTGTGTGAGGGACCAGTCTCAGGGTCCAGTGATCCAGACCCAGCTGAAGTGTGTGTGAATGTGAGGCTCAGTGTGTGAGGGACCAGCCTCAGGGTCCAGTGATCCAGACCCAGCTGAACTGTGTGTGAATGTGAGGCTCAGTGTGTGAGGGACCAGTCTCAGGGTCCAGTGATCCAGACCCAGCTGAAGTGTGTGTGAATGTGAGGCTCAGTGTGTGAGGGACCAGCCTCAGGCTCCAGTGATCCAGACCCAGCTGAAGTGTGTGTTAATGTGAGGCTCTGTTTGTGATGGTCCAGTCTCAGGGTCCAGTGATCCAGACCCAGCTGAAGTGTGTGTGAATGTGAGGCTCAGTGTGTGAGGGACCAGTCTCAGTGTCCAGTGATCCAGACCCAGCTGAAGTGTGTGTGAATGTGAAGCTCAGTGTGTGAGGGACCAGTCTTAGGGTCCAGTGATCCAGACCCAGCTGAAATGTGTGTGAATGTGAGGCTCAGTGTGTGAGGGACCAGTCTCAGGTTCCAGTGATCCAGACCCAGCTGAAGTGTGTGTGAATGTGAAGCTCAGTGTGTGAGGGACCAGCCTCAGGGTCCAGTGATCCAGACCCAGCTGAAGTGTGTGTGAATGTGAGGCTCAGTGTGTGAGGGACCAGCCTCAGAATCCAGTGATCCAGACCCAGCTGAAGTGTGTGTGAATGTGAGGCTCAGTGTGTGAGGGACCAGTCTCAGGGTCCAGTGATCCAGACGCAGCTGAAATTTGTGTGAATGTGAGGCTCAGTGTATGAGGGACCAGTCTCAGGGTCCAGTGATCCAGACCCAGCTGAATTGTGTGTAAATGTGAGGCTCAGTGTGTGAGGGATGAGTCTCAGGGTCTCGTGATCCAGACCCAGCTGAAGTGTGTGTGAATGGGAGGCTCAGTGTGTGAGGGACTAGTCTCAGGGTCCAGTGATCCAGACCCAGCTGAAGTGGGTGTGAATGTAAGGCTCAGTGTGTGAAGGACCAGTCTCAGGGTCCAGTGATCCAGACCCAGCTGAATTGGGTGTGAATATGAGGCTCAGTGTGTGAGGGACCAGTCTCAGGGTTCAGTGATCCAGACCCAGCTGAAGTGTGTGTGAATGTGAGGCTCAGTGTGTGAGGGACCAATCTTAGGTTCCAGTGATCCAGATCCAGCTGAAGTGTGTGTGAATGTGAGGCTCTGTGTTTGATGGACCAGTCTCAGGGTCCAGTGATCCAGACCCAGCTGAAGTGTGTGTGAATGTGAGGCTCAGTGTGTGAGGGACCAGTCTCAGTGTCCAGTGATCCAGACCCAGCTGAAGTGTGTGTGAATGTGAAGCTCAGTGTGTGAGGGACCTGTCTCAGGATCCAGTGATCCAGACCCAGCTAAAGTGTGTGTGAATGTGAGGCTCAGTGTGTGAGGGACCAGTCTCAGTATCCAGTGATCCAGACCCAGCTGAAGTGTGTGTGAATGTGAAGCTCAGTGTGTGAGGGACCAGTCTTCGGGTCCAGTGATCCAGACCCAGCTGAAATGTGTGTGAATGTGAGGCTCAGTGTGTGAGGGACCAGTCTCAGGTTCCAGTGATCCAGACCCAGCTGAAGTGTGTGTGAATGTGAAGCTCAGTGTGTGAGGGACCAGCCTCAGGGTCCAGTGATCCAGACCCAGCTGAAGTGTGTGTGAATGTGAGGCTCAGTGTGTGAGGGACCAGCCTCAGAATCCAGTGATCCAGACCCAGCTGAAGTGTGTGTGAATGTGAGGCTCAGTGTGTGAGGGACCAGTCTCAGGGTCCAGTGACCCAGACGCAGCTGAAATTTGTGTGAATGTGAGGCTCAGTGTATGAGGGACCAGTCTCAGGGTCCAGTGATCCAGACCCAGCTGAAGTGTGTGTAAATGTGAGACTCAGTGTGTGAGGGATGAGTCTCAGGGTCTCGTGATCCAGACCCAGCTGAAGTGTGTGTGAATGTGAGGCTCAGTGTGTGAGGGACCAGTCTCAGGGTCCAGTGATCCAGACCCAGCTGAAGTGGGTGTGAATGTTAGGCTCAGTGTGTGAAGGACCAGTCTCAGGGTCTAGTGATCCAGACCCAGCTGAAGTGTGTGTGAATATGAGGCTCAGTGTGTGAGGGACCAGTCTCAGGGTTCAGTGATCCAGACCCAGCTGAAGTGTGTGTGAATGTGAGGCTCAGTGTGTGAGGGACCAATCTCAGGTTCCAGTGATCCAGATCCAGCTGAAGTGTGTGTGAATGTGAGGCTCAGTGTGTGAGGGACCAGTCTCAGGGTCCAGTGATCCAGACCCAGCTGAAGTGTGTGTGAATGTGAGGATCAGTGTGTGAGGGACCAGTCTCAGGGTCTAGTGATCCAGACCCAGCTGCAGTGTTTGTGAATGTGAGGCTCAGTGTGTGAGGAACAAGTTTCAGGGTACTGTGATCCAGACCCAGCTGAAGTGTGTGTGAATGTGAGGGTCAGTGTGTGAGGAACCAGTCTCAGTGTCCAGTGATCCTACCCAGCTGAAGTGTGTGTGAATGTGAGGCTCAGTGTGTGAGGGACCAGCCTCAGGGTGCAATGATCCAGACGCAGCAGAAGTGAGTGTGAATGTGAGGCTCAGTGTGTGAGGGACCAGTCTCAGGGTCCAGTGATCCAGACCCAGCTGAAGTGTGTGTGAATGTGAGGCTCAGTGTGTGAGGGACCAGCCTCAGGGTCCAGTGATCCAGACCCAGCTGAAGTGTGTGTGAATGTGAGGCTCAGTGTGTGAGGGACCAGTCTCAGGGTCCAGTGATCCAGACCCAGCTGAAGTGGGTGTGAATGTAAGGCTCAGTGTGTGAAGGACCAGTCTCAGGGTCCAGTGATCCAGACCCAGCTGAAGTGTGTGTGAATATGAGGCTCAGTGTGTGAGGGACCAGTCTCAGGGTTCAGTGATCCAGACCCAGCTGAAGTGTGTGTGAATGTGAGGCTCAGTGTGTGAGGGACCAATCTCAGGTTCCAGTGATCCAGATCCAGCTGAAGTGTGTGTGAATGTGAGGCTCAGTGTGTGAGGGACCAGTCTCAGGGTCCAGTGATCCAGACCCAGCTGAAGTGTGTGTGAATGTGAGGATCAGTGTGTGAGGGACCAGTCTCAGGGTCTACTGATCCAGACCCAGCTGAAGTGTGTGTGAATGTGAGGCTCAGTGTGTGAGGGACCAGTCTCAGGATCCAGTGATCCAGACCCAGCTGAAGTGTGTGTGAATGTGAGGCTCAGTGTGTGAGGGACCAGTGTCAGGGTCTAGTGATTCAGACCCAGCTGAAGTGTGTGTGAATGTGAGGCTCAGTGTGTGAGGGACCAGTCTCAGGGTCCAGTGATCCAGACCCAGCTGAAGTGTGTGTGAATGTGAGGCTCAGTGTGTGAGTGACCAGTCTCAGGATCCAGTGCTCCAGACCCAGCTGAAGTGTGTGTGAATGTGAGGCTCAGTGTGTGAGGGACCAGCCTCAGAATCCAGTGAACCAGAACCAGCTGAAGTGTGTGTGAATGTGAGGCTCAGTGTGTGAGGGACCAGTCTCAGGGTCCAGTGATCCAGACCCAGCTGAAGTGTGTGTGCATCTCATGCTCAGTGTGTGAGGGACCAGTCTCAGGGTCCAGTGATCCAAACCCAGCTGAAGTGTGTGTGAATGTGAGGCTCAGTGTATGAGGGACCAGTCTCAGGGTCCAGTGATCCAGATCCAGCTGAAGTGTGTGTGAATGTGAGGCTCAGTGTGTGAGGGACCAGTCTCAGTGTCCAGTGATCCAGACCCAGCTGAAGTGTGTGTGAATGTGAGGCTTGTGTGTGAGGGACCAGTCTCAGGATCCAGTGATCCAGACCCAGCTGAAGTGTGTGTGAATGTGAGGCTCAGTATGTGAGTGACCAGTCTCAGGGTCCAGTGATTCAGACCCAGCTGAAGTGTGTGTGAATGTGAGGCTCAGTGTGTGAGGGACCAGTCTCAGGGTCCAGTGATCCAGACCCATCTGAAGTGTGTGTGAATGTGAGGCTCAGTGTGTGAGGGACCAGTCTCAGGGTCCAGTGATCCAGACACAGGTGAAGTGTGTGTGAATGTGAGGCTCAGTGTGTGAGGGACCAGTCTCAGGGTCCAGTGATCCAGACGCAGCTGAAATGTGTTTGAATGTGATACTCAGTGTGTGAGGGACCAGTCTCAGGGTCCAGTGATCCAGACCCAGCTGAAGTGTGTGTGAATGTGAGGCTCAGTGTGTGAGGGACCAGTCTCAGGGTCCAGTGATCCAGACCCAGCTGAAGTGTGTGTGCATCTCATGCTCAGTGTGTGAGTGACCAGTCTCAGGGTCCAGTGATCCAAACCCAGCTGAAGTGTGTGTGAATGTGAGGCTCAGTGTATGAGGGACCAGTCTCAGGGTCCAGTGATCCAGATCCAGCTGAAGTGTGTGTGAATGTGAGGCTCAGTGTGTGAGGGACCAGTCTCAGGGTCCAGTGATCCAGACCCAGCTGAAGTGTGTGTGAATGTGAGGATCAGTGTGTGAGGGACCAGTCTCAGGGTCTACTGATCCAGACCCAGCTGAAGTGTGTGTGAATGTGAGGCTCAGTGTGTGAGGGACCAGTCTCAGGATCCAGTGATCCAGACCCAGCTGAAGTGTGTGTGAATGTGAGGCTCAGTGTGTGAGGGACCAGTGTCAGGGTCTAGTGATTCAGACCCAGCTGAAGTGTGTGTGAATGTGAGGCTCAGTGTGTGAGGGACCAGGCTCAGGGTCCAGTGATCCAGACCCAGCTGAAGTGTGTGTGAATGTGAGGCTCAGTGTGTGAGTGACCAGTCTCAGGATCCAGTGCTCCAGACCCAGCTGAAGTGTGTGTGAATGTGAGGCTCAGTGTGTGAGGGACCAGTCTCAGGGTCCAATGATCCAGATCCAGCTGAAGTGTGTGCGAATGTGAGGCTCAGTGTGTGAGGGACCAGTCTCAGTGTCCAGTGATCCAGACCCAGCTGAAGTGTGTGTGAATGTGAGGCTCAGTGTGTGAGGGTCCAGTCTCAGGATCCAGTGATCCAGACCCAGCTGAAGTGTGTGTGAATGTGAGGCTCAGTATGTGAGTAACCAGTCTCAGGGTCCAGTGATTCAGACCCAGCTGAAGTGTGTGTGAATGTGAGGCTCAGTGTGTGAGGGACCAGTCTCAGGGTCCAGTGATCCAGACCCATCTGAAGTGTGTGTGAATGTGAGGCTCAGTGTGTGAGGGACCAGTCTCAGGGTCCAGTGATCCAGACACAGCTGAAGTGTGTGTGAATGTGAGGCTCAGTGTGTGAGGGACCAGTCTCAGGGTCCAGTGATCCAGACGCAGCTGAAATGTGTTTGAATGTGATACTCAGTGTGTGAGGGACCAGTCTCAGGGTCCAGTGATCCAGACCCAGCTGAAGTGTGTGTGAATGTGATACTCAGTGTGTGAGGGACCAGTCTCAGGGTCCAGTGATCCAGACCCAGCTGAAGTGTGTGTGAATGTGAGGCACAGTGTGTGAGGGACCAGTCTCAGGGTCCAGTGATCCAGACCCAGCTGAAGTGTGTGTGAATGTGAGGCTCATTGTGTGAGGGACCAGTCTCAGGGTCCAGTGATCCAGACCCAGCTGAAGTGTGTGTGAATGTGAGGCTCAGTGTGCGAAGGGCCAGTCTCAGGGTCCAGTGCTCCAGACCCAGCTGAAGTTTGTGTGAATGTGAGGCTCAGTGTGTGAGGGACCAGTCTCAGGATCCAGTGATCCTGACCCAGCTGAAGTGTGTGTGAATGTAAGGCTCAGTATGTGAGGGACCAGTCTCAGGGTCCAGTGATCCAGACCCAGCTGAAGTGTGTGTGAATGTGAGGCTCAGTGTGTGAGGGACCCGTCTCAGGGTCCAGTGATCCAGACCCAGCTGAAGTGTGTGTGAATGTGAGGCTCAGTGTGTGAGGGACCAGTCTCAGTGTCCAGTGATCCAGACCCAGCTGAAGTGTGTGTGAATGTGAGGCTCAGTGTGCGAAGGGCCAGTCTCAGGGTCCAGTGCTCCAGACCCAGCTGAAGTTTGTGTGAATGTGAGGCTCAGTGTGTGAGGGACCAGTCTCAGGATCCAGTGATCCTGACCCAGCTGAAGTGTGTGTGAATGTAAGGCTCAGTATGTGAGGGACCAGTCTCAGGGTCCAGTGATCCAGACCCAGCTGAAGTGTGTGTGAATGTGAGGCTCAGTGTGTGAGGGACCCGTCTCAGGGTCCAGTGATCCAGACCCAGCTGAAGTGTGTGTGAATGTGAGGCTCAGTGTGTGAGGAACCAGTCTCAAGGTCCAGTGATCCAGACCCAGTTGAAGTGTGTGTGAATGTGATGCTCAGTTTGTGAGGGACCTGCCTCAGGGTCCAGTGATCCAGACCCGGCTGAAGTGTCTGTGAATGTGTGGCTCAGTGTGTGAGGGACCAGTCTCAGGGTCCAGTGATCCAGACCCAGCTGAAGTGTGTGTGAATGTGAGGCTCAATGTGTGAGGGACCAGTCTCAGGGTCCAGTGATCCAGACCCAGCTGAAGAGTGTCTGAGATGAGGCTCAGTGTGTGAGGGACCAGCCTCAGGGTCCAGTGATCCAGACCCAGCTGAAGTGTGTGTGAATGTGAAGCTCAGTGTGTGAGGGACCAGTCTCAGGGTCCAGTGATCCAGACCCAGCTGAAGTGTGTGTGAATGTGAGGCTCAGTGTGTGAGGGACCAGCCTCAGGGTCCAGTGATCCAGACCCAGCTGAAGTGTGTGTGAATGTGATGCTCAGTGTGTGAGGGACCAGTCTCAGGATCCAGTGATCCAGACCCAGCTGAAGTGTGTGTGAATGTGAGGCTCAGTGTGTGAGGGACCAGTGTCAGGGTCTAGTGATTCAGACCCAGCTGAAGTGTGTGTGAATGTGAGGCTCAGTGTGTGAGGGACCAGTCTCAGGGTCCAGTGATCCAGACCCAGCTGAAGTGTGTGTGAATGTGAGGCTCAGTGTGTGAGTGACCAGTCTCAGGATCCAGTGCTCCAGACCCAGCTGAAGTGTGTGTGAATGTGAGGATCAGTGTGTGAGGGACCAGCCTCAGAATCCAGTGAACCAGAACCAGCTGAAGTGTGTGTGAATGTGAGGCTCAGTGTGTGAGGGACCAGTCTCAGGGTCCAGTGATCCAGACCCAGCTGAAGTGTGTGTGCATCTCATGCTCATTGTGTGAGGGACCAGTCTCAGGGTCCAGTGATCCAAACCCAGCTGAAGTGTGTGTGAATGTGAGGCTCAGTGTATGAGGGACCAGTCTCAGGGTCCAGTGATCCAGATCCAGCTGAAGTGTGTGTGAATGTGAGGCTCAGTGTGTGAGGGACCAGTCTCAGTGTCCAGTGATCCAGACCCAGCTGAAGTGTGTGTGAATGTGAGGCTCAGTGTGTGAGGGACCAGTCTCAGGATCCAGTGATCCAGACCCAGCTGAAGTGTGTGTGAATGTGAGGATCAGTGTGTGAGGGACCAGTCTCAGGGTCTACTGATCCAGACCCAGCTGAAGTGTGTGTGAATGTGAGGCTCAGTGTGTGAGGGACCAGTCTCAGGATCCAGTGATCCAGACCCAGCTGAAGTGTGTGTAAATGTGAGGCTCAGTGTGTGAGGGACCAGTGTCAGGGTCTAGTGATTCAGACCCAGCTGAAGTGTGTGTGAATGTGAGGCTCAGTGTGTGAGGGACCAGTCTCAGGGTCCAGTGATCCAGACCCAGCTGAAGTGTGTGTGAATGTGAGGCTCAGTGTGTGAGTGACCAGTCTCAGGATCCAGTGCTCCAGACCCAGCTGAAGTGTGTGTGAATGTGAGGCTCAGTGTGTGAGGGACCAGTCTCAGGGTCCAATGATCCAGATCCAGCTGAAGTGTGTGCGAATGTGAGGCTCAGTGTGTGAGGGACCAGTCTCAGTGTCCAGTGATCCAGACCCAGCTGAAGTGTGTGTGAATGTGAGGCTCAGTGTGTGAGGGACCAGTCTCAGGATCCAGTGATCCAGACCCAGCTGAAGTGTGTGTGAATGTGAGGCTCAGTATGTGAGTGACCAGTCTCAGGGTCCAGTGATCCAGACCCAGCTGAAGTGTGTGTGAATGTGAGGCTCAGTGTGCGAAGGGCCAGTCTCAGGGTCCAGTGCTCCAGACCCAGCTGAAGTTTGTGTGAATGTGAGGCTCAGTGTGTGAGGGACCAGTCTCAGGATCCAGTGATCCTGACCCAGCTGAAGTGTGTGTGAATGTAAGGCTCAGTATGTGAGGGACCAGTCTCAGGGTCCAGTGATCCAGACCCAGCTGAAGTGTGTGTGAATGTGAGGCTCAGTGTGTGAGGGACCCGTCTCAGGGTCCAGTGATCCAGACCCAGCTGAAGTGTGTGTGAATGTGAGGCTCAGTGTGTGAGGGACCAGTCTCAGGGTCCAGTGATCCAGACCCAGCTGAAGTGTGTGTGAATGTGAGGCTCAGTGTGCGAAGGGCCAGTCTCAGGGTCCAGTGCTCCAGACCCAGCTGAAGTTTGTGTGAATGTGAGGCTCAGTGTGTGAGGGACCAGTCTCAGGATCCAGTGATCCTGACCCAGCTGAAGTGTGTGTGAATGTAAGGCTCAGTATGTGAGGGACCAGTCTCAGGGTCCAGTGATCCAGACCCAGCTGAAGTGTGTGTGAATGTGAGGCTCAGTGTGTGAGGGACCCGTCTCAGGGTCCAGTGATCCAGACCCAGCTGAAGTGTGTGTGAATGTGAGGCTCAGTGTGTGAGGAACCAGTCTCAGGGTCCAGTGATCCAGACCCAGTTGAAGTGTGTGTGAATGTGATGCTCAGTTTGTGAGGGACCTGCCTCAGGGTCCAGTGATCCAGACCCGGCTGAAGTGTCTGTGAATGTGTGGCTCAGTGTGTGAGGGACCAGTCTCAGGGTCCAGTGATCCAGACCCAGCTGAAGTGTGTGTGAATGTGAGGCTCAATGTGTGAGGGACCAGTCTCAGGGTCCAGTGATCCAGACCCAGCTGAAGAGTGTCTGAGATGAGGCTCAGTGTGTGAGGGACCAGCCTCAGGGTCCAGTGATCCAGACCCAGCTGAAGTGTGTGTGAATGTGAAGCTCAGTGTGTGAGGGACCAGTCTCAGGGTCCAGTGATCCAGACCCAGCTGAAGTGTGTGTGAATGTGAGGCTCAGTGTGTGAGGGACCAGCCTCAGGGTCCAGTGATCCAGACCCAGCTGAAGTGTGTGTGAATGTGATGCTCAGTGTGTGAGGGACCAGTCTCAGGATCCAGTGATCCAGACCCAGCTGAAGTGTGTGTGAATGTGAGGCTCAGTGTGTGAGGGACCAGTGTCAGGGTCTAGTGATTCAGACCCAGCTGAAGTGTGTGTGAATGTGAGGCTCAGTGTGTGAGGGACCAGTCTCAGGGTCCAGTGATCCAGACCCAGCTGAAGTGTGTGTGAATGTGAGGCTCAGTGTGTGAGTGACCAGTCTCAGGATCCAGTGCTCCAGACCCAGCTGAAGTGTGTGTGAATGTGAGGCTCAGTGTGTGAGGGACCAGCCTCAGAATCCAGTGAACCAGAACCAGCTGAAGTGTGTGTGAATGTGAGGCTCAGTGTGTGAGGGACCAGTCTCAGGGTCCAGTGATCCAGACCCAGCTGAAGTGTGTGTGCATCTCATGCTCAGTGTGTGAGGGACCAGTCTCAGGGTCCAGTGATCCAAACCCAGCTGAAGTGTGTGTGAATGTGAGGCTCAGTGTATGAGGGACCAGTCTCAGGGTCCAGTGATCCAGATCCAGCTGAAGTGTGTGTGAATGTGAGGCTCAGTGTGTGAGGGACCAGTCTCAGTGTCCAGTGATCCAGACCCAGCTGAAGTGTGTGTGAATGTGAGGCTCAGTGTGTGAGGGACCAGTCTCAGGATCCAGTGATCCAGACCCAGCTGAAGTGTGTGTGAATGTGAGGATCAGTGTGTGAGGGACCAGTCTCAGGGTCTACTGATCCAGACCCAGCTGAAGTGTGTGTGAATGTGAGGCTCAGTGTGTGAGGGACCAGTCTCAGGATCCAGTGATCCAGACCCAGCTGAAGTGTGTGTAAATGTGAGGCTCAGTGTGTGAGGGACCAGTGTCAGGGTCTAGTGATTCAGACCCAGCTGAAGTGTGTGTGAATGTGAGGCTCAGTGTGTGAGGGACCAGTCTCAGGGTCCAGTGATCCAGACCCAGCTGAAGTGTGTGTGAATGTGAGGCTCAGTGTGTGAGTGACCAGTCTCAGGATCCAGTGCTCCAGACCCAGCTGAAGTGTGTGTGAATGTGAGGCTCAGTGTGTGAGGGACCAGTCTCAGGGTCCAATGATCCAGATCCAGCTGAAGTGTGTGCGAATGTGAGGCTCAGTGTGTGAGGGACCAGTCTCAGTGTCCAGTGATCCAGACCCAGCTGAAGTGTGTGTGAATGTGAGGCTCAGTGTGTGAGGGACCAGTCTCAGGATCCAGTGATCCAGACCCAGCTGAAGTGTGTGTGAATGTGAGGCTCAGTATGTGAGTGACCAGTCTCAGGGTCCAGTGATTCTGACCCAGCTGAAGTGTGTGTGAATGTGAGGCTCAGTGTGTGAGGGACCAGTCTCAGGGTCCAGTGATCCAGACCCATCTGAAGTGTGTGTGAATGTGAGGCTCAGTGTGTGAGGGACCAGTCTCAGGGTCCAGTGATCCAGACACAGCTGAAGTGTGTGTGAATGTGAGGCTCAGTGTGTGAGGGACCAGTCTCAGGGTCCAGTGATCCAGACGCAGCTGAAATGTGTTTGAATGTGATACTCAGTGTGTGAGGGACCAGTCTCAGGGTCCAGTGATCCAGACCCAGCTGAAGTGTGTGTGAATGTGATACTCAGTGTGTGAGGGACCAGTCTCAGGGTCCAGTGATCCAGACCCAGCTGAAGTGTGTGTGAATGTGAGGCTCAGTGTGTGAGGGACCAGTCTCAGGGTCCAGTGATCCAGACCCAGCTGAAGTGTGTGTGAATGTGAGGCTCAGTGTGTGAGGGACCAGTCTCAGGGTCCAGTGATCCAGACCCAGCTGAAGTGTGTGTGAATGTGAGGCTCAGTGTGCGAAGGGCCAGTCTCAGGGTCCAGTGCTCCAGACCCAGCTGAAGTTTGTGTGAATGTGAGGCTCAGTGTGTGAGGGACCAGTCTCAGGATCCAGTGATCCTGACCCAGCTGAAGTGTGTGTGAATGTAAGGCTCAGTATGTGAGGGACCAGTCTCAGGGTCCAGTGATCCAGACCCAGCTGAAGTGTGTGTGAATGTGAGGCTCAGTGTGTGAGGGACCCGTCTCAGGGTCCAGTGATCCAGACCCAGCTGAAGTGTGTGTGAATGTGAGGCTCAGTGTGTGAGGAACCAGTCTCAGGGTCCAGTGATCCAGACCCAGTTGAAGTGTGTGTGAATGTGATGCTCAGTTTGTGAGGGACCTGCCTCAGGGTCCAGTGATCCAGACCCGGCTGAAGTGTCTGTGAATGTGAGGCTCAGTGTGTGAGGGACCAGTCTCAGGGTCCAGTGATCCAGACCCAGCTGAAGTGTGTGTGAATGTGAGGCTCAATGTGTGAGGGACCAGTCTCAGGGTCCAGTGATCCAGACCCAGCTGAAGAGTGTCTGAGATGAGGCTCAGTGTGTGAGGGACCAGCCTCAGGGTCCAGTGATCCAGACCCAGCTGAAGTGTGTGTGAATGTGAAGCTCAGTGTGTGAGGGACCAGTCTCAGGGTCCAGTGATCCAGACCCAGCTGAAGTGTGTGTGAATGTGAGGCTCAGTGTGTGAGGGACCAGCCTCAGGGTCCAGTGATCCAGACCCAGCTGAAGTGTGTGTGAATGTGATGCTCAGTGTATGAGGGATGAGTCTCAGGGTCTCGTGATCCAGACGCAGCTGAAGTGTGTGTGAAGGTGAGGCTCAGTGTGTGAGGGACCAGTCTCAGGGTCCAGTGATCCAGACCCAGCTGAAGTGTGTGTGAATGTGAGGCTCAGTGTGTGAGGGACCAGTCTCAGGGTCCAGTGATCCAGACGCAGCTGAAGTGTGTGTGATTGTGAGGCTCAGTGTGTGAGGGACCAGTCTCAGGGTCCAGTGATCCAGACCCAGCTGAAGTGTGTGTGAATGTGAGGCTCAGTGTGTGAGGGACCAGTCTCAGGGTCCAGTGCTCCAGACCCAGCTGAAGTATGTGTGAATGTGAGGCTCAGTGTGTGAGGGACCAGTCTCAGGGTCCAGTGATCCAGACCCAGCTGAAGTGTGTGTGCATCTCATGCTCAGTGTGTGAGGGACCAGTCTCAGGGTCCAGTGATCCAAACCCAGCTGAAGTGTGTGTGAATGTGAGGGTCAGTGTATGAGGGACCAGTCTCAGGGTCCAGTGATCCAGATCCAGCTGAAGTGTGTGTGAATGTGAGGCTCAGTGTGTGAGGGACCAGTCTCAGGGTCCAGTGATCCAGACCCAGCTGAAGTGTGTGTGAATGTGAGGATCAGTGTGTGAGGGACCAGTCTCAGGGTCTACTGATCCAGACCCAGCTGAAGTGTGTGTGAATGTGAGGCTCAGTGTGTGAGGGACCAGTCTCAGGATCCAGTGATCCAGACCCAGCTGAAGTGTGTGTGAATGTGAGGCTCAGTGTGTGAGGGACCAGTGTCAGGGTCTAGTGATTCAGACCCAGCTGAAGTGTGTGTGAATGTGAGGCTCAGTGTGTGAGGGACCAGTCTCAGGGTCCAGTGATCCAGACCCAGCTGAAGTGTGTGTGAATGTGAGGCTCAGTGTGTGAGTGACCAGTCTCAGGATCCAGTGCTCCAGACCCAGCTGAAGTGTGTGTGAATGTGAGGCTCAGTGTGTGAGGGACCAGCCTCAGAATCCAGTGAACCAGAACCAGCTGAAGTGTGTGTGAATGTGAGGCTCAGTGTGTGAGGGACCAGTCTCAGGGTCCAGTGATCCAGACCCAGCTGAAGTGTGTGTGCATCTCATGCTCAGTGTGTGAGGGACCAGTCTCAGGGTCCAGTGATCCAAACCCAGCTGAAGTGTGTGTGAATGTGAGGCTCAGTGTATGAGGGACCAGTCTCAGGGTCCAGTGATCCAGATCCAGCTGAAGTGTGTGTGAATGTGAGGCTCAGTGTGTGAGGGACCAGTCTCAGTGTCCAGTGATCCAGACCCAGCTGAAGTGTGTGTGAATGTGAGGCTCAGTGTGTGAGGGACCAGTCTCAGGATCCAGTGATCCAGACCCAGCTGAAGTGTGTGTGAATGTGAGGCTCAGTATGTGAGTGACCAGTCTCAGGGTCCAGTGATTCAGACCCAGCTGAAGTGTGTGTGAATGTGAGGCTCAGTGTGTGAGGGACCAGTCTCAGGGTCCAGTGATCCAGACCCATCTGAAGTGTGTGTGAATGTGAGGCTCAGTGTGTGAGGGACCAGTCTCAGGGTCCAGTGATCCAGACACAGCTGAAGTGTGTGTGAATGTGAGGCTCAGTGTGTGAGGGACCAGTCTCAGGGTCCAGTGAACCAGACGCAGCTGAAATGTGTTTGAATGTGATACTCAGTGTGTGAGGGACCAGTCTCAGGGTCCAGTGATCCAGACCCAGCTGAAGTGTGTGTGAATGTGATACTCAGTGTGTGAGGGACCAGTCTCAGGGTCCAGTGATCCAGACCCAGCTGAAGTGTGTGTGAATGTGAGGCTCAGTGTGTGAGGGACCAGTCTCAGGGTCCAGTGATCCAGACCCAGCTGAAGTGTGTGTGAATGTGAGGCTCAGTGTGTGAGGGACCAGTCTCAGGGTCCAGTGATCCAGACCCAGCTGAAGTGTGTGTGAATGTGAGGCTCAGTGTGCGAAGGGCCAGTCTCAGGGTCCAGTGCTCCAGACCCAGCTGAAGTTTGTGTGAATGTGAGGCTCAGTGTGTGAGGGACCAGTCTCAGGATCCAGTGATCCTGACCCAGCTGAAGTGTGTGTGAATGTAAGGCTCAGTATGTGAGGGACCAGTCTCAGGGTCCAGTGATTCAGACCCAGCTGAAGTATGTGTGAATGTGAGGCTCAGTGTGTGAGGGACCAGTCTCAGGGTCCAGTGATCCAGACCCAGCTGAAGTGTGTGTGCATCTCATGCTCAGTGTGTGAGGGACCAGTCTCAGGGTCCAGTGATCCAAACCCAGCTGAAGTGTGTGTGAATGTGAGGGTCAGTGTATGAGGGACCAGTCTCAGGGTCCAGTGATCCAGATCCAGCTGAAGTGTGTGTGAATGTGAGGCTCAGTGTGTGAGGGACCAGTCTCAGGGTCCAGTGATCCAGACCCAGCTGAAGTGTGTGTGAATGTGAGGATCAGTGTGTGAGGGACCAGTCTCAGGGTCTACTGATCCAGACCCAGCTGAAGTGTGTGTGAATGTGAGGCTCAGTGTGTGAGGGACCAGTCTCAGGATCCAGTGATCCAGACCCAGCTGAAGTGTGTGTGAATGTGAGGCTCAGTGTGTGAGGGACCAGTGTCAGGGTCTAGTGATTCAGACCCAGCTGAAGTGTGTGTGAATGTGAGGCTCAGTGTGTGAGGGACCAGTCTCAGGGTCCAGTGATCCAGACCCAGCTGAAGTGTGTGTGAATGTGAGGCTCAGTGTGTGAGTGACCAGTCTCAGGATCCAGTGCTCCAGACCCAGCTGAAGTGTGTGTGAATGTGAGGCTCAGTGTGTGAGGGACCAGCCTCAGAATCCAGTGAACCAGAACCAGCTGAAGTGTGTGTGAATGTGAGGCTCAGTGTGTGAGGGACCAGTCTCAGGGTCCAGTGATCCAGACCCAGCTGAAGTGTGTGTGCATCTCATGCTCAGTGTGTGAGGGACCAGTCTCAGGGTCCAGTGATCCAAACCCAGCTGAAGTGTGTGTGAATGTGAGGCTCAGTGTATGAGGGACCAGTCTCAGGGTCCAGTGATCCAGATCCAGCTGAAGTGTGTGTGAATGTGAGGCTCAGTGTGTGAGGGACCAGTCTCAGTGTCCAGTGATCCAGACCCAGCTGAAGTGTGTGTGAATGTGAGGCTCAGTGTGTGAGGGACCAGTCTCAGGATCCAGTGATCCAGACCCAGCTGAAGTGTGTGTGAATGTGAGGCTCAGTATGTGAGTGACCAGTCTCAGGGTCCAGTGATTCAGACCCAGCTGAAGTGTGTGTGAATGTGAGGCTCAGTGTGTGAGGGACCAGTCTCAGGGTCCAGTGATCCAGACCCATCTGAAGTGTGTGTGAATGTGAGGCTCAGTGTGTGAGGGACCAGTCTCAGGGTCCAGTGATCCAGACACAGCTGAAGTGTGTGTGAATGTGAGGCTCAGTGTGTGAGGGACCAGTCTCAGGGTCCAGTGAACCAGACGCAGCTGAAATGTGTTTGAATGTGATACTCAGTGTGTGAGGGACCAGTCTCAGGGTCCAGTGATCCAGACCCAGCTGAAGTGTGTGTGAATGTGATACTCAGTGTGTGAGGGACCAGTCTCAGGGTCCAGTGATCCAGACCCAGCTGAAGTGTGTGTGAATGTGAGGCTCAGTGTGTGAGGGACCAGTCTCAGGGTCCAGTGATCCAGACCCAGCTGAAGTGTGTGTGAATGTGAGGCTCAGTGTGTGAGGGACCAGTCTCAGGGTCCAGTGATCCAGACCCAGCTGAAGTGTGTGTGAATGTGAGGCTCAGTGTGCGAAGGGCCAGTCTCAGGGTCCAGTGCTCCAGACCCAGCTGAAGTTTGTGTGAATGTGAGGCTCAGTGTGTGAGGGACCAGTCTCAGGATCCAGTGATCCTGACCCAGCTGAAGTGTGTGTGAATGTAAGGCTCAGTATGTGAGGGACCAGTCTCAGGGTCCAGTGATTCAGACCCAGCTGAAGTGTGTGTGAATGTGAGGCTCAGTGTGTGAGGGACCCGTCTCAGGGTCCAGTGATCCAGACCCAGCTGAAGTGTGTGTGAATGTGAGGCTCAGTGTGTGAGGAACCAGTCTCAGGGTCCAGTGATCCAGACCCAGTTGAAGTGTGTGTGAATGTGATGCTCAGTTTGTGAGGGACCTGCCTCAGGGTCCAGTGATCCAGACCCGGCTGAAGTGTCTGTGAATGTGAGACTCAGTGTGTGAGGGACCAGTCTCAGGGTCCAGTGATCCAGACCCAGCTGAAGTGTGTGTGAATGTGAGGCTCAATGTGTGAGGGACCAGTCTCAGGGTCCAGTGATCCAGACCCAGCTGAAGAGTGTCTGAGATGAGGCTCAGTGTGTGAGGGACCAGCCTCAGGGTCCAGTGATCCAGACCCAGCTGAAGTGTGTGTGAATGTGAAGCTCAGTGTGTGAGGGACCAGTCTCAGGGTCCAGTGATCCAGACCCAGCTGAAGTGTGTGTGAATGTGAGGCTCAGTGTGTGAGGGACCAGCTTCAGGGTCCAGTGATCCAGACCCAGCTGAAGTGTGTGTGAATGTGATGCTCAGTGTATGAGGGATGAGTCTCAGGGTCTCGTGATCCAGACGTAGCTGAAGTGTGTGTGAAGGTGAGGCTCAGTGTGTGAGGGACCAGTCTCAGGGTCCAGTGATCCAGACCCAGCTGAAGTGTGTGTGAATGTGAGGCTCAGTGTGTGAGGGACCAGTCTCAGGGTCCAGTGATCCAGACGCAGCTGAAGTGTGTGTGATTGTGAGGCTCAGTGTGTGAGGGACCAGTCTCAGGGTCCAGTGATCCAGACCCAGCTGAAGTGTGTGTGAATGTGAGGCTCAGTGTGTGAGGGACCAGTCTCAGGGTCCAGTGCTCCAGACCCAGCTGAAGTATGCGTGAATGTGAGGCTCAGTGTGTGAGGGACCAGTCTCAGGATCCAGTGATCCTGACCCAGCTGAAGTGTGTGTGAATATGAGGCTCAGTGTGTGAGGGCCAGTCTCAGGATCCAGTGATCCTGACCCAGCTGAAGTGTGTGTGAATGTGAGGCTCAGTGTGTGAGGGACCAGTCTCAGGGTCCAGTGATCCAGACCCAGCTGTAGTGTGTGTGAATGTGAGGCTCAGTGTGTGAGGGACCAGTCTCAGGGTCCAGTGATCCCGACCCAGCTGAAGTGTGTGTGAATGTGAGGCTCAGTGTGTGAGGAACCAGTCTCAGTGTCCAGTGATCCAGACCCAGTTGAAGTGTGTGTGAATGTGAGGCTCAGTTTGTGAGGGACCTGCCTCAGGGTCCAGTGATCCAGACCCAGCTGAAATGTGTGTGAATGTGAGGCTCAGTGTGTGAGGGACCAGTCTCAGGGGCCAGTGATCCAGACCCAGCTGAAGTGTGTGTGAATGTGAAGCTCAGTGTGTGAGGGACCAGTCTCAGGGTCCAGTGATCCAGACCCAGCTGAAGTGTGTGTGAATGTGAGGCTCAGTGTGTGAGGGACCAGCCTCAGGCTCCAGTGATCCAGACCCAGCTGAAGTGTGTGTGAATGTGAGGCTCAGTGTGTGATGGACCAGTCTCAGGGTCCAGTGATCCAGACCCAGCTGAAGTGTGTGTGAATGTGAGGCTCAGTGCGTGAGGGACCAGTCTCAGGGTCCAGTGATCCAGACCCAGCTGAAGTGTGTGTGAATGTGAAGCTCAGTGTGTGAGGGACCAGTCTCAGGGTCCAGTGATCCAGACCCAGCTGAAATCTGTGTGAATGTGAGGCTCAGTGTGTGAGGGACCAGTCTCAGGGTCCAGTGATCCAGACCCAGCTGAAGTGTGTGTGAATGTGAAGCTCAGTGTGTGAGGGACCAGCCTCAGGGTCCAGTGATCCAGACCCAGCTGAAGTGTGTGTGAATGTGAGGCTCAGTGTGTGAGGGACCAGCCTCAGAATCCAGTGATCCAGACCCAGCTGAAGTGTGTGTGAATGTGAGGCTCAGTGTGTGAGGGACCAGTCTCAGGGTCCAGTGATCCAGACGCAGCTGTAATTTGTGTGAATGTGAGGCTCAGTGTATGAGGGACCAGTCTCAGGGTCCAGTGATCCAGACCCAGCTGAAGTGTGTGTAAATGTGAGGCTCAGTGTGTGAGGGATGAGTCTCAGGGTCTCGTGATCCAGACCCAGCTGAAGTGTGTGTGAATGTGAGGCTCAGTGTGTGAGGGACCAGTCTCTGGGTCCAGTGATCCAGACCCAGCTGAAGTGGGTGTGAATGTAAGGCTCAGTGTGTGAAGGACCAGTCTCAGGGTCCAGTGATCCAGACCCAGCTGAAGTGTGTGTGAATATGAGGCTCAGTGTGTGAGGGACCAGTCTCAGGGTTCAGTGTTCCAGACCCAGCTGAAGTGTGTTTGAATGTGAGGCTCAGTGTGTGAGGGACCAATCTCAGGTTCCAGTGATCCAGATCCAGCTGAAGTGTGTGTGAATGTGAGGCTCAGTGTGTGAGGGACCAGTCTCAGGGTCCAGTAATCCAGACCCAGCTGAAGTGTGTGTGAATGTGAGGATCAGTGTGTGAGGGACCAGTCTCAGGGTCTAGTGATCCAGACCCAGCTGAAGTGTGTGTGAATGTGAGGCTCAGTGTGTGAGGGACCAGTCTCAGGATCCAGTGATCCAGACCCAGCTGAAGTGTGTGTGAATGTGAGGCTCAGTGTGTGAGGGACCAGTCTCAGGGTCCAGTGATCCAGACCCAGCTGAAGTGGGTGTGAATGTAAGGCTCAGTGTGTGAAGGACCAGTCTCAGGGTCCAGTGATCCAGACCCAGCTGAAGTGTGTGTGAATATGAGGCTCAGTGTGTGAGTGACCAGTCTCAGGGTTCAGTGATCCAGACCCAGCTGAAGTGTGTGTGAATGTGAGGCTCAGTGTGTGAGGGACCAATCTCAGGTTCCAGTGATCCAGATCCAGCTGAAGTGTGTGTGAATGTGAGGCTCAGTGTGTGAGGGACCAGTCTCAGGGTCCAGTAATGCAGACCCAGCTGAAGTGTGTGTGAATGTGAGGCTCAGTGTGTGAGGGACCAGTCTCAGGGTCCAGTGATCCAGACCCAGCTGAAGTGTGTGTGAATGTGAGGCTCAGTGTGTGAGGGACCAGTCTCAGGATCCAGTGATCCAGACCCAGCTGAAGTGTGTGTGGATGTGAGGCTCAGTGTGTGAGGGACCAGTCTCAGGGTCTAGTGATCCAGACCCAGCTGAAGTGTGTGTGAATGTGAGGCTCAGTGTGTGAGGGACCAGTCTCAGGGTCTAGTGATCCAGACCCAGCTGAAGTGTGTGTGAATGTGAGGCTCAGTGTGTGAGGGACCAGTCTCAGGGTCCAGTGATCCAGACCCAGCTGAAGTGTGTGTGAATGTGAGGCTCAGTGTGTGAGTGACCAGTCTCAGGGTCCAGTGCTCCAGACCCAGCTGAAGTGTGTGTGAATGTGAGGCTCAGTGTGTGAGGGACCAGCCTCAGAATCCAGTGATCCAGAACCAGCTGAAGTGTGTGTGAATGTGAGGCTCAGTGTGTGAGGGACCAGTCTCAGGGTCCAGTGATCCAGACCCAGCTGAAGTGTGTGTGCATCTCATGCTCAGTGTGTGAGGGACCAGTCTCAGTGTCCAGTGATCCAAACCCAGCTGAAGTGTGTGTGAATGTGATGCCCAGTGTATGAGGGACCAGTCTCAGGGTCCAGTGATCCAGATCTAGCTGAAGTGTGTGTGAATGTGAGGCTCAGTGTGTGAGGGACCAGTCTCAGTGTCCAGTGATCCAGACCCAGCTGAAGTGTGTGTGAATGTGAGGCTCAGTGTGTGAGGGACCAGTCTCAGGATCCAGTGATCCAGACCCAGCTGAAGTGTGTGTGAATGTGAGGCTCAGTGTGTGAGGGACCAGTCTCAGGGTCCAGTGATTCAGACCCAGCTGAAGTGTGCGTGAATGTGAGGCTCAGTGTGTGAGGGACCAGTCTCAGGGTCCAGTGATCCAGACCCAGCTGAAGTGTGTGTGAATGTGAGGCTCAGTGTGTGAGGGACCAGTCTCAGGGTCCAGTGATCCAGACGCAGCTGAAATGTGTGTGAATGTGATACTCAGTGTGTGAGGGACCAGTCTCAGGGTCCAATGATCCAGACCCAGCTGAAGTGTGTGTGAATGTGAGGCTCAGTGTTTGAGGGACCAGTCTCAGGGTCCAGTGATCCAGACCCAGCTGAAGTGTGTGTGAATGTGAGGCTCAGTGTGCGAAGTGCCAGTCTCAGGGTCCAGTGCTCCAGACCCAGCTGAAGTTTGTGTGAATGTGAGGCTCAGTGTGTGAGGGACCAGTCTCAGGATCCAGTGATCCTGACCCAGCTGAAGTGTGTGTGAATGTAAGGCTCAGTATGTGAGGGACCAGTCTCAGGGTCCAGTGATCCAGACCCAGCTGAAGTGTGTGTGAATGTGAGGCTAAGTGTGTGAGGGACCAGTCTCAGGGTCCAGTGATCCAGACCCAGCTGAAGTATGTGTGAATGTGAGGCTCAGTGTGTGAGGAACCAGTCTCAGGGTCCAGTGATCCAGACCCAGTTGAAGTGTGTGTGAATGTGAGTCTCAGTTTGTGAGGGACCTGCCTCAGGGTCCAGTGATCCAGACCCGGTTGAAGTGTCTGTGAATGTGAGGCTCAGTGTGTGAGGGACCAGTCTCAGGGTCCAGTGATCCAGACCCAGCTGAAGAGTGTGTGAGATGAGGCTCAGTGTGTGAGGGACCAGCCTCAGGGTCCAGTGATCCAGACACAGCTGAAGTGTGTGTGAATGTGAAGCTCAGTGTGTGAGGGACCAGTCTCAGGGTCCAGTGCTCCAAACCCAGCTGAAGTGTGTGTGAATGTGAGGCTCAGTGTATGAGGGACCAGTCTCAGGGTCCAGTGATCCAGATCCAGCTGAAGTGTGTGTGAATGTGAGGCTCAGTGTGTGAGGGACCAGTCTCAGTGTCCAGTGATCCAGACCCAGCTGAAGTGTGTGTGAATGTGAGGCTCAGTATGTGAGGGACCAGTCTCAGGGTCCAGTGATTCAGACCCAGCTGAAGTGTGTGTGAATGTGAGGCTCAGTGTGTGAAGGACCAGTCTCAGGGTCCTGTGATCCAAACCCAGCTGAAGTGTGTGTGAATGTGTGGCTCAGTGTGTGAGGGACCAGTCTCAGGGTCCAGTGATCCAGACACAGATGAAGTGTGTGTGAATGTGAGGCTCAGTGTGTGAGGGACCAGTCTCAGGGTCCAGTGATCCAGACGCAGCTGAAATGTGTGTGAATGTGATACTCAGTGTGTGAGGGACCAGTCTCAGGGTCCAGTGATCCAGACCCAGCTGAAGTGTGTGTGAATGTGAGGCTCAGTGTGTGAGGGACCAGTCTCAGGGTCCAGTGATCCAGACCCAGCTGAAGTGTGTGTGAATGTGAGGCTCAGTGTGTGAGGGACCAGTCTCAGGGTCCAGTGATCCAGACCCAGCTGAAGTGTGTGTGAATGTGAGGCTCAGTGTGCGAAGGGCCAGTCTCAGGGTCCAGTGCTCCAGACCCAGCTGAAGTGTGTGTGAATGTGAGGCTCAGTGTATGAGGGATGAGTCTCAGGGTCTCGTGATCCAGACGCAGCTGAAGTGTGTGTGAAGGTGAGGCTCAGTGTGTGAGGGACCAGTCTCACGGTCCAGTGATCCAGACCCAGCTGAAGTGTGTGTGAATGTGAGGCTCAGTGTGTGAGGGACCAGTCTCAGGGTCCAGTGATCCAGACGCAGCTGAAGTGTGTGTGAATGTGAGGCTCAGTGTGTGAGGGAATAGTCTCAGGCTCCAGTGATCCAGACCCAGCTGAAGTGTGTGTGAATGTGAGGCTCAGTGTGTGAGGGACCAGTCTCAGGGTCCAGTGCTCCAAACCCAGCTGAAGTGTGTGTGAATGTGAGGCTCAGTGTATGAGGGACCAGTCTCAGGGTCTAGTGATCCAGACCCAGCTGAAGTGTGTGTGAATGTGATGCTCAGTGTGTTTGGGACCAGTCTCAGGGTCCAGTGATCCAGATCCAGCTGAAGTGTGTGTGAATGTGAGGCTCAGTGTGTGAGGGACCAGTCTCAGTGTCCAGTGATCCAGACCCAGCTGAAGTGTGTGTGAATGTGAGGCTCAGTGTGTGAGGGACCAGTCTCAGGATCCAGTGATCCAGACCCAGCTGAAGTGAGTGTGAATGTGAGGCTCAGTGTGTGAGGGACTAGTCTCAGGGTCCAGTGATTCAGACCCAGCTGAAGTGTGTGTGAATGTGAGGCTCAGTGTTTGAAGGACCAGTCTCAGGGTCCTGTGATCCAAACCCAGCTGAAGTGTGTGTGAATGTGAGGCTCAGTGTGTGAGGGACCAGTCTCAGGGTCCAGTGATCCAGACACAGCTGAAGTGTGTGTGAATGTGAGGCTCAGTGTGTGAGGGACCAGTCTCAGGGTCCAGTGATCCAGACGCAGCTGAAATGTGTGTGAATCTGATACTCAGTGTGTGAGGGACCAGTCTCAGGGTCCAGTGAACCAGACCCAGCTGAAGTGTGTGTGAATGTGATACTCAGTGTGTGAGGGACCAGTCTCAGGGTCCAGTGATCCAGACCCAGCTGAAGTGTGTGTGAATGTGAGGCTCAGTGTGTCAGGGACCAGTCTCAGGGTCCAGTGATCCAGACCAAGCTGAAGTGTGTGTGAATGTGAGGCTCAGTGTGTGAGGGACCAGTCTCAGGGTCCAGTGATCCAGACCCAGCTGAAGTGTGTGTGAATGTGAGGCTCAGTGTGCGAAGGGCCAGTCTCAGGGTCCAGTGCTCCAGACCCAGCTGAAGTTTGTGTGAATGTGAGGCTCAGTGTGTGAGGGACCAGTCTCAGGATCCAGTGATCCTGACCCAGCTGAAGTGTGTGTGAATGTAAGGCTCAGTATGTGAGGTACCAGTCTCAGGGTCCAGTGATCCAGACCCAGCTGAAGTGTGTGTGAATGTGAGGCTCAGTGTGTGAGGGACCAGTCTCAGGGTCCAGTGATCCAGACCCAGCTGAAGTGTGTGTGAATGTGAGGCTAGTGTGTGAGGCCCCAGTCTCAGGGTCCAGTGATCCAGACCCAGTTGAAGTGTGTGTGAATGTGAGGCTCAGTTTGTGAGGGACCTGCCTCAGGGTCCAGTGATCCAGACCCGGCTGAAGTGTCTGTGAATGTGAGGCTCAGTGTGTGAGGGACCAGTCTCACGGTCCAGTGATCCAGACCCAGCTGAAGTGTGTGTGAATGTGAGGCTCAGTGTGTGAGGGACCAGTCTCAGGGTCCAGTGATCCAGACGCAGCTGAAGTGTGTGTGAATGTGAGGCTCAGTGTGTGAGGGACCAGCCTCAGGGTCCAGTGATCCAGACCCAGCTGAAGTGTGTGTGAATGTGAAGCTCAGTGTGTGAGGGACCAGTCTCAGGGTCCAGTGATCCAGACCCAGCTGAAGTTTGTGTGAATGTGAGGCTCAGTGTGTGAGGGACCAGCCTCAGGGTCCAGTGATCCAGACCCAGCTGAAGTGTGTGTGAATGTGAGGCTCAGTGTATGAGGGATGAGTCTCAGGGTCTCATGATCCAGACGCAGCTGAAGTGTGTGTGTAGGTGAGGCTCAGTGTGTGAGGGACCAGTCTCAGGGTCCAGTGATCCAGACCCAGCTGAAGTGTGTGTGAATGTGAGGCTCAGTGTGTGAGGGACCAGTCTCAGGGTCCAGTGATCCAGACCCAGCTGAAGTGTGTGTGAATGTGAGGCTCAGTGTGTGAGGGACCAATCTCAGGTTCCAGTGATTCAGATCCAGCTGAAGTGTGTGTGAATGTGAGGCTCAGTGTGTGAGGGACCAGTCTCAGGGTCCAGTAATCCAGACCCAGCTGAAGTGTGTGTGAATGTGAGGATCAGTGTGTGAGGGACCAGTCTCAGGATCTAGTGATCCAGACCCAGCTGAAGTGTGTGTGAATGTGAGGCTCAGTGTGTGAGGGACCAGTCTCAGGATCCAGTGATCCAGACCCAGCTGAAGTGTGTGTGAATGTGAGGCTCAGTGTGTGAGGGACCAGTCTCAGGGTCTAGTGATTCAGACCCAGCTGAAGTGTGTGTGAATGTGAGGCTCAGTGTGTGAGGGACCAGTCTCAGGGTCCAGTGATCCAGACCCAGCTGAAGTGATTGTGAATGTGAGGCTCAGTGTGTGAGTGACCAGTCTCAGGGTCCAGTGCTCCAGACCCAGCTGAAGTGTGTGTGAATGTGAGGCTCAGTGTGTGAGGGACCAGCCTCAGAATCCAGTGATCCAGAACCAGCTGAAGTGTGTGTGAATGTGAGGCTCAGTGTGTGAGGGACCAGTCTCAGGGTCCAGTGATCCAGACCCAGCTGAAGTGTGTGTGCATCTCATGCTCAGTGTGTGAGGGACCAGTCTCAGGGTCCAGTGATCCAAACCCAGCTGAAGTGTGTGTGAATGCGAGGCTCAGTGTATGAGGGACCAGTCTCAGGGTCCAGTGATCCAGATCCAGCTGAAGTGTGTGTGAATGTGAGGCTCAGTGTGTGAGGGACCAGTCTCAGTGTCCAGTGATCCAGACCCAGCTGAAGTGTGTGTGAATGTGAGGCTCAGTGTGTTAGTGACCAGTCTCAGGGTCCAGTGATTCAGACCCAGCTGAAGTGTGCGTGAATGTAAGGCTCAGTGTGTGAGGGACCAGTCTCAGGGTCCAGTGATCCAGACCCAGCTGAATTGTGTGTGAATGTGAGGCTCAGTGTGTGAGGGACCAGTCTCAGGGTCCAGTGATCCAGACGCAGCTGAAATGGTGTGTGAATGTGAAACTCAGTGTGTGAGGGACCAGTCTCAGGGTCCAATGATCCAGACCCAGCTGAAGTGTGTGTGAATGTGATACTCAGTGTGTGAGGGACCAGTCTCAGGGTCCAGTAATCCAGACCCAGCTGAAGTGTGTGTGAATGTGAGGCTCAGTGTGTGAGGGACCAGTCTCAGGGTCCAGTGATCCAGACCCAGCTGAAGTGTGTGTGAATGTGAGGCTCAGTGTGTGAGGGACCAGTCTCAGGGTCCAGTGATCCCGACCCAGTTGAAGTGTGTGTGAATGTGAGGCTCAGTGTGCGAAGGGCCAGTCTCAGTGTCCAGTGCTCCAGACCCAGCTGAAGTTTGTGTGAGTGTGAGGCTCAGTGTGTGAGGGACCAGTCTCAGGATCCAGTGATCCTGACCCAGCTGAAGTGTGTGTGAATGTAAGGCTCAGTATGTGAGGGACCAGTCTCAGGGTCCAGTGATCCAGACCCAGCTGAAGTGTGTGTGAATGTGAGGCTAAGTGTGTGAGGGACCAGTCTCAGGGTCCAGTGATCCAGACCCAGCTGAAGTATGTGTGAATGTGAGGCTCAGTGTGTGAGGAACCAGTCTCAGGGTCCAGTGATCCAGACCCAGTTGAAGTGTGTGTGAATGTGAGGCTCAGTTTGTGAGGGACCTGCCTCAGGGTCCAGTGATCCAGACCCGGCTGAAGTGTCTGTGAATGTGAGGCTCAGTGTGTGAGGGACCAGTCTCAGGGTCCAGTGATCCAGACGCAGCTGAAGAGTGTGTGAGATGAGGCTCAGTGTGTGAGGGACCAGCCTCAGGGTCCAGTGATCCAGACCCAGCTGAAGTGTGTGTGAATGTGAAGCTCAGTGTGTGAGGGACCAGTCTCAGGGTCCAGTGATCCAGACCCAGCTGAAGTGTGTGTGAATGTGAGGCTCAGTGTGTGAGGGACCAGCCTCAGGGTCCAGTGATCCAGAGCCAGCTGAAGTGTGTGTGAATGTGAGGCTCAGTGTATGAGGGATGAGTCTCAGGGTCTCGTGATCCAGACGCAGCTGAAGTGTGTGTGAAGGTGAGGCTCAGTGTGTGAGGGACCAGTCTCAGGGACCAGTGATCCAGACCCAGCTGAAGTGTGTGTGAATGTGAGGCTCAGTGTGTGAGGGACCAGTCTCAGGGTCCAGTGATCCAGACGCAGCTGAAGTGTGTGTGAATGTGAGGCTCAGTGTGTGAGGGACCAGTCTCAGGGTCCAGTGATCCAGACCCAGCTGAAGTGTGTGTGAATGTGAGGCTCAGTGTGTGAGGGACCAGTCTCAGGGTCCAGTGCTCCAAACCCAGCTGAAGTGTATGTGAATGTGAGGCTCAGTGTATGAGGGACCAGTCTCAGGGTCCAGTGATCCAGATCCAGCTGAAGTGTGTGTGAATGTGAGGCTCAGTGTGTGAGGGACCAGTCTCAGTGTCCAGTGATCCAGACCCAGCTGAAGTGTGTGTGAATGTGAGGCTCAGTGTGTGAGGGACCAGTCTCAGGATCCAGTGATCCAGACACAGCTGAAGTGTGTGTGAATGTGAGGCTCAGTGTGTGAGGGACCAGTCTCAGGGTCCAGTGATTCAGACCCAGCTGAAGTGTGTGTGAATGTGAGGCTCAGTGTGTGAAGGACCAGTCTCAGGGTCCTGTGATCCAAACCCAGCTGAAGTGTGTGTGAATGTGAGGCTCAGTGTGTGAGGGACCAGTCTCAGGGTCCAGTGATCCAGACACAGCTGAAGTGTGTGTGAATGTGAGGCTCAGTGTGTGAGGGACCAGTCTCAGGGTCCAGTGATCCAGACGCAGCTGAAATGTGTGTGAATGTGATACTCAGTGTGTGAGGGACCAGTCTCAGGGTCCAGTGATCCAGACCCAGCATAGTGTGTGTGAATGTGATACTCAGTGTGTGAGGGACCAGTCTCAGGGTCCAGTGATCCAGACCCAGCTGAAGTGTGTGTGAATGTGAGGCTCAGTGTGTGAGGGACCAGTCTCAGGGTCCAGTGATCCAGACCCAGCTGAAGTGTGTGTGAATGTGAGGCTCAGTGTGTTTGGGACCAGTCTCAGGGTCCAGTGATCCAGATCCAGCTGAAGTGTGTGTGAATGTGAGGCTCAGTGTGTGAGGGACCAGTCTCAGTGTCCAGTGATGCAGACCCAGCTGAAGTGTGTGTGAATGTGAGGCTCAGTGTGTGAGGGACCAGTCTCAGGATCCAGTGATCCAGACCCAGCTGAAGTATGTGTGAATGTGAGGCTCAGTGTGTGAGGGACCAGTCTCAGGGTCCAGTGATTCAGACCCAGCTGAAGTGTGTGTGAATGTGAGGCTCAGTGTTTGAAGGACCAGTCGCAGTGTCCTGTGATCCAAACCCAGCTGAAGTGTGTGTGAATGTGAGGCTCAGTGTGTGAGGGACCAGTCTCAGGGTCCAGTGATCCAGACACAGCTGAAGTGTGTGTGAATGTGAGGCTCAGTGTGTGAGGGACCAGTCTCAGGGTCCAGTGATCCAGACGCAGCTGAAATGTGTGTGAATCTGATACTCAGTGTGTGAGGGACCAGTCTCAGGGTCCAGTGATCCAGACCCAGCTGAAGTGTGTGTGAATGTGATACTCAGTGTGTGAGGGACCAGTCTCAGGGTCCAGTGATCCAGACCCAGCTGAAGTGTGTGTGAATGTGAGGCTCAGTGTGTGAGGGACCAGTCTCAGGGTCCAGTGATCCAGACCCAGCTGAAGTGTGTGTGAATGTGAGGCTCAGTGTGTGAGGGACCAGTCTCAGGGTCCAGTTATCCAGACCCAGTTGAAGTGTGTGTGAATGTGAGGCTCAGTGTGCGAAGGGCCAGTCTCAGGGTCCAGTGCTCCAGACCCAGCTGAAGTTTGTGTGAATGTGAGGCTCAGTGTGTGAGGGACCAGTCTCAGGATCCAGTGATCCTGACCCAGCTGAAGTGTGTGTGAATGTAAGGCTCAGTATGTGAGGGACCAGTCTCAGGGTCCAGTGATCCAGACCCAGCTGAAGTGTGTGTGAATGTGAGGCTCAGTGTGTGAGGGACCAGTCTCAGGGTCCAGTGATCCAGACCCAGCTGAAGTGTGTGTGAATGTGAGGCTAGTGTGTGAGGAACCAGTCTCAGGGTCCAGTGATCCAACCCAGCTGAAGAGTGTGTGAGATGAGGCTCAGTGTGTGAGGGACCAGTCTCAGGGTCCAGTGATCCAGACCCAGCTGAAGTGTGTGTGAATGTGAGGCTCAGTGTGTGAGGGACCAGCCTCAGGGTCCAGTGATCCAGACCCAGCTGAAGTGTGTGTGAATGTGAGGCTCAGTGTATGAGGGATGAGTCTCAGGGTCTCGTGATCCAGACGCAGCTGAAGTGTGTGTGAAGGTGAGGCTCAGTGTGTGAGGGACCAGTCTCACGGTCCAGTGATCCAGACCCAGCTGAAGTGTGTGTGAATGTGAGGCTCAGTGTGTGAGGGACCAGTCTCAGGGTCCAGTGATCCAGACGCAGCTGAAGTGTGTGTGAATGTGAGGCTCAGTGTGTGAGGGAATAGTCTCAGGGTCCAGTGATCCAGACCCAGCTGAAGTGTGTGTGAATGTGAGGCTCAGTGTGTGAGGGACCAGTCTCAGGGTCCAGTGCTCCAAACCCAGCTGAAGTGTGTGTGAATGTGAGGCTCAGTGTATGAGGGACCAGTCTCAGGGTCTAGTGATCCAGACCCAGCTGAAGTGTGTGTGAATGTGAGGCTCAGTGTGTTTGGGACCAGTCTCAGGGTCCAGTGATCCAGATCCAGCTGAAGTGTGTGTGAATGTGAGGCTCAGTGTGTGAGGGACCAGTCTCAGTGTCCAGTGATGCAGACCCAGCTGAAGTGTGTGTGAATGTGAGGCTCAGTGTGTGAGGGACCAGTCTCAGGATCCAGTGATCCAGACCCAGCTGAAGTGTGTGTGAATGTGAGGCTCAGTGTGTGAGGGACCAGTCTCAGGGTCCAGTGATTCAGACCCAGCTGAAGTGTGTGTGAATGTGAGGCTCAGTGTTTGAAGGACCAGTCTCAGGGTTCTGTGATCCAAACCCAGCTGAAGTGTGTGTGAATGTGAGGCTCAGTGTGTGAGGGACCAGTCTCAGGGTCCAGTGATCCAGACACAGCTGAAGTGTGTGTGAATGTGAGGCTCAGTGTGTGAGGGACCAGTCTCAGGGTCCAGTGATCCAGACGCAGCTGAAATGTGTGTGAATCTGATACTCAGTGTGTGAGGGACCAGTCTCAGGGTCCAGTGATCCAGACCCAGCTGAAGTGTGTGTGAATGTGATACTCAGTGTGTGAGGGACCAGTCTCAGGGTCCAGTGATCCAGACCCAGCTGAAGTGTGTGTGAATGTGAGGCTCAGTGTGTGAGGGACCAGTCTCAGGGTCCAGTGATCCAGACCCAGCTGAAGTGTGTGTGAATGTGAGGCTCAGTGTGTGAGGGACCAGTCTCAGGGTCCAGTTATCCAGACCCAGTTGAAGTGTGTGTGAATGTGAGGCTCAGTGTGCGAAGGGCCAGTCTCAGGGTCCAGTGCTCCAGACCCAGCTGAAGTTTGTGTGAATGTGAGGCTCAGTGTGTGAGGGACCAGTCTCAGGATCCAGTGATCCTGACCCAGCTGAAGTGTGTGTGAATGTAAGGCTCAGTATGTGAGGGACCAGTCTCAGGGTCCAGTGATCCAGACCCAGCTGAAGTGTGTGTGAATGTGAGGCTCAGTGTGTTTGGGACCAGTCTCAGGGTCCAGTGATCCAGATCCAGCTGAAGTGTGTGTGAATGTGAGGCTCAGTGTGTGAGGGACCAGTCTCAGTGTCCAGTGATGCAGACCCAGCTGAAGTGTGTGTGAATGTGAGGCTCAGTGTGTGAGGGACCAGTCTCAGGATCCAGTGATCCAGACCCAGCTGAAGTGTGTGTGAATGTGAGGCTCAGTGTGTGAGGGACCAGTCTCAGGGTCCAGTGATTCAGACCCAGCTGAAGTGTGTGTGAATGTGAGGCTCAGTGTTTGAAGGACCAGTCGCAGTGTCCTGTGATCCAAACCCAGCTGAAGTGTGTGTGAATGTGAGGCTCAGTGTGTGAGGGACCAGTCTCAGGGTCCAGTGATCCAGACACAGCTGAAGTGTGTGTGAATGTGAGGCTCAGTGTGTGAGGGACCAGTCTCAGGGTCCAGTGATCCAGACGCAGCTGAAATGTGTGTGAATCTGATACTCAGTGTGTGAGGGACCAGTCTCAGGGTCCAGTGATCCAGACCCAGCTGAAGTGTGTGTGAATGTGATACTCAGTGTGTGAGGGACCAGTCTCAGGGTCCAGTGATCCAGACCCAGCTGAAGTGTGTGTGAATGTGAGGCTCAGTGTGTGAGGGACCAGTCTCAGGGTCCAGTGATCCAGACCCAGCTGAAGTGTGTGTGAATGTGAGGCTCAGTGTGTGAGGGACCAGTCTCAGGGTCCAGTTATCCAGACCCAGTTGAAGTGTGTGTGAATGTGAGGCTCAGTGTGCGAAGGGCCAGTCTCAGGGTCCAGTGCTCCAGACCCAGCTGAAGTTTGTGTGAATGTGAGGCTCAGTGTGTGAGGGACCAGTCTCAGGATCCAGTGATCCTGACCCAGCTGAAGTGTGTGTGAATGTAAGGCTCAGTATGTGAGGGACCAGTCTCAGGGTCCAGTGATCCAGACCCAGCTGAAGTGTGTGTGAATGTGAGGCTCAGTGTGTGAGGGACCAGTCTCAGGGTCCAGTGATCCAGACCCAGCTGAAGTGTGTGTGAATGTGAGGCTAGTGTGTGAGGAACCAGTCTCAGGGTCCAGTGATCCAACCCAGCTGAAGAGTGTGTGAGATGAGGCTCAGTGTGTGAGGGACCAGTCTCAGGGTCCAGTGATCCAGACCCAGCTGAAGTGTGTGTGAATGTGAGGCTCAGTGTGTGAGGGACCAGCCTCAGGGTCCAGTGATCCAGACCCAGCTGAAGTGTGTGTGAATGTGAGGCTCAGTGTATGAGGGATGAGTCTCAGGGTCTCGTGATCCAGACGCAGCTGAAGTGTGTGTGAAGGTGAGGCTCAGTGTGTGAGGGACCAGTCTCACGGTCCAGTGATCCAGACCCAGCTGAAGTGTGTGTGAATGTGAGGCTCAGTGTGTGAGGGACCAGTCTCAGGGTCCAGTGATCCAGACGCAGCTGAAGTGTGTGTGAATGTGAGGCTCAGTGTGTGAGGGAATAGTCTCAGGGTCCAGTGATCCAGACCCAGCTGAAGTGTGTGTGAATGTGAGGCTCAGTGTGTGAGGGACCAGTCTCAGGGTCCAGTGCTCCAAACCCAGCTGAAGTGTGTGTGAATGTGAGGCTCAGTGTATGAGGGACCAGTCTCAGGGTCTAGTGATCCAGACCCAGCTGAAGTGTGTGTGAATGTGAGGCTCAGTGTGTTTGGGACCAGTCTCAGGGTCCAGTGATCCAGATCCAGCTGAAGTGTGTGTGAATGTGAGGCTCAGTGTGTGAGGGACCAGTCTCAGTGTCCAGTGATGCAGACCCAGCTGAAGTGTGTGTGAATGTGAGGCTCAGTGTGTGAGGGACCAGTCTCAGGATCCAGTGATCCAGACCCAGCTGAAGTGTGTGTGAATGTGAGGCTCAGTGTGTGAGGGACCAGTCTCAGGGTCCAGTGATTCAGACCCAGCTGAAGTGTGTGTGAATGTGAGGCTCAGTGTTTGAAGGACCAGTCTCAGGGTCCTGTGATCCAAACCCAGCTGAAGTGTGTGTGAATGTGAGGCTCAGTGTGTGAGGGACCAGTCTCAGGGTCCAGTGATCCAGACACAGCTGAAGTGTGTGTGAATGTGAGGCTCAGTGTGTGAGGGACCAGTCTCAGGGTCCAGTGATCCAGACGCAGCTGAAATGTGTGTGAATCTGATACTCAGTGTGTGAGGGACCAGTCTCAGGGTCCAGTGATCCAGACCCAGCTGAAGTGTGTGTGAATGTGATACTCAGTGTGTGAGGGACCAGTCTCAGGGTCCAGTGATCCAGACCCAGCTGAAGTGTGTGTGAATGTGAGGCTCAGTGTGTGAGGGACCAGTCTCAGGGTCCAGTGATCCAGACCCAGCTGAAGTGTGTGTGAATGTGAGGCTCAGTGTGTGAGGGACCAGTCTCAGGGTCCAGTTATCCAGACCCAGTTGAAGTGTGTGTGAATGTGAGGCTCAGTGTGCGAAGGGCCAGTCTCAGGGTCCAGTGCTCCAGACCCAGCTGAAGTTTGTGTGAATGTGAGGCTCAGTGTGTGAGGGACCAGTCTCAGGATCCAGTGATCCTGACCCAGCTGAAGTGTGTGTGAATGTAAGGCTCAGTATGTGAGGGACCAGTCTCAGGGTCCAGTGATCCAGACCCAGCTGAAGTGTGTGTGAATGTGAGGCTCAGTGTGTGAGGGACCAGTCTCAGGGTCCAGTGATCCAGACCCAGCTGAAGTGTGTGTGAATGTGAGGCTAGTGTGTGAGGAACCAGTCTCAGGGTCCAGTGATCCAACCCAGCTGAAGAGTGTGTGAGATGAGGCTCAGTGTGTGAGGGACCAGTCTCAGGGTCCAGTGATCCAGACCCAGCTGAAGTGTGTGTGAATGTGAGGCTCAGTGTGTGAGGGACCAGCCTCAGGGTCCAGTGATCCAGACCCAGCTGAAGTGTGTGTGAATGTGAGGCTCAGTGTATGAGGGATGAGTCTCAGGGTCTCGTGATCCAGACGCAGCTGAAGTGTGTGTGAAGGTGAGGCTCAGTGTGTGAGGGACCAGTCTCACGGTCCAGTGATCCAGACCCAGCTGAAGTGTGTGTGAATGTGAGGCTCAATGTGTGAGGGACCAGTCTCAGGGTCCAGTGATCCAGACGCAGCTGAAGTGTGTGTGAATGTGAGGGTCAGTGTGTGAGGGAATAGTCTCAGGGTCCAGTGATCCAGACCCAGCTGAAGTGTGTGTGAATGTGAGGCTCAGTGTGTGAGGGACCAGTCTCAGGGTCCAGTGCTCCAAACCCAGCTGAAGTGTGTGTGAATGTGAGGCTCAGTGTATGAGGGACCAGTCTCAGGGTCTAGTGATCCAGACCCAGCTGAAGTGTGTGTGAATGTGAGGCTCAGTGTGTTTGGGACCAGTCTCAGGGTCCAGTGATCCAGATCCAGCTGAAGTGTGTGTGAATGTGAGGCTCAGTGTGTGAGGGACCAGTCTCAGTGTCCAGTGATGCAGACCCAGCTGAAGTGTGTGTGAATGTGAGGCTCAGTGTGTGAGGGACCAGTCTCAGGATCCAGTGATCCAGACCCAGCTGAAGTGTGTGTGAATGTGAGGCTCAGTGTGTGAGGGACCAGTCTCAGGGTCCAGTGATTCAGACCCAGCTGAAGTGTGTGTGAATGTGAGGCTCAGTGTTTGAAGGACCAGTCTCAGGGTCCTGTGATCCAAACCCAGCTGAAGTGTGTGTGAATGTGAGGCTCAGTGTGTGAGGGACCAGTCTCAGGGTCCAGTGATCCAGACACAGCTGAAGTGTGTGTGAATGTGAGGCTCAGTGTGTGAGGGACCAGTCTCAGGGTCCAGTGATCCAGACGCAGCTGAAATGTGTGTGAATCTGATACTCAGTGTGTGAGGGACCAGTCTCAGGGTCCAGTGATCCAGACCCAGCTGAAGTGTGTGTGAATGTGATACTCAGTGTGTGAGGGACCAGTCTCAGGGTCCAGTGATCCAGACCCAGCTGAAGTGTGTGTGAATGTGAGGCTCAGTGTGTGAGGGACCAGTCTCAGGGTCCAGTGATCCAGACCCAGCTGAAGTGTGTGTGAATGTGAGGCTCAGTGTGTGAGGGACCAGTCTCAGGGTCCAGTTATCCAGACCCAGTTGAAGTGTGTGTGAATGTGAGGCTCAGTGTGCGAAGGGCCAGTCTCAGGGTCCAGTGCTCCAGACCCAGCTGAAGTTTGTGTGAATGTGAGGCTCAGTGTGTGAGGGACCAGTCTCAGGATCCAGTGATCCTGACCCAGCTGAAGTGTGTGTGAATGTAAGGCTCAGTATGTGAGGGACCAGTCTCAGGGTCCAGTGATCCAGACCCAGCTGAAGTGTGTGTGAATGTGAGGCTCAGTGTGTGAGGGACCAGTCTCAGGGTCCAGTGATCCAGACCCAGCTGAAGTGTGTGTGAATGTGAGGCTAGTGTGTGAGGAACCAGTCTCAGGGTCCAGTGATCCAACCCAGCTGAAGAGTGTGTGAGATGAGGCTCAGTGTGTGAGGGACCAGTCTCAGGGTCCAGTGATCCAGACCCAGCTGAAGTGTGTGTGAATGTGAGGCTCAGTGTGTGAGGGACCAGCCTCAGGGTCCAGTGATCCAGACCCAGCTGAAGTGTGTGTGAATGTGAGGCTCAGTGTATGAGGGATGAGTCTCAGGGTCTCGTGATCCAGACGCAGCTGAAGTGTGTGTGAAGGTGAGGCTCAGTGTGTGAGGGACCAGTCTCACGGTCCAGTGATCCAGACCCAGCTGAAGTGTGTGTGAATGTGAGGCTCAATGTGTGAGGGACCAGTCTCAGGGTCCAGTGATCCAGACGCAGCTGAAGTGTGTGTGAATGTGAGGGTCAGTGTGTGAGGGAATAGTCTCAGGGTCCAGTGATACAGACCCAGCTGAAGTGTGTGTGAATGTGAGGCTCAGTGTGTGAGGGACCAGTCTCAGGGTCCAGTGCTCCAAACCCAGCTGAAGTGTGTGTGAATGTGAGGCTCAGTGTATGAGGGACCAGTCTCAGGGTCTAGTGATCCAGACCCAGCTGAAGTGTGTGTGAATGTGAGGCTCAGTGTGTTTGGGACCAGTCTCAGGGTCCAGTGATCCAGATCCAGCTGAAGTGTGTGTGAATGTGAGGCTCAGTGTGTGAGGGACCAGTCTCAGTGTCCAGTGATGCAGACCCAGCTGAAGTGTGTGTGAATGTGAGGCTCAGTGTGTGAGGGACCAGTCTCAGGATCCAGTGATCCAGACCCAGCTGAAGTGTGTGTGAATGTGAGGCTCAGTGTGTGAGGGACCAGTCTCAGGGTCCAGTGATTCAGACCCAGCTGAAGTGTGTGTGAATGTGAGGCTCAGTGTTTGAAGGACCAGTCTCAGGGTCCTGTGATCCAAACCCAGCTGAAGTGTGTGTGAATGTGAGGCTCAGTGTGTGAGGGACCAGTCTCAGGGTCCAGTGATCCAGACACAGCTGAAGTGTGTGTGAATGTGAGGCTCAGTGTGTGAGGGACCAGTCTCAGGGTCCAGTGATCCAGACGCAGCTGAAATGTGTGTGAATCTGATACTCAGTGTGTGAGGGACCAGTCTCAGGGTCCAGTGATCCAGACCCAGCTGAAGTGTGTGTGAATGTGATACTCAGTGTGTGAGGGACCAGTCTCAGGGTCCAGTGATCCAGACCCAGCTGAAGTGTGTGTGAATGTGAGGCTCAGTGTGTGAGGGACCAGTCTCAGGGTCCAGTGATCCAGACCCAGCTGAAGTGTGTGTGAATGTGAGGCTCAGTGTGTGAGGGACCAGTCTCAGGGTCCAGTTATCCAGACCCAGTTGAAGTGTGTGTGAATGTGAGGCTCAGTGTGCGAAGGGCCAGTCTCAGGGTCCAGTGCTCCAGACCCAGCTGAAGTTTGTGTGAATGTGAGGCTCAGTGTGTGAGGGACCAGTCTCAGGATCCAGTGATCCTGACCCAGCTGAAGTGTGTGTGAATGTAAGGCTCAGTATGTGAGGGACCAGTCTCAGGGTCCAGTGATCCAGACCCAGCTGAAGTGTGTGTGAATGTGAGGCTCAGTGTGTGAGGGACCAGTCTCAGGGTCCAGTGATCCAGACCCAGCTGAAGTGTGTGTGAATGTGAGGCTAGTGTGTGAGGAACCAGTCTCAGGGTCCAGTGATCCAACCCAGCTGAAGAGTGTGTGAGATGAGGCTCAGTGTGTGAGGGACCAGCCTCAGGGTCCAGTGATCCAGACCCAGCTGAAGTGTGTGTGAATGTGAAGCTCAGTGTGTGAGGGACCAGTCTCAGGGTCCAGTGATCCAGACCCAGCTGAAGTGTGTGTGAATGTGAGGCTCAGTGTGTGAGGGACCAGCCTCAGGGTCCAGTGATCCAGACCCAGCTGAAGTGTGTGTGAATGTGAGGCTCAGTGTGTGAGGGACCAGTCTCAGGGTCCAGTGCTCCAAACCCAGCTGAAGTGTGTGTGAATGTGAGGCTCAGTGTATGAGGGACCAGTCTCAGGGTCCAGTGATCCAGATCCAGCTGAAGTGTGTGTGAATGTGAGGCTCAGTGTGTGAGGGACCAGTCTCAGTGTCCAGTGATCCAGACCCAGCTGAAGTGTGTGTGAATGTGAGGCTCAGTGTGTGAGGGACCAGTCTCAGGATCCAGTGATCCAGACCCAGCTGAAGTGTGTGTGAATGTGAGGCTCAGTGTGTGAGGGACCAGTCTCAGGGTCCAGTGATTCAGACCCAGCTGAAGTGTGTGTGAATGTGAGGCTCAGTGTGTGAAGGACCAGTCTCAGGGTCCTGTGATCCAAACCCAGCTGAAGAGTGTGTGAATGTGAGGCTCAGTGTGTGAGGGACCAGTCTCAGGGTCCAGTGATCCAGACACAGCTGAAGTGTGTGTGAATGTGAGGCTCAGTGTGTGAGGGACCAGTCTCAGGGTCCAGTGATCCAGACGCAGCTGAAATGTGTGTGAATGTGATACTCAGTGTGTGAGGGACCAGTCTCAGGGTCCAGTGATCCAGACCCAGCTGAAGTGTGTGTGAATGTGATACTCAGTGTGTGAGGGACCAGTCTCAGGGTCCAGTGATCCAGACCCAGCTGAAGTGTGTGTGAATGTGAGGCTCAGTGTGTGAGGGACCAGTCTCAGGGTCCAGTGATCCAGACCCAGCTGAAGTGTGTGTGAATGTGAGGCTCAGTGTGTGAGGGACCAGTCTCAGGGTCCAGTGATCCAGACCCAGCTGAAGTGTGTGTGAATGTGAGGCTCAGTGTGCGAAGGGCCAGTCTCAGGTTCCAGTGCTCCAGACCCAGCTGAAGTTTGTGTGAATGTGAGGCTCAGTGTGTGAGGGACCAGTCTCAGGATCCAGTGATCCTGACCCAGCTGAAGTGTGTGTGAATGTAAGGCTCAGTATGTGAGGGACCAGTCTCAGGGTCCAGTGATCCAGACCCAGCTGAAGTGTGTGTGAATGTGAGGCTCAGTGTGTGAGGGACCAGTCTCAGGGTCCAGTGATCCAGACCCAGCTGAAGTGTGTGTGAATGTGAGGCTAGTGTGTGAGGAACCAGTCTCACGGTCCAGTGATCCAGACCCAGTTGAAGTGTGTGTGAATGTGAGGCTCAGTGTGTGAGGGACCAGTCTCAGGGTCCAGTGATCCAGACCCAGCTGAAGTGTGTGTGAATGTGAGGCTCAGTGTGTGAGGGACCAGTCTCAGGGTCCAGTGATCCAGACCCAGCTGAAGTGTGTGTGAATGTGAGGCTCAGTGTGCGAAGGGCCAGTCTCAGGGTCCAGTGCTCCAGACCCAGCTGAAGTTTGTGTGAATGTGAGGCTCAGTGTGTCAGGGACCAGTCTCAGGGTCCAGTGATCCAGACCCAGCTGAAGTGTGTGTGAATATGAGGCTAGTGTGTGAGGAACCAGTCTCAGGGTCCAGTGATCCAGACCCAGCTGAAGAGTGTGTGAGATGAGGCTCAGTGTGTGAGGGACCAGCCTCAGGGTCCAGTGATCCAGACCCAGCTGAAGTGTGTGTGAATGTGAAGCTCAGTGTGTGAGCGACCAGTCTCAGGGTCCAGTGATCCAGACCCAGCTGAAGTGTGTGTGAATGTGAGGCTCAGTGTGTGAGGGACCAGCCTCAGGGTCCAGTGATCCAGACCCAGCTGAAGTGTGTGTGAATGTGAGGCTCAGTGTATGAGGGATGAGTCTCAGGGTCTCGTGATCCAGACGCAGCTGAAGTGTGTGTGAAGGTGAGGCTCAGTGTGTGAGGGACCAGTCTCACGGTCCAGTGATCCAGACCCAGCTGAAGTGTGTGTGAATGTGAGGCTCAGTGTGTGAGGGACCAGTCTCAGGGTCCAGTGATCCAGACGCAGCTGAAGTGTGTGTGAATGTGAGGCTCAGTGTGTGAGGGAATAGTCTCAGGGTCCAGTGATCCAGACCCAGCTGAAGTGTGTGTGAATGTGAGGCTCAGTGTGTGAGGGACCAGTCTCAGGGTCCAGTGCTCCAAACCCAGCTGAAGTGTGTGTGAATGTGAGGCTCAGTGTATGAGGGACCAGTCTCAGGGTCTAGTGATCCAGACCCAGCTGAAGTGTGTGTGAATGTGAGGCTCAGTGTGTTTGGGACCAGTCTCAGGGTCCAGTGATCCAGATCCAGCTGAAGTGTGTGTGAATGTGAGGCTCAGTGTGTGAGGGACCAGTCTCAGTGTCCAGTGATGCAGACCCAGCTGAAGTGTGTGTGAATGTGAGGCTCAGTGTGTGAGGGACCAGTCTCAGGATCCAGTGATCCAGACCCAGCTGAAGTGTGTGTGAATGTGAGGCTCAGTGTGTGAGGGACCAGTCTCAGGGTCCAGTGATTCAGACCCAGCTGAAGTGTGTGTGAATGTGAGGCTCAGTGTTTGAAGGACCAGTCTCAGGGTCCTGTGATCCAAACCCAGCTGAAGTGTGTGTGAATGTGAGGCTCAGTGTGTGAGGGACCAGTCTCAGGGTCCAGTGATCCAGACACAGCTGAAGTGTGTGTGAATGTGAGGCTCAGTGTGTGAGGGACCAGTCTCAGGGTCCAGTGATCCAGACGCAGCTGAAATGTGTGTGAATCTGATACTCAGTGTGTGAGGGACCAGTCTCAGGGTCCAGTGATCCAGACCCAGCTGAAGTGTGTGTGAATGTGATACTCAGTGTGTGAGGGACCAGTCTCAGGGTCCAGTGATCCAGACCCAGCTGAAGTGTGTGTGAATGTGAGGCTCAGTGTGTGAGGGACCAGTCTCAGGGTCCAGTGATCCAGACCCAGCTGAAGTGTGTGTGAATGTGAGGCTCAGTGTGCGAAGGGCCAGTCTCAGGGTCCAGTGCTCCAGACCCAGCTGAAGTTTGTGTGAATGTGAGGCTCAGTGTGTGAGGGACCAGTCTCAGGATCCAGTGATCCTGACCCAGCTGAAGTGTGTGTGAATGTAAGGCTCAGTATGTGAGGTACCAGTCTCAGGGTCCAGTGATCCAGACCCAGCTGAAGTGTGTGTGAATGTGAGGCTCAGTGTGTGAGGGACCAGTCTCAGGGTCCAGTGATCCAGACCCAGCTGAAGTGTGTGTGAATGTGAGGCTAGTGTGTGAGGAACCAGTCTCAGGGTCCAGTGATCCAGACCCAGTTGAAGTGTGTGTGAATGTGAGGCTCAGTTTGTGAGGGACCTGCCTCAGGGTCCAGTGATCCAGACCCGGCTGAAGTGTCTGTGAATGTGAGGCTCAGTGTGTGAGGGACCAGTCTCAGGGTCCAGTGATCCAGACCCAGCTGAAGTGTGTGTGAATGTGAGGCTCAATGTGTGAGGGACCAGTCTCAGGGTCCAGTGATCCAGACCCAGCTGAAGTGTGTGTGAATGTGAGGCTCAGTGTGTGAGGGACCAGCCTCAGGGTCCAGTGATCCAGACCCAGCTGAAGTGTGTGTGAATGTGAGGCTCAGTGTATGAGGGATGAGTCTCAGGGTCTCATGATCCAGACGCAGCTGAAGTGTGTGTGAAGGTGAGGCTCAGTGTGTGAGGGACAAGTCTCAGGGTCCAGTGATCCAGACCCAGCTGAAGTGTGTGTGAATGTGAGGCTCAGTGTGTGAGGGACCAGTCTCAGGGTCCAGTGATCCAGACCCAGCTGAAGTGTGTGTGAATGTGAGGCTCAGTGTGTGAGGGACCAATCTCAGGTTCCAGTGATTCAGATCCAGCTGAAGTGTGTGTGAATGTGAGGCTCAGTGTGTGAGGGACCAGTCTCAGGGTCCAGTAATCCAGACCCAGCTGAAGTGTGTGTGAATGTGAGGATCAGTGTGTGAGGGACCAGTCTCAGGATCTAGTGATCCAGACCCAGCTGAAGTGTGTGTGAATGTGAGGCTCAGTGTGTGAGGGACCAGTCTCAGGATCCAGTGATCCAGACCCAGCTGAAGTGTGTGTGAATGTGAGGCTCAGTGTGTGAGGGACCAGTCTCAGGGTCCAGTGATCCAGACCCAGTTGAAGTGTGTGTGAATGTGAGGCTCAGTTTGTGAGGGACCTGCCTCAGGGTCCAGTGATCCAGACCCGGCTGAAGTGTCTGTGAATGTGAGGCTCAGTGTGTGAGGGACCAGTCTCAGGGTCCAGTGATCCAGACCCAGTTGAAGTGTGTGTGAATGTGAGGCTCAGTTTGTGAGGGACCTGCCTCAGGGTCCAGTGATCCAGACCCGGCTGAAGTGTCTGTGAATGTGAGGCTCAGTGTGTGAGGGACCAGTCTCAGGGTCCAGTGATCCAGACCCAGCTGAAGTGTGTGTGAATGTGAGGCTCAGTGTGTGAGGGACCAGTCTCAGGGTCCAGTGATTCAGACCCAGCTGAAGTGTGTGTGAATGTGAGGCTCAGTGTGCGAAGGGCCAGTCTCAGGGTCCAGTGCTCCAGACCCAGCTGAAGTTTGTGTGAATGTGAGGCTCAGTGTGTGAGGGACCAGTCTCAGGATCCAGTGATCCTGACCCAGCTGAAGTGTGTGTGAATGTAAGGCTCAGTATGTGAGGTACCAGTCTCAGGGTCCAGTGATCCAGACCCAGCTGAAGTGTGTGTGAATGTGAGGCTCAGTGTGTGAGGGACCAGTCTCAGGGTCCAGTTATCCAGACCCAGCTGAAGTGTGTGTGAATGTGAGGCTAGTGTGTGAGGAACCAGTCTCAGGGTCCAGTGATCCAGACCCAGTTGAAGTGTGTGTGAATGTGAGGCTCAGTTTGTGAGGGACCTGCCTCAGGGTCCAGTGATCCAGACCCGGCTGAAGTGTCTGTGAATGTGAGGCTCAGTGTGTGAGGGACCAGTCTCAGGGTCCAGTGATCCAGACCCAGCTGAAGTGTGTGTGAATGTGAGGCTCAATGTGTGAGGGACCAGTCTCAGGGTCCAGTGATCCAGACCCAGCTGAAGTGTGTGTGAATGTGAGGCTCAGTGTGTGAGGGACCAGCCTCAGGGTCCAGTGATCCAGACCCAGCTGAAGTGTGTGTGAATGTGAGGCTCAGTGTATGAGGGATGAGTCTCAGGGTCTCATGATCCAGACGCAGCTGAAGTGTGTGTGAAGGTGAGGCTCAGTGTGTGAGGGACCAGTCTCAGGGTCCAGTGATCCAGACCCAGCTGAAGTGTGTGTGAATGTGAGGCTCAGTGTGTGAGGGATCAGTCTCAGGGTCCAGTGATCCAGACCCAGCTGAAGTGTGTGTGAATGTGAGGCTCAGTGTGTGAGGGACCAATCTCAGGTTCCAGTGATTCAGATCCAGCTGAAGTGTGTGTGAATGTGAGGCTCAGTGTGTGAGGGACCAGTCTCAGGGTCCAGTAATCCAGACCCAGCTGAAGTGTGTGTGAATGTGAGGATCAGTGTGTGAGGGACCAGTCTCAGGATCTAGTGATCCAGACCCAGCTGAAGTGTGTGTGAATGTGAGGCTCAGTGTGTGAGGGACCAGTCTCAGGATCCAGTGATCCAGACCCAGCTGAAGTGTGTGTGAATGTGAGGCTCAGTGTGTGAGGGACCAGTCTCAGGGTCTAGTGATTCAGACCCAGCTGAAGTGTGTGTGAATGTGAGGCTCAGTGTGTGAGGGACCAGTCTCAGGGTCCAGTGATCCAGACCCAGCTGAAGTGTGTGTGAATGTGAGGCTCAGTGTGTGAGTGACCAGTCTCAGGGTCCAGTGCTCCAGACCCAGCTGAAGTGTGTGTGAATGTGAGGCTCAGTGTGTGAGGGACCAGCCTCAGAATCCAGTGATCCAGAACCAGCTGAAGTGTGTGTGAATGTGAGGCTCAGTGTGTGAGGGACCAGTCTCAGGGTCCAGTGATCCAGACCCAGCTGAAGTGTGTGTGCATCTCATGCTCAGTGTGTGAGGGACCAGTCTCAGGGTCCAGTGATCCAAACCCAGCTGAAGTGTGTGTGAATGCGAGGCTCAGTGTATGAGGGACCAGTCTCAGGGTCCAGTGATCCAGATCCAGCTGAAGTGTGTGTGAATGTGAGGCTCAGTGTGTGAGGGACCAGTCTCAGTGTCCAGTGATCCAGACCCAGCTGAAGTGTGTGTGAATGTGAGGCTCAGTGTGTGAGGGACCAGTCTCAGGATCCAGTGATCCAGACCCAGCTGAAGTGTGTGTGAATGTGAGGCTCAGTGTGTTAGTGACCAGTCTCAGGGTCCAGTGATTCAGACCCAGCTGAAGTGTGCGTGAATGTAAGGCTCAGTGTGTGAGGGACCAGTCTCAGGGTCCAGTGATCCAGACCCAGCTGAATTGTGTGTGAATGTGAGGCTCAGTGTGTGAGGGACCAGTCTCAGGGTCCAGTGATCCAGACGCAGCTGAAATGGTGTGTGAATGTGAAACTCAGTGTGTGAGGGACCAGTCTCAGGGTCCAGTGATCCAGACCCAGCTGAAGTGTGTGTGAATGTGATACTCAGTGTGTGAGGGACCAGTCTCAGGGTCCAGTAATCCAGACCCAGCTGAAGTGTGTGTGAATGTGAGGCTCAGTGTGTGAGGGACCAGTCTCAGGGTCCAGTGATCCAGACCCAGCTGAAGTGTGTGTGAATGTGAGGCTCAGTGTGTGAGGGACCAGTCTCAGGGTCCAGTGATCCCGACCCAGCTGAAGTGTGTGTGAATGTGAGGCTCAGTGTGCGAAGGGCCAGTCTCAGTGTCCAGTGCTCCAGACCCAGCTGAAGTTTGTGTGAGTGTGAGGCTCAGTGTGTGAGGGACCAGTCTCAGGATCCAGTGATCCTGACCCAGCTGAAGTGTGTGTGAATGTAAAGCTCAGTATGTGAGGGACCAGTCTCAGGGTCCAGTGATCCAGACCCAGCTGAAGTGTGTGTGAATGTGAGGCTAGTGTGTGAGGAACCAGTCTCACGGTCCAGTGATCCAGACCCAGTTGAAGTGTGTGTGAATGTGAGGCTCAGTGTGTGAGGGACCAGTCTCAGGGTCCAGTGATCCAGACCCAGCTGAAGTGTGTGTGAATGTGAGGCTCAGTGTGTGAGGGACCAGTCTCAGGGTCCAGTGATCCAGACCCAGCTGAAGTGTGTGTGAATGTGAGGCTCAGTGTGCGAAGGGCCAGTCTCAGGGTCCAGTGCTCCAGACCCAGCTGAAGTTTGTGTGAATGTGAGGCTCAGTGTGTGAGGGACCAGTCTCAGGGTCCAGTGATCCAGACCCAGCTGAAGTGTGTGTGAATATGAGGCTAGTGTGTGAGGAACCAGTCTCAGGGTCCAGTGATCCAGACCCAGCTGAAGAGTGTGTGAGATGAGGCTCAGTGTGTGAGGGATGAGCCTCAGGGTCCAGTGATCCAGACCCAGCTGAAGTGTGTGTGAATGTGAAGCTCAGTGTGTGAGGGACCAGTCTCAGGGTCCAGTTATCCAGACCCAGCTGAAGTGTGTGTGAATGTGAGGCTCAGTGTGTGAGGGACCAGCCTCAGGGTCCAGTGATCCAGACCCAGCTGAAGTGTGTGTGAATGTGAGGCTCAGTGTATGAGGGATGAGTCTCAGGGTCTCGTGATCCAGACGCAGCTGAAGTGTGTGTGAAGGTGAGGCTCAGTGTGTGATGGACCAGTCTCACGGTCCAGTGATCCAGACCCAGCTGAAGTGTGTGTGAATGTGAGGCTCAGTGTGTGAGGGACCAGTCTCAGGGTCCAGTGATCCAGACGCAGCTGAAGTGTGTGTGAATGTGAGGCTCAGTGTGTGAGGGAATAGTCTCAGGGTCCAGTGATCCAGACCCAGCTGAAGTGTGTGTGAATGTGAGGCTCAGTGTGTGAGGGACCAGTCTCAGGGTCCAGTGCTCCAAACCCAGCTGAAGTGTGTGTGAATGTGAGGCTCAGTGTATGAGGGACCAGTCTCAGGGTCTAGTGATCCAGACCCAGCTGAAGTGTGTGTGAATGTGAGGCTCAGTGTGTTTGGGACCAGTCTCAGGGTCCAGTGATCCAGATCCAGCGGAAGTGTGTGTGAATGTGAGGCTCAGTGTGTGAGGGACCAGTCTCAGTGTCCAGTGATGCAGACCCAGCTGAAGTGTGTGTAAATGTGAGGCTCAGTGTGTGAGGGACCAGTCTCAGGATCCAGTGATCCAGACCCAGCTGAAGTGTGTGTGAATGTGAGGCTCAGTGTGTGAGGGACCAGTCTCAGGGTCCAGTGATTCAGACCCAGCTGAAGTGTGTGTGAATGTGAGGCTCAGTGTTTGAAGGACCAGTCTCAGGGTCCTGTGATCCAAACCCAGCTGAAGTGTGTGTGAATGTGAGGCTCAGTGTGTGAGGGACCAGTCTCAGGGTCCAGTGATCCAGACACAGCTGAAGTGTGTGTGAATGTGAGGCTCAGTGTGTGAGGGACCAGTCTCAGGGTCCAGTGATCCAGACGCAGCTGAAATGTGTGTGAATCTGATACTCAGTGTGTGAGGGACCATTCTCAGGGTCCAGTGATCCAGACCCAGCTGAAGTGTGTGTGAATGTGATACTCAGTGTGTGAGGGACCAGTCTCAGGGTCCAGTGATCCAGTCCCAGCTGAAGTGTGTGTGAATGTGAGGCTCAGTGTGTCAGGGACCAGTCTCAGGGTCCAGTGATCCAGACCCAGCTGAAGTGTGTGTGAATGTGAGGCTCAGTGTGTGAGGGACCAGTCTCAGGGTCCAGTGATCCAGACCCAGCTGAAGTGTGTGTGAATGTGAGGCTCAGTGTGCGAAGGGCCAGTCTCAGGGTCCAGTGCTCCAGACCCAGCTGAAGTTTGTGTGAATGTGAGGCTCAGTGTGTGAGGGACCAGTCTCAGGATCCAGTGATCCTGACCCAGCTGAAGTGTGTGTGAATGTAAGGGTCAGTATGTGAGGTACCAGTCTCAGGGTCCAGTGATCCAGACCCAGCTGAAGTGTGTGTGAATGTGAGGCTCAGTGTGTGAGGGACCAGTCTCAGGGTCCAGTGATCCAGACCCAGCTGAAGTGTGTGTGAATGTGAGGCTAGTGTGTGAGGAACCAGTCTCAGGGTCCAGTGATCCAGACCCAGTTGAAGTGTGTGTGAATGTGAGGCTCAGTTTGTGAGGGACCTGCCTCAGGGTCCAGTGATCCAGACCCGGCTGAAGTGTCTGTGAATGTGAGGCTCAGTGTGTGAGGGACCAGTCTCAGGGTCCAGTGATCCAGACCCAGCTGAAGTGTGTGTGAATGTGAGGCTCAATGTGTGAGGGACCAGTCTCAGGGTCCAGTGATCCAGACCCAGCTGAAGTGTGTGTGAATGTGAGGCTCAGTGTGTGAGGGACCAGCCTCAGGGTCCAGTGATCCAGACCCAGCTGAAGTGTGTGTGAATGTGAGGCTCAGTGTATGAGGGATGAGTCTCAGGGTCTCATGATCCAGACGCAGCTGAAGTGTGTGTGAAGGTGAGGCTCAGTGTGTGAGGGACCAGTCTCAGGGTCCAGTGATCCAGACCCAGCTGAAGTGTGTGTGAATGTGAGGCTCATTGTGTGAGGGACCAGTCTCAGGGTCCAGTGATCCAGACCCAGCTGAAGTGTGTGTGAATGTGAGGCTCAGTGTGTGAGGGACCAATCTCAGGTTCCAGTGATTCAGATCCAGCTGAAGTGTGTGTGAATGTGAGGCTCAGTGTGTGAGGGACCAGTCTCAGGGTCCAGTAATCCAGACCCAGCTGAAGTGTGTGTGAATGTGAGGATCAGTGTGTGAGGGACCAGTCTCAGGATCTAGTGATCCAGACCCAGCTGAAGTGTGTGTGAATGTGAGGCTCAGTGTGTGAGGGACCAGTCTCAGGATCCAGTGATCCAGACCCAGCTGAAGTGTGTGTGAATGTGAGGCTCAGTGTGTGAGGGACCAGTCTCAGGGTCCAGTGATCCAGACCCAGCTGAAGTGTGTGTGAATGTGAGGCTCAGTGTGCGAAGGGCCAGTCTCAGGGTCCAGTGCTCCAGACCCAGCTGAAGTTTGTGTGAATGTGAGGCTCAGTGTGTGAGGGACCAGTCTCAGGATCCAGTGATCCTGACCCAGCTGAAGTGTGTGTGAATGTAAGGCTCAGTATGTGAGGTACCAGTCTCAGGGTCCAGTGATCCAGACCCAGCTGAAGTGTGTGTGAATGTGAGGCTCAGTGTGTGAGGGACCAGTCTCAGGGTCCAGTGATCCAGACCCAGCTGAAGTGTGTGTGAATGTGAGGCTAGTGTGTGAGGAACCAGTCTCAGGGTCCAGTGATCCAGACCCAGTTGAAGTGTGTGTGAATGTGAGGCTCAGTTTGTGAGGGACCTGCCTCAGGGTCCAGTGATCCAGACCCGGCTGAAGTGTCTGTGAATGTGAGGCTCAGTGTGTGAGGGACGAGTCTCAGGGTCCAGTGATCCAGACCCAGCTGAAGTGTGTGTGAATGTGAGGCTCAATGTGTGAGGGACCAGTCTCAGGGTCCAGTGATCCAGACCCAGCTGAAGTGTGTGTGAATGTGAGCTCAGTGTGTGAGGGACCAGCCTCAGGGTCCAGTGATCCAGACCCAGCTGAAGTGTGTGTGAATGTGAGGCTCAGTGTATGAGGGATGAGTCTCAGGGTCTCATGATCCAGACGCAGCTGAAGTGTGTGTGAAGGTGAGGCTCAGTGTGTGAGGGACCAGTCTCAGGGTCCAGTGATCCAGACCCAGCTGAAGTGTGTGTGAATGTGAGGCTCAGTGTGTGAGGGACCAGTCTCAGGGTCCAGTGATCCAGACCCAGCTGAAGTGTGTGTGAATGTGAGGCTCAGTGTGTGAGGGACCAATCTCAGGTTCCAGTGATTCAGATCCAGCTGAAGTGTGTGTGAATGTGAGGCTCAGTGTGTGAGGGACCAGTCTCAGGGTCCAGTAATCCAGACCCAGCTGAAGTGTGTGTGAATGTGAGGATCAGTGTGTGAGGGACCAGTCTCAGGATCTAGTGATCCAGACCCAGCTGAAGTGTGTGTGAATGTGAGGCTCAGTGTGTGAGGGACCAGTCTCAGGATCCAGTGATCCAGACCCAGCTGAAGTGTGTGTGAATGTGAGGCTCAGTGTGTGAGGGACCAGTCTCAGGGTCTAGTGATTCAGACCCAGCTGAAGTGTGTGTGAATGTGAGGCTCAGTGTGTGAGGGACCAGTCTCAGGGTCCAGTGATCCAGACCCAGCTGAAGTGTGTGTGAATGTGAGGCTCAGTGTGTGAGTGACCAGTCTCAGGGTCCAGTGCTCCAGACCCAGCTGAAGTGTGTGTGAATGTGAGGCTCAGTGTGTGAGGGACCAGCCTCAGAATCCAGTGATCCAGAACCAGCTGAAGTGTGTGTGAATGTGAGGCTCAGTGTGTGAGGGACCAGTCTCAGGGTCCAGTGATCCAGACCCAGCTGAAGTGTGTGTGCATCTCATGCTCAGTGTGTGAGGGACCAGTCTCAGGGTCCAGTGATCCAAACCCAGCTGAAGTGTGTGTGAATGCGAGGCTCAGTGTATGAGGGACCAGTCTCAGGTTCCAGTGATCCAGATCCAGCTGAAGTGTGTGTGAATGTGAGGCTCAGTGTGTGAGGGACCAGTCTCAGTGTCCAGTGATCCAGACCCAGCTGAAGTGTGTGTGAATGTGAGGCTCAGTGTGTGAGGGACCAGTCTCAGGATCCAGTGATCCAGACCCAGCTGAAGTGTGTGTGAATGTGAGGCTCAGTGTGTTAGTGACCAGTCTCAGGGTCCAGTGATTCAGACCCAGCTGAAGTGTGCGTGAATGTAAGGCTCAGTGTGTGAGGGACCAGTCTCAGGGTCCAGTGATCCAGACCCAGCTGAATTGTGTGTGAATGTGAGGCTCAGTGTGTGAGGGACCAGTCTCAGGGTCCAGTGATCCAGACGCAGCTGAAATGGTGTGTGAATGTGAAACTCAGTGTGTGAGGGACCAGTCTCAGGGTCCAATGATCCAGACCCAGCTGAAGTGTGTGTGAATGTGATACTCAGTGTGTGAGGGACCAGTCTCAGGGTCCAGTAATCCAGACCCAGCTGAAGTGTGTGTGAATGTGAGGCTCAGTGTGTGAGGGACCAGTCTCAGGGTCCAGTGATCCAGACCCAGCTGAAGTGTGTGTGAATGTGAGGCTCAGTGTGTGAGGGACCAGTCTCAGGGTCCAGTGATCCCGACCCAGCTGAAGTGTGTGTGAATGTGAGGCTCAGTGTGCGAAGGGCCAGTCTCAGTGTCCAGTGCTCCAGACCCAGCTGAAGTTTGTGTGAGTGTGAGGCTCAGTGTGTGAGGGACCAGTCTCAGGATCCAGTGATCCTGACCCAGCTGAAGTGTGTGTGAATGTAAGGCTCAGTATGTGAGGGACCAGTCTCAGGGTCCAGTGATCCAGACCCAGCTGAAGTGTGTGTGAATGTGAGGCTAAGTGTGTGAGGGACCAGTCTCAGGGTCCAGTGATCCAGACCCAGCTGAAGTATGTGTGAATGTGAGGCTCAGTGTGTGAGGAACCAGTCTCAGGGTCCAGTGATCCAGACCCAGTTGAAGTGTGTGTGAATGTGAGGCTCAGTTTGTGAGGGACCTGCCTCAGGGTCCAGTGATCCAGACCCGGCTGAAGTGTCTGTGAATGTGAGGCTCAGTGTGTGAGGGACCAGTCTCAGGGTCCAGTGATCCAGACGCAGCTGAAGAGTGTGTGAGATGAGGCTCAGTGTGTGAGGGACCAGCCTCAGGGTCCAGTGATCCAGACCCAGCTGAAGTGTGTGTGAATGTGAAGCTCAGTGTGTGAGGGACCAGTCTCAGGGTCCAGTGATCCAGACCCAGCTGAAGTGTGTGTGAATGTGAGGCTCAGTGTGTGAGGGACCAGCCTCAGGGTCCAGTGATCCAGAGCCAGCTGAAGTGTGTGTGAATGTGAGGCTCAGTGTATGAGGGATGAGTCTCAGGGTCTCGTGATCCAGACGCAGCTGAAGTGTGTGTGAAGGTGAGGCTCAGTGTGTGAGGGACCAGTCTCAGGGACCAGTGATCCAGACCCAGCTGAAGTGTGTGTGAATGTGATGCTCAGTGTGTGAGGGACCAGTCTCAGGGTCCAGTGATCCAGACGCAGCTGAAGTGTGTGTGAATGTGAGGCTCAGTGTGTGAGGGACCAGTCTCAGGGTCCAGTGATCCAGACCCAGCTGAAGTGTGTGTGAATGTGAGGCTCAGTGTGTGAGGGACCAGTCTCAGGGTCCAGTGCTCCAAACCCAGCTGAAGTGTATGTGAATGTGAGGCTCAGTGTATGAGGGACCAGTCTCAGGGTCCAGTGATCCAGATCCAGCTGAAGTGTGTGTGAATGTGAGGCTCAGTGTGTGAGGGACCAGTCTCAGTGTCCAGTGATCCAGACCCAGCTGAAGTGTGTGTGAATGTGAGGCTCAGTGTGTGAGGGACCAGTCTCAGGATCCAGTGATCCAGACCCAGCTGAAGTGTGTGTGAATGTGAGGCTCAGTGTGTGAGGGACCAGTCTCAGGGTCCAGTGATTCAGACCCAGCTGAAGTGTGTGTGAATGTGAGGCTCAGTGTGTGAAGGACCAGTCTCAGGGTCCTGTGATCCAAACCCAGCTGAAGTGTGTGTGAATGTGAGGCTCAGTGTGTGAGGGACCAGTCTCAGGGTCCAGTGATCCAGACACAGCTGAAGTGTGTGTGAATGTGAGGCTCAGTGTGTGAGGGACCAGTCTCAGGGTCCAGTGATCCAGACCCAGCTGAAGTGTGTGTGAATGTGAGGCTCAGTGTGTGAGGGACCAGTCTCAGGGTCCAGTTATCCAGACCCAGTTGAAGTGTGTGTGAATGTGAGGCTCAGTGTGCGAAGGGCCAGTCTCAGGGTCCAGTGCTCCAGACCAGCTGAAGTTTGTGTGAATGTGAGGCTCAGTGTGTGAGGGACCAGTCTCAGGATCCAGTGATCCTGACCCAGCTGAAGTGTGTGTGAATGTAAGGCTCAGTATGTGAGGGACCAGTCTCAGGGTCCAGTGATCCAGACCCAGCTGAAGTGTGTGTGAATGTGAGGCTCAGTGTGTGAGGGACCAGTCTCAGGGTCCAGTGATCCAGACCCAGCTGAAGTGTGTGTGAATGTGAGGCTAGTGTGTGAGGAACCAGTCTCAGGGTCCAGTGATCCAGACCCAGCTGAAGAGTGTGTGAGATGAGGCTCAGTGTGTGAGGGACCAGCCTCAGGGTCCAGTGATCCAGACCCAGCTGAAGTGTGTGTGAATGTGAAGCTCAGTGTGTGAGGGACCAGTCTCAGGGTCCAGTGATCCAGACCCAGCTGAAGTATGTGTGAATGTGAGGCTCAGTGTGTGAGGGACCAGCCTCAGGGTCCAGTGATCCAGACCCAGCTGAAGTGCGTGTGAATGTGAGGCTCAGTGTGTGAGGGACCAGTCTCAGGGTCCAGTGCTCCAAACCCAGCTGAAGTGTGTGTGAATGTGAGGCTCAGTGTATGAGGGACCAGTCTCAGGGTCCAGTGATCCAGATCCAGCTGAAGTGTGTGTGAATGTGAGGCTCAGTGTGTGAGGGACCAGTCTCAGTGTCCAGTGATCCAGACCCAGCTGAAGTGTGTGTGAATGTGAGGCTCAGTGTGTGAGGGACCAGTCTCAGGATCCAGTGATCCAGACCCAGCTGAAGTGTGTGTGAATGTGAGGCTCAGTGTGTGAGGGAGCAGTCTCAGGGTCCAGTGATTCAGACCCAGCTGATGTGTGTGTGAATGTGAGGCTCAGTGTGTGAAGGACCAGTCTCAGGGTCCTGTGATCCAAACCCAGCTGAAGTGTGTGTGAATGTGAGGCTCAGTGTGTGAGGGACCAGTCTCAGGGTCCAGTGATCCAGACACAGCTGAAGTGTGTGTGAATGTGAGGCTCAGTGTGTGAGGGACCAGTCTCAGGGTCCAGTGATCCAGACGCAGCTGAAATGTGTGTGAATGTGATACTCAGTGTGTGAGGGACCAGTCTCAGGGTCCAGTGATCCAGACCCAGCTGAAGTGTGTGTGAATGTGATACTCAGTGTGTGAGGGACCAGTCTCAGGGTCCAGTGATCCAGACCCAGCTGAAGTGTGTGTGAATGTGAGGCTCAGTGTGTGAGGGACCAGTCTCAGGGTCCAGTGATCCAGACCCAGCTGAAGTGTGTGTGAATGTGAGGCTCAGTGTGTGAGGGACCAGTCTCAGGGTCCAGTGATCCAGACCCAGCTGAAGTGTGTGTGAATGTGAGGCTCAGTGTGCGAAGGGCCAGTCTCAGGTTCCAGTGCTCCAGACCCAGCTGAAGTTTGTGTGAATGTGAGGCTCAGTGTGTGAGAGACCAGTCTCAGGATCCAGTGATCCTGACCCAGCTGAAGTGTGTGTGAATGTAAGGCTCAGTATGTGAGGGACCAGTCTCAGGGTCCAGTGATCCAGACCCAGCTGAAGTGTGTGTGAATGTGAGGCTCAGTGTGTGAGGGACCAGTCTCAGGGTCCAGTGATCCAGACCCAGCTGAAGTGTGTGTGAATGTGAGGCTAGTGTGTGAGGAACCAGTCTCACGGTCCAGTGATCCAGACCCAGTTGAAGTGTGTGTGAATGTGAGGCTCAGTTTGTGAGGGACCTGCCTCAGGGTCCAGTGATCCAGACCCGGCTGAAGTGTCTGTGAATGTGAGGCTCAGTGTGTGAGGGACCAGTCTCAGGGTCCAGTGATCCAGACCCAGCTGAAGTGTGTGTGAATGTGAGGCTCAATGTGTGAGGGACCAGTCTCAGGGTCCAGTGATCCAGACCCAGCTGAAGAGTGTGTGAGATGAGGCTCAGTGTGTGAGGGACCAGCCTCAGGGTCCAGTGATCCAGACCCAGCTGAAGTGTGTGTGAATGTGAAGCTCAGTGTGTGAGGGACCAGTCTCAGGGTCCAGTGATCCAGACCCAGCTGAAGTATGTGTGAATGTGAGGCTCAGTGTGTGAGGGACCAGCCTCAGGGTCCAGTGATCCAGACCCAGCTGAAGTGTGTGTGAATGTGAAGCTCAGTGTATGAGGGATGAGTCTCAGGGTCTCATGATCCAGACGCAGCTGAAGTGTGTGTGAAGGTGAGGCTCAGTGTGTGAGGGACCAGTCTCAGGGTCCAGTGATCCAGACCCAGCTGAAGTGTGTGTGAATGTGAGGCTCAGTGTGTGAGGGACCAGTCTCAGGGTCCAGTGATCCAGACCCAGCTGAAGTGTGTGTGAATGTGAGGCTCAGTGTGTGAGGGCCAGTCTCAGGATCCAGTGATCCTGACCCAGCTGAAGTGTGTGTGAATGTGAGGCTCAGTGTGTGAGGGACCAGTCTCAGGTTCCAGTGATCCAGACCCAGCTGAACTGTGTGTGAATGTGAGGCTCAGTGTGTGAGGAACCAGTCTCAGTGTCCAGTGATCCAGACCCAGTTGAAGTGTGTGTGAATGTGAGGCTCAGTTTGTGAGGGACCTGCCTCAGTGTCCAGTGATCCAGACCCAGCTGAAGTGTCTGTGAATGTGAGGCTCAGTGTGTGAGGGAATCAGTCTCAGGGTCCAGTGATCCAGACCCAGCTGAAGTATGTGTGAATGTGAGGCTCAATGTGTGAGGGAGCAGTCTCAGGGTCCAGTGATCCAGACCCAGCTGAAGTGTGTGTGAGATGTGGCTCAGTGTGTGAGGGACCAGCCTCAGGATCCAGTGATCCAGACCCAGCTGAAGTGTGTGTGAATGTGAGGCTCAGTGTGTGAGGGACCAGTCTCAGGGTCCAGTGATTCAGACCCAGCTGAAGTGTGCGTGAATGTGAGGCTCAGTGTGTGAGGGACCAGTCTCAGGGTCCAGTGATCCAGACCCAGCTGAATTGTGTGTGAATGTGAGGCTCAGTGTGTGAGGGACCAGCCTCAGGCTCCAGTGATCCAGACCCAGCTGAAGTGTGTGTGAATGTGAGGCTCAGTGTGTGACGGACCAGTCTCAGGTTCCAGTGATCCAGACCCAGCTGAAGTGTGTGTGAATGTGAGGCTCAGTGTGTGAGGGACCAGTCTCAGGGTCCAGTGATCCAGACCCAGCTGATGTGTGTGTGAATGTGAGGCTCAGTGTGTGAGGGACCAGTCTCAGGGTCCAGTGATCCAGACCCAGCTGAAGTGTGTGTGAATGTGAAGCTCAGTGTGTGAGGGACCAGCCTCAGGGTCCAGTGATCCAGACCCAGCTGAAGTGTGTGTGAATGTGAGGCTCAGTGTGTGAGGGACCAGCCTCAGAATCCAGTGATCCAGACCCAGCTGAAGTGTATGTGAATGTGAGGCTCAGTGTGTGAGGGACCAGTCTCAGGGTCCAGTGATCCAGACGCAGCTGAAATTTGTGTGAATGTGAGACTCAGTTTATGAGGGACCAGTCTCAGGGTCCAGTGATCCAGACCCAGCTGAAGTGTGTGTAATTGTGAGGCTCAGTGTGTGAGGGATGAGTCTGAGGGTCTCGCGATCCAGACGCAGCTGAAGTGTGTGTGAAGGTGAGGCTCAGTGTGTGAGGGACCAGTCTCAGGGTCCAGTGATCCAGACCCAATTGAAGTGTGTGTGAATGTGAGGCTCAGTTTGTGAGGGACCTGCCTCAGGGTCCAGTGATCCAGACCCGGCTGAAGTGTCTGTGAATGTGAGGCTCAGTGTGCGAAGGGCCAGTCTCAGGGTCCAGTGCTCCAGACCCAGCTGAAGTTTGTGTGAATGTGAGGCTCAGTGTGTGAGGGACCAGTCTCAGGATCCAGTGATCCTGACCCAGCTGAAGTGTGTGTGAATGTAAGGCTCAGTATGTGAGGGACCAGTCTCAGGGTCCAGTGATCCAGACCCAGCTGAAGTGTGTGTGAATGTGAGGCTCAGTGTGTGAGGGACCAGTCTCAGGGTCCAGTGATCCAGACCCAGCTGAAGTGTGTGTGAATGTGAGGCTCAGTGTGTGAGGGAGCAGTCTCAGGGTCCAGTGATCCAGACCCAGCTGAAGTGTGTGTGAATGTGAGGCTCAGTGTGTGAGGGACCAGTCTCAGGGTCCAGTGATCCAGACCCAGCTGAAGTGTGTGTGAATGTGAGGCTCAGTGTGTGAGGGACCAGTCTCAGGGTCCAGTGATCCAGACCCTGTTGAAGTGTGTGTGAATGTGAGGCTCAGTTTGTGAGGGACCTGCCTCAGGGTCCAGTGATCCATACCCGGCTGAAGTGTCTGTGAATGTGAGGCTCAGTGTGTGAGGGACCAGTCTCAGGGTCCAGTGATCCAGACCCAGCTGAAGTGTGTGTGAATGTGAGGCTCAATGTGTGAGGGACCAGTCTCAGGGTCCAGTGATCCAGACCCAGCTGAAGAGTGTGTGAGATGAGGCTCAGTGTGTGAGGGACCAGCCTCAGGGTCCAGTGATCCAGACCCAGCTGAAGTGTGTGTGAATGTGAAGCTCAGTGTGTGAGGGACCAGTCTCAGGGTCCAGTGATCCAGACCCAGCTGAAGTGTGTGTGAATGTGAGGCTCAGTGTGTGAGGGACCAGCCTCAGGGTCAGTGATCCAGACCCAGCTGAAGTGTGTGTGAATGTGAGGCTCAGTGTATGAGGGATGAGTCTCAGGGTCTCATGATCCAGACGCAGCTGAAGTGTGTGTGAAGGTGAGGCTCAGTGTGTGAGGGACCAGTCTCAGGGTCCAGTGATCCAGACCCAGCTGAAGTGTGTGTGAATGTGAGGCTCAGTGTGTGAGGGACCAGTCTCAGGGTCCAGTGATCCAGACGCAGCTGAAGTGTGTGTGAATGTGAGGCTCATTGTGTGAGGGACCAGTCTCAGGGTCCAGTGATCCAGACCCAGCTGAAGTGTGTGTGAATGTGAGGCTCAGTGTGTGAGGGCCAGTCTCAGGATCCAGTGATCCTGACCCAGCTGAAGTGTGTGTGAATGTGAGGCTCAGTGTGTGAGGGACCAGTCTCAGGGTCCAGTGAACCAGACCCAGCTGGAGTGTGTGTGAATGTGAGGCTCAGTGTGTGAGGGACCAGTCTCAGGGTCCAGTGATCCAGACCCAGCTGAAGTGTGTGTGAATGTGAGGCTCAGTGTGTGAGGAACCAGTCTCAGCGTCCAGTGATCCAGACCCAGTTGAAGTGTGTGTGAATGTGAGGCTCAGTTTGTGAGGGACCTGCCTCAGGGTCCAGTGATCCAGACCCAGCTGAAGTGTCTGTGAATGTGAGGCTCAGTGTGTGAGGGAATCAGTCTCAGGGTCCAGTGATCCAGACCCAGCTGAAGTATGTGTGAATGTGAGGCTCAATGTGTGAGGGACCAGTCTCAGGGTCCAGTGATCCAGACCCAGCTGAAGTGTGTGTGAGATGAGGCTCAGTGTGTGAGGGACCAGCCTCAGGATCCAGTGATCCAGACCCAGCTGAAGTGTGTGTGAATGTGAGGCTCAGTGTTTGAGGGACCAGTCTCAGGGTCCAGTGATTCAGAGCCAGCTGAAGTGTGCGTGAATGTGAGGCTCAATGTGTGAGGCACCAGTCTCAGGGTCCAGTGATCCAGACCCAGCTGAAGTGTGTGTGAATGTGAGGCTCAGTGTGTGAGGGACCAGCCTCAGGCTCCAGTGATCCAGACCCAGCTGAAGTGTGTGTGAATGTGAGGCTCAGTGTATGACGGACCAGTCTCAGGGTCCAGTGATCCAGACCCAGCTGAAGTGTGTGTCAATGTGAGGCTCAGTGTGTGAGGGACCAGTCTCAGGGTCCAGTGATCCAGACCCAGCTGAAGTGTGTGTGAATGTGAGGCTCAGTGTGTGAGGGACCAGTCTCAGGGTCCAGTGATCCAGACCCAGCTGAAGTGTGTGTGAATGTGAAGCTCAATGTGTGAGGGACCAGCCTCAGGGTCCAGTGATCCAGACCCAGCTGAAGTGTGTGTGAATGTGAGGCTCAGTGTGTGAGGGACCAGCCTCAGAATCCAGTGATCCAGAACCAGCTGAAGTGTGTGTGAATGTGAGGCTCAGTTTGCGAAGGGCCAGTCTCAGGGTCCAGTGCTCCAGACCCAGCTGAAGTGTGTGTGAATGTGAGGCTCAGTGTGTGAGGGACCAGTCTCAGGATCCAGTGATCCTGACCCAGCTGAAGTGTGTGTGAATGTAAGGCTCAGTATGTGAGGGACCAGTCTCAGGGTCCAGTGATCTAGACCCAGCTGAAGTGTGTGTGAATGTGAGGCTCAGTGTGTGAGGGACCAGTCTCAGGGTCCAGTGATCCAGACCCAGCTGAAGTGTGTGTGAATGTGAGGCTCAGTTTCTGAGGAACCAGTCTCAGGGTCCAGTGATACAGACCCAGTTGAAGTGTGTGTGAATGTGAGGCTCAGTTTGTGAGGGACCTGCCTCAGGGTCCAGTGATCCAGACCCGGCTGAAGTGTCTGTGAATGTGAGGCTCAGTGTGTGAGGGACCAGTCTCAGGTTCCAGTGATCCAGACCCAGCTGAAGTGTGTGTGAATGAGAGGCTCAATGTGTGAGGGACCAGTCTGAGGGTCCAGTGATGCAGACCCAGCTGAAGTGTGTGTGAGATGAGGCTCAGTGTGTGTGTGACCAGCCTCAGGGTCCAGTGATCCAGACCCAGCTGAAGTGTGTGTGAATGTGAGGCTCAGTGTGTGAGGGACCAGCCTCAGTGTCCAGTGATCCAGACCCAGCTGAAGTGTGTGTGAATGTGAGACTCAGTGTGTGAGGGACCAGTCTCAGGGTCCAGTGATCCAGACCCAGCTGAAGTGTGTGTGAATGTGAAGCTCAGTGTGTGAGGGACCAGTCTCAGGGTCCAGTGATCCAGACCCAGCTGAAGTGTGTGTGAATGTGAGGCTTAGTGTGTGAGGGTCCAGCCTCAGGGTCCAGTGATCCAGATCCAGCTGAAGTGTGTGTGAATCTGAGGCTCAGTGTATGAGGGACCAGTCTCAGGGTCCAGTGATCCAGACCCAGCTGAAGTGTGTGAATGTGAGGCTCAGTGTGTGAGGGACCAGCCTCAGGCTCCAGTGATCCAGACCCAGCTGAAGTGTGTGTGAATGTGAGGCTCAGTGTGTGAGGGACCAGTCTCAGGATCCAGTGATCCAGACCCAGCTGAAGTGTGTGTGACTGTGAGGCTCAGTGTGTGAGGGACCAGTCTCATTGTCCAGTGATCCTACCCAGCTGAAGTGTGTGTGAATGTGAGGCTCAGTGTGTGAGGGACCAGTCTCAGGGTCCAGTGATCCAGACCCAGCTGAAGTGTGTGTGAATGTGAGGCTCAGTGTCTGAGGGACAAGTCTCAGTGTCCAGTGATCCAGACCCAGCTGAAGTGTGTGTGAATGTGAGGCTCAGTGTGTGAGGAACCAGTCTCAGGGTCCAGTGATCCAGACCAGCTGAAGTGTGTGTGAATGTGAGGCTCAGTGTGTGAGGGACCAGTCTCATGGTCCAGTGATCCAGACCCAGCTAAAGTGTGTGTGAATGTGAGGCTCAGTGTGTGAGGGACCAGTCTCAGGATCCAGTGATCCAGACCCAGCTGAAGTGTGTGTGAATGTGAGGCTCAGTGTGTGAGGGACCAGTCTCAGGTTCCAGTGATCCAGCCCCAGCTGAAGTGTGTGTGAATGTGAGGCTCAGTGTGTGGGGGACCAGACTCAGGGTCCAGTGATCCAGACCCAGCTGAAGTGGCTGTTAATGTAACGCTCAGTGTCTGAGGGACCAGTCGCAGGGTCCAGTGATCCAGACCCAGCTGAAGTGTGTGTGAATATGAGGCTCAGTGTGTGAGGGACCAGTCTCAGGGTCCAGTGATCCAGACCCAGCTGAAGTGTGTGTGAATGTGAGGCTCAGTGTGTGAGGGACCAGTCTTAGGGTCCAGTGATCCAGAACCAGCTGAAGTGTGTGTGAATGTGAGGCTCAGTTTGCGAAGGGCCAGTCTCAGGGTCCAGTGCTCCAGACCCAGCTGAAGTGTGTGTGAATGTGAGGCTCAGTGTGTGAGGGACCAGTCTCAGGATCCAGTGATCCTGACCCAGCTGAAGTGTGTGTGAATGTAAGGCTCAGTATGTGAGGGACCAGTCTCAGGGTCCAGTGATCTAGACCCAGCTGAAGTGTGTGTGAATGTGAGGCTCAGTGTGTGAGGGACCAGTCTCAGGGTCCAGTGATCCAGACCCAGCTGAAGTGTGTGTGAATGTGAGGCTCAGTTTCTGAGGAACCAGTCTCAGGGTCCAGTGATACAGACCCAGTTGAAGTGTGTGTGAATGTGAGGCTCAGTTTGTGAGGGACCTGCCTCAGGGTCCAGTGATCCAGACCCGGCTGAAGTGTCTGTGAATGTGAGGCTCAGTGTGTGAGGGACCAGTCTCAGGTTCCAGTGATCCAGACCCAGCTGAAGTGTGTGTGAATGAGAGGCTCAATGTGTGAGGGACCAGTCTGAGGGTCCAGTGATGCAGACCCAGCTGAAGTGTGTGTGAGATGAGGCTCAGTGTGTGTGTGACCAGCCTCAGGGTCCAGTGATCCAGACCCAGCTGAAGTGTGTGTGAATGTGAGGCTCAGTGTGTGAGGGACCAGCCTCAGTGTCCAGTGATCCAGACCCAGCTGAAGTGTGTGTGAATGTGAGACTCAGTGTGTGAGGGACCAGTCTCAGGGTCCAGTGATCCAGACCCAGCTGAAGTGTGTGTGAATGTGAAGCTCAGTGTGTGAGGGACCAGTCTCAGGGTCCAGTGATCCAGACCCAGCTGAAGTGTGTGTGAATGTGAGGCTTAGTGTGTGAGGGTCCAGGCTCAGGGTCCAGTGATCCAGATCCAGCTGAAGTGTGTGTGAATCTGAGGCTCAGTGTATGAGGGACCAGTCTCAGGGTCCAGTGATCCAGACCCAGCTGAAGTGTGTGTGAATGTGAGGCTCAGTGTGTGAGGGACCAGCCTCAGGCTCCAGTGATCCAGACCCAGCTGAAGTGTGTGTGAATGTGAGGCTCAGTGTGTGATGGACCAGTCTCAGGGTCCAGTGATCCAGACCCAGCTGAAGTGTGTGTGAATGTGAGGCTCAGTGTGTGAGGGACCAGTCTCAGGATCCAGTGATCCAGACCCAGCTGAAGTGTGTGTGACTGTGAGGCTCAGTGTGTGAGGGACCAGTCTCATTGTCCAGTGATCCTACCCAGCTGAAGTGTGTGTGAATGTGAGGCTCAGTGTGTGAGGGACCAGTCTCAGGGTCCAGTGATCCAGACCCAGCTGAAGTGTGTGTGAATGTGAGGCTCAGTGTCTGAGGGACAAGTCTCAGTGTCCAGTGATCCAGACCCAGCTGAAGTGTGTGTGAATGTGAGGCTCAGTGTGTGAGGAACCAGTCTCAGGGTCCAGTGATCCAGCCAAGCTGAAGTGTGTGTGAATGTGAGGCTCAGTGTGTGAGGGACCAGACTCAGGGTCCAGTGATACAGACCCAGCTGAAGTGGGTGTTAATGTAACGCTCAGTGTCTGAGGGACCAGTCGCAGGGTCCAGTGATCCAGACCCAGCTGAAGTGTGTGTGAATGTGAGGCTCAGTGTGTGAGGGACCAGTCTCAGGGTCCAGTGATCCAGACCCAGCTGAAGTGTGTGTGAATGTGAGGCTCAGTGTCTGAGGGACCAGTCGCAGGGTCCAGTGATCCAGACCCAGCTGAAGTGTGTGTGAATGTGAGGCTCAGTGTGTGAGGGACCAGTCTCATGGTCCAGTGATCCAGACCCAGCTAAAGTGTGTGTGAATGTGAGGCTCAGTGTGTGAGGGACCAGTCTCAGGATCCAGTGATCCAGACCCAGCTGAAGTGTGTGTGAATGTGAGGCTCAGTGTGTGAGGGACCAGTCTCAGGGTCCAGTGATCCAGCCCCAGCTGAAGTGTGTGTGAATGTGAGGCTCAGTGTATGAGGGATGAGTCTCAGGGTCTCATGATCCAGACGCAGCTGAAGTGTGTGTGAAGGTGAGGCTCAGTGTGTGAGGGACCAGTCTCAGGGTCCAGTGATCCAGACCCAGCTGAAGTGTGTGTGAATGTGAGGCTCAGTGTGTGAGGGACCAGTCTCAGGGTCCAGTGATCCAGACGCAGCTGAAGTGTGTGTGAATGTGAGGCTCATTGTGTGAGGGACCAGTCTCAGGGTCCAGTGATCCAGACCCAGCTGAAGTGTGTGTGAATGTGAGGCTCAGTGTGTGAGGGCCAGTCTCAGGATCCAGTGATCCTGACCCAGCTGAAGTGTGTGTGAATGTGAGGCTCAGTGTGTGAGGGACCAGTCTCAGGGTCCAGTGAACCAGACCCAGCTGGAGTGTGTGTGAATGTGAGGCTCAGTGTGTGAGGGACCAGTCTCAGGGTCCAGTGATCCAGACCCAGCTGAAGTGTGTGTGAATGTGAGGCTCAGTGTGTGAGGAACCAGTCTCAGCGTCCAGTGATCCAGACCCAGTTGAAGTGTGTGTGAATGTGAGGCTCAGTTTGTGAGGGACCTGCCTCAGGGTCCAGTGATCCAGACCCAGCTGAAGTGTCTGTGAATGTGAGGCTCAGTGTGTGAGGGAATCAGTCTCAGGGTCCAGTGATCCAGACCCAGCTGAAGTATGTGTGAATGTGAGGCTCAATGTGTGAGGGACCAGTCTCAGGGTCCAGTGATCCAGACCCAGCTGAAGTGTGTGTGAGATGAGGCTCAGTGTGTGAGGGACCAGCCTCAGGATCCAGTGATCCAGACCCAGCTGAAGTGTGTGTGAATGTGAGGCTCAGTGTTTGAGGGACCAGTCTCAGGGTCCAGTGATTCAGAGCCAGCTGAAGTGTGCGTGAATGTGAGGCTCAATGTGTGAGGGACCAGTCTCAGGGTCCAGTGATCCAGACCCAGCTGAAGTGTGTGTGAATGTGAGGCTCAGTGTGTGAGGGACCAGCCTCAGGCTCCAGTGATCCAGACCCAGCTGAAGTGTGTGTGAATGTGAGGCTCAGTGTATGACGGACCAGTCTCAGGGTCCAGTGATCCAGACCCAGCTGAAGTGTGTGTCAATGTGAGGCTCAGTGTGTGAGGGACCAGTCTCAGGGTCCAGTGATCCAGACCCAGCTGAAGTGTGTGTGAATGTGAGGCTCAGTGTGTGAGGGACCAGTCTCAGGGTCCAGTGATCCAGACCCAGCTGAAGTGTGTGTGAATGTGAAGCTCAATGTGTGAGGGACCAGCCTCAGGGTCCAGTGATCCAGACCCAGCTGAAGTGTGTGTGAATGTGAGGCTCAGTGTGTGAGGGACCAGCCTCAGAATCCAGTGATCCAGAACCAGCTGAAGTGTGTGTGAATGTAAGGCTCAGTATGTGAGGGACCAGTCTCAGGGTCCAGTGATCTAGACCCAGCTGAAGTGTGTGTGAATGTGAGGCTCAGTGTGTGAGGGACCAGTCTCAGGGTCCAGTGATCCAGACCCAGCTGAAGTGTGTGTGAATGTGAGGCTCAGTTTCTGAGGAACCAGTCTCAGGGTCCAGTGATACAGACCCAGTTGAAGTGTGTGTGAATGTGAGGCTCAGTTTGTGAGGGACCTGCCTCAGGGTCCAGTGATCCAGACCCGGCTGAAGTGTCTGTGAATGTGAGGCTCAGTGTGTGAGGGACCAGTCTCAGGTTCCAGTGATCCAGACCCAGCTGAAGTGTGTGTGAATGAGAGGCTCAATGTGTGAGGGACCAGTCTGAGGGTCCAGTGATGCAGACCCAGCTGAAGTGTGTGTGAGATGAGGCTCAGTGTGTGTGTGACCAGCCTCAGGGTCCAGTGATCCAGACCCAGCTGAAGTGTGTGTGAATGTGAGGCTCAGTGTGTGAGGGACCAGCCTCAGTGTCCAGTGATCCAGACCCAGCTGAAGTGTGTGTGAATGTGAGACTCAGTGTGTGAGGGACCAGTCTCAGGGTCCAGTGATCCAGACCCAGCTGAAGTGTGTGTGAATGTGAAGCTCAGTGTGTGAGGGACCAGTCTCAGGGTCCAGTGATCCAGACCCAGCTGAAGTGTGTGTGAATGTGAGGCTTAGTGTGTGAGGGTCCAGCCTCAGGGTCCAGTGATCCAGATCCAGCTGAAGTGTGTGTGAATCTGAGGCTCAGTGTATGAGGGACCAGTCTCAGGGTCCAGTGATCCAGACCCAGCTGAAGTGTGTGTGAATGTGAGGCTCAGTGTGTGAGGGACCAGTCTCAGGATCCAGTGATCCAGACCCAGCTGAAGTGTGTGTGACTGTGAGGCTCAGTGTGTGAGGGACCAGTCTCATTGTCCAGTGATCCTACCCAGCTGAAGTGTGTGTGAATGTGAGGCTCAGTGTGTGAGGGACCAGTCTCAGGGTCCAGTGATCCAGACCCAGCTGAAGTGTGTGTGAATGTGAGGCTCAGTGTCTGAGGGACAAGTCTCAGTGTCCAGTGATCCAGACCCAGCTGAAGTGTGTGTGAATGTGAGGCTCAGTGTGTGAGGAACCAGTCTCAGGGTCCAGTGATCCAGACTAGCTGAAGTGTGTGTGAATGTGAGGCTCAGTGTGTGAGGGACCAGTCTCATGGTCCAGTGATCCAGACCCAGCTAAAGTGTGTGTGAATGTGAGGCTCAGTGTGTGAGGGACCAGTCTCAGGATCCAGTGATCCAGACCCAGCTGAAGTGTGTGTGAATGTGAGGCTCAGTGTGTGAGGGACCAGTCTCAGGTTCCAGTGATCCAGCCCCAGCTGAAGTGTGTGTGAATGTGAGGCTCAGTGTGTGGGGGACCAGACTCAGGGTCCAGTGATCCAGACCCAGCTGAAGTGGCTGTTAATGTAACGCTCAGTGTCTGAGGGACCAGTCGCAGGGTCCAGTGATCCAGACCCAGCTGAAGTGTGTGTGAATGTGAGGCTCAGTGTGTGAGGGACCAGTCTCAGGGTCCAGTGATCCAGACCCAGCTGAAGTGTGTGTGAATGTGAGGCTCAGTGTGTGAGGGACCAGTCTCAGGGTCCAGTGATCCAGAACCAGCTGAAGTGTGTGTGAATGTGAGGCTCAGTTTGCGAAGGGCCAGTCTCAGGGTCCAGTGCTCCAGACCCAGCTGAAGTGTGTGTGAATGTGAGGCTCAGTGTGTGAGGGACCAGTCTCAGGATCCAGTGATCCTGACCCAGCTGAAGTGTGTGTGAATGTAAGGCTCAGTATGTGAGGGACCAGTCTCAGGGTCCAGTGATCTAGACCCAGCTGAAGTGTGTGTGAATGTGAGGCTCAGTGTGTGAGGGACCAGTCTCAGGGTCCAGTGATCCAGACCCAGCTGAAGTGTGTGTGAATGTGAGGCTCAGTTTCTGAGGAACCAGTCTCAGGGTCCAGTGATACAGACCCAGTTGAAGTGTGTGTGAATGTGAGGCTCAGTTTGTGAGGGACCTGCCTCAGGGTCCAGTGATCCAGACCCGGCTGAAGTGTCTGTGAATGTGAGGCTCAGTGTGTGAGGGACCAGTCTCAGGTTCCAGTGATCCAGACCCAGCTGAAGTGTGTGTGAATGAGAGGCTCAATGTGTGAGGGACCAGTCTGAGGGTCCAGTGATGCAGACCCAGCTGAAGTGTGTGTGAGATGAGGCTCAGTGTGTGTGTGACCAGCCTCAGGGTCCAGTGATCCAGACCCAGCTGAAGTGTGTGTGAATGTGAGGCTCAGTGTGTGAGGGACCAGCCTCAGTGTCCAGTGATCCAGACCCAGCTGAAGTGTGTGTGAATGTGAGACTCAGTGTGTGAGGGACCAGTCTCAGGGTCCAGTGATCCAGACCCAGCTGAAGTGTGTGTGAATGTGAAGCTCAGTGTGTGAGGGACCAGTCTCAGGGTCCAGTGATCCAGACCCAGCTGAAGTGTGTGTGAATGTGAGGCTTAGTGTGTGAGGGTCCAGCCTCAGGGTCCAGTGATCCAGATCCAGCTGAAGTGTGTGTGAATCTGAGGCTCAGTGTATGAGGGACCAGTCTCAGGGTCCAGTGATCCAGACCCAGCTGAAGTGTGTGTGAATGTGAGGCTCAGTGTGTGAGGGACCAGCCTCAGGCTCCAGTGATCCAGACCCAGCTGAAGTGTGTGTGAATGTGAGGCTCAGTGTGTGATGGACCAGTCTCAGGGTCCAGTGATCCAGACCCAGCTGAAGTGTGTGTGAATGTGAGGCTCAGTGTGTGAGGGACCAGTCTCAGGATCCAGTGATCCAGACCCAGCTGAAGTGTGTGTGACTGTGAGGCTCAGTGTGTGAGGGACCAGTCTCATTGTCCAGTGATCCTACCCAGCTGAAGTGTGTGTGAATGTGAGGCTCAGTGTGTGAGGGACCAGTCTCAGGGTCCAGTGATCCAGACCCAGCTGAAGTGTGTGTGAATGTGAGGCTCAGTGTCTGAGGGACAAGTCTCAGTGTCCAGTGATCCAGACCCAGCTGAAGTGTGTGTGAATGTGAGGCTCAGTGTGTGAGGAACCAGTCTCAGGGTCCAGTGATCCAGACCAGCTGAAGTGTGTGTGAATGTGAGGCTCAGTGTGTGAGGGACCAGACTCAGGGTCCAGTGATACAGACCCAGCTGAAGTGGGTGTTAATGTAACGCTCAGTGTCTGAGGGACCAGTCGCAGGGTCCAGTGATCCAGACCCAGCTGAAGTGTGTGTGAATGTGAGGCTCAGTGTGTGAGGGACCAGTCTCAGGGTCCAGTGATCCAGACCCAGCTGAAGTGTGTGTGAATGTGAGGCTCAGTGTCTGAGGGACCAGTCGCAGGGTCCAGTGATCCAGACCCAGCTGAAGTGTGTGTGAATGTGAGGCTCAGTGTGTGAGGGACCAGTCTCATGGTCCAGTGATCCAGACCCAGCTAAAGTGTGTGTGAATGTGAGGCTCAGTGTGTGAGGGACCAGTCTCAGGATCCAGTGATCCAGACCCAGCTGAAGTGTGTGTGAATGTGAGGCTCAGTGTGTGAGGGACCAGTCTCAGGGTCCAGTGATCCAGCCCCAGCTGAAGTGTGTGTGAATGTGAGGCTCAGTGTGTGAGGGACCAGACTCAGGGTCCAGTGATCCAGACCCAGCTGAAGTGGGTGTTAATGTAACGCTCAGTGTCTGAGGGACCAGTCGCAGGGTCCAGTGATCCAGACCCAGCTGAAGTGTGTGTGAATGTGAGGCTCAGTGTGTGAGGGACCAGTCTCAGGGTTCAGTGATCCAGACCCAGCTGAAGTGTCTGTGAATGTGAGGCTCAGTGTGTGAGGGACCAATCTCAGGGTCCAGTGATCCAGACCCAGCTGAAGTTTGAGTGAATGTGAGGCTCAGTGTGTGAGGGACCAGTCTCAGGGTCTGGTGATCCAGACCCAGCTGAAGTGTGTGTGAATATGAGGCTCAGTGTGTGAGGGACCAGTCTCAGGGTCCAGTGATTCAGACCCAGCTGAAGTGTGTGTGAATGTGAGGCTCAGTGTGTGAGGGACCAGTCTCAGGGTCCAGTGATCCAGACCCAGCTGAAGTGTGTGTGAATGTGAGGCTCAGTGTGTGAGGGACCAGTCTCAGGGTCCAGTGATCCAGACGCAGCTGAAGTGTGTGTGAATGTGAGGCTCAGTATGTGACGGACCAGTCTCAGGATCCAGTGATACAGACCTAGCAGAAGTGTGTGTGAATGTGAGGCTCAGTGTGTGAGGGACCAATCTCAGGGTTCAGTGATCCAGACCCAGCTGAAGTGTGTGTGAATGAGAGGCTCAGTATGTGAGGGACAAGTCTCAGGGTGCAGTGATCCAGACTCAGCTGAAGTGTGTGCGAATGTGAGGCTCAGTGTGTGAGGAACCAGTCTCAGGGTCCAGTGATCCAGACACAGCTGAAGTGAGTGTGAATGTGAGGCTCAGTGTGTGATGGACCAGTCTCAGGGTCCAGTGATCCAGACCCAGCTGAAGTGTGTGTGAATGTGAGGCTCAGTATATGAAGGACCCGTCTCAGGGTCCAGTGATCCAGACCCAGCTGAAGTGTGTGTGAATGTGAGGCTCAGTGTGTGAGGGACCAGTCTCAGGGTCCAGTGATGCAGACCCAGCTGAAGTGTGTGTGAATGTGAGGCTCAGTGTGTGAGGGACCAGTCTCAGGGTCCAGGAATCCAGACCCAGCTGAAGTGTGTGTGAATGTGAAGCTCATTGTGTGAGGGACCAGTCACAGGTCCAGTGATCCAGACCCAGCTGAAGTGTGTGTGAATGTGAGGCTCAGTGTGTGAGGATCCAGTCTCAGGGTCTAGTGATCCAGACCCAGCTGAAGTGTGTGTGAATATGAGGCTCAGGGTGTGAGGGGCCTGACTCAGGGTCCAGTGATCCAGACCCAGCTGAAGCGTGTGTGAATGTAAGGCTCAGTGTGTGATGGACCAGTCTCAGGGTGCAGTGATCGAGACCCAGATGAAGTGTGTGTGAATGTGAGGCTCAGTGTGTGAGGGACCAGTCTCAGGGTCCAGTGATCCAGACCCAGCTGAAGTGTGTGTGAATGTGTGGCTCAGTGTATGAGGAACCAGTCTCAGGGTCCAGTGATCCAGACCCAACTGAAGTGTGTGTGAATGTGTGGCTCAGTGTGTGATGGACTAGTCTCAGGGTCCAGTGATCCAGACCCAGCTGACGTGTGTGTGAATGTGTGGCTCAGTGTGTGATGGACCAGTCTCAGGGTCCAGTAACCCAGACCCAGCTGAAGTGTGTGTGAATGTGAGGCTCAGTGTGTGATGGACCAGTCTCAGGGTCCAGTAACCCAGACCCAGCTGAAGTGTGTGTGAATGTGAGGCTCAGTGTGTGAGGGACCAGTCCCAGGGTCCAGTGATCCAGACCTAGCTGAAGTGTGTGTGAATGTGAGGCTCAGTGTGTGAGGGACCAGTCTCAGGATCCAGTGATCCAGACCAAGCTGAAGTGTGTGTGACTGTGAGGCTCAGTGTGTGAGGGACCAGTCTCAGTGTCCAGTGATCCTACCCAGCTGAAGTGTGTGTGAATGTGAGGCTCAGTGTGTGAGGGACCAGTCTCAGGGTCCAGTGATCCAGACCTAGCTGAAGTGTGTGTGAATGTGAGGCTCAGTGTGTGAGGAACCAGTCTCAGGTTCCAATGATCCAGACCCAGCTGAAGTGTGTGTGAATGTGAGGCTCAGTGTGTGAGGGACCAGCCTCAATGTCCAGTGATCCAGACCCAGCTGAAGTGTGTGTGAATGTGAGACTCAGTGTGTGAGGGACCAGTCTCAGGGTCCAGTGATCCAGACCCAGCTGAAGTGTGTGTGAATGTGAGGCTCAGTGTGTGAGGGACCAGTCTCAGGGTCCAGTGATCCAGACCCAGCTGAAGTGTGTGTGAATGTGAGGCTTAGTGTGTGAGGGTCCAGCCTCAGGGTCCAGTGATCCAGATCCAGCTGAAGTGTGTGTGAATCTGAGGCTCAGTGTATGAGGGACCAGTCTCAGGGTCCAGTGATCCAGACCCAGCTGAAGTGTGTGTGAATGTGAGGCTCAGTGTGTGAGGGACCAGCCTCAGGCTCCAGTGATCCAGACCCAGCTGAAGTGTGTGTGGATGTGAGGCTCAGTGTGTGATGGACCAGTCTCAGGGTCCAGTGATCCAGACCCAGTTGAAGTGTGTGTGAATGTGAGGCTCAGTGTGTGAGGGACCAGTCTCAGGATCCAGTGATCCAGACCCAGCTGAAGTGTGTGTGACTGTGAGGCTCAGTGTGTGAGGGACCAGTCTCATTGTCCAGTGATCCTACCCAGCTGAAGTGTGTGTGAATGTGAGGCTCAGTTTGTGAGGGACCTGCCTCAGGGTCCAGTGATCCAGACCCGGCTGAAGTGTCTGTGAATGTGAGGCTCAGTGTGTGAGGGACCAGTCTCAGGTTCCAGTGATCCAGACCCAGCTGAAGTGTGTGTGAATGAGAGGCTCAATGTGTGAGGGACCAGTCTGAGGGTCCAGTGATGCAGACCCAGCTGAAGTGTGTGTGAGATGAGGCTCAGTGTGTGTGTGACCAGCCTCAGGGTCCAGTGATCCAGACCCAGCTGAAGTGTGTGTGAATGTGAGGCTCAGTGTGTGAGGGACCAGCCTCAGTGTCCAGTGATCCAGACCCAGCTGAAGTGTGTGTGAATGTGAGACTCAGTGTGTGAGGGACCAGTCTCAGGGTCCAGTGATCCAGACCCAGCTGAAGTGTGTGTGAATGTGAAGCTCAGTGTGTGAGGGACCAGTCTCAGGGTCCAGTGATCCAGACCCAGCTGAAGTGTGTGTGAATGTGAGGCTTAGTGTGTGAGGGTCCAGCCTCAGGGTCCAGTGATCCAGATCCAGCTGAAGTGTGTGTGAATCTGAGGCTCAGTGTATGAGGGACCAGTCTCAGGGTCCAGTGATCCAGACCCAGCTGAAGTGTGTGTGAATGTGAGGCTCAGTGTGTGAGGGACCAGCCTCAGGCTCCAGTGATCCAGACCCAGCTGAAGTGTGTGTGAATGTGAGGCTCAGTGTGTGAGGGACCAGTCTCAGGATCCAGTGATCCAGACCCAGCTGAAGTGTGTGTGACTGTGAGGCTCAGTGCGTGAGGGACCAGTCTCATTGTCCAGTGATCCTACCCAGCTGAAGTGTGTGTGAATGTGAGGCTCAGTGTGTGAGGGACCAGTCTCAGGGTCCAGTGATCCAGACCCAGCTGAAGTGTGTGTGAATGTGAGGCTCAGTGTCTGAGGGACAAGTCTCAGTGTCCAGTGATCCAGACCCAGCTGAAGTGTGTGTGAATGTGAGGCTCAGTGTGTGAGGAACCAGTCTCAGGGTCCAGTGATCCAGACCAGCTGAAGTGTGTGTGAATGTGAGGCTCAGTGTGTGAGGGACCAGTCTCATGGTCCAGTGATCCAGACCCAGCTAAAGTGTGTGTGAATGTGAGGCTCAGTGTGTGAGGGACCAGTCTCAGGATCCAGTGATCCAGACCCAGCTGAAGTGTGTGTGAATGTGAGGCTCAGTGTGTGAGGGACCAGTCTCAGGTTCCAGTGATCCAGCCCCAGCTGAAGTGTGTGTGAATGTGAGGCTCAGTGTGTGGGGGACCAGACTCAGGGTCCAGTGATCCAGACCCAGCTGAAGTGGCTGTTAATGTAACGCTCAGTGTCTGAGGGACCAGTCGCAGGGTCCAGTGATCCAGACCCAGCTGAAGTGTGTGTGAATATGAGGCTCAGTGTGTGAGGGACCAGTCTCAGGGTTCAGTGATCCAGACCCAGCTGAAGTGTGTGTGAATGTGAGGCTCAGTGTGTGAGGGACCAGTCTCAGGGTCCAGTGATCCAGAACCAGCTGAAGTGTGTGTGAATGTGAGGCTCAGTTTGCGAAGGGCCAGTCTCAGGGTCCAGTGCTCCAGACCCAGCTGAAGTGTGTGTGAATGTGAGGCTCAGTGTGTGAGGGACCAGTCTCAGGATCCAGTGATCCTGACCCAGCTGAAGTGTGTGTGAATGTAAGGCTCAGTATGTGAGGGACCAGTCTCAGGGTCCAGTGATCTAGACCCAGCTGAAGTGTGTGTGAATGTGAGGCTCAGTGTGTGAGGGACCAGTCTCAGGGTCCAGTGATCCAGACCCAGCTGAAGTGTGTGTGAATGTGAGGCTCAGTTTCTGAGGAACCAGTCTCAGGGTCCAGTGATACAGACCCAGTTGAAGTGTGTGTGAATGTGAGGCTCAGTTTGTGAGGGACCTGCCTCAGGGTCCAGTGATCCAGACCCGGCTGAAGTGTCTGTGAATGTGAGGCTCAGTGTGTGAGGGACCAGTCTCAGGTTCCAGTGATCCAGACCCAGCTGAAGTGTGTGTGAATGAGAGGCTCAATGTGTGAGGGACCAGTCTGAGGGTCCAGTGATGCAGACCCAGCTGAAGTGTGTGTGAGATGAGGCTCAGTGTGTGTGTGACCAGCCTCAGGGTCCAGTGATCCAGACCCAGCTGAAGTGTGTGTGAATGTGAGGCTCAGTGTGTGAGGGACCAGCCTCAGTGTCCAGTGATCCAGACCCAGCTGAAGTGTGTGTGAATGTGAGACTCAGTGTGTGAGGGACCAGTCTCAGGGTCCAGTGATCCAGACCCAGCTGAAGTGTGTGTGAATGTGAAGCTCAGTGTGTGAGGGACCAGTCTCAGGGTCCAGTGATCCAGACCCAGCTGAAGTGTGTGTGAATGTGAGGCTTAGTGTGTGAGGGTCCAGCCTCAGGGTCCAGTGATCCAGATCCAGCTGAAGTGTGTGTGAATCTGAGGCTCAGTGTATGAGGGACCAGTCTCAGGGTCCAGTGATCCAGACCCAGCTGAAGTGTGTGTGAATGTGAGGCTCAGTGTGTGAGGGACCAGCCTCAGGCTCCAGTGATCCAGACCCAGCTGAAGTGTGTGTGAATGTGAGGCTCAGTGTGTGATGGACCAGTCTCAGGGTCCAGTGATCCAGACCCAGCTGAAGTGTGTGTGAATGTGAGGCTCAGTGTGTGAGGGACCAGTCTCAGGATCCAGTGATCCAGACCCAGCTGAAGTGTGTGTGACTGTGAGGCTCAGTGTGTGAGGGACCAGTCTCATTGTCCAGTGATCCTACCCAGCTGAAGTGTGTGTGAATGTGAGGCTCAGTGTGTGAGGGACCAGTCTCAGGGTCCAGTGATCCAGACCCAGCTGAAGTGTGTGTGAATGTGAGGCTCAGTGTCTGAGGGACAAGTCTCAGTGTCCAGTGATCCAGACCCAGCTGAAGTGTGTGTGAATGTGAGGCTCAGTGTGTGAGGAACCAGTCTCAGGGTCCAGTGATCCAGACCAGCTGAAGTGTGTGTGAATGTGAGGCTCAGTGTGTGAGGGACCAGACTCAGGGTCCAGTGATACAGACCCAGCTGAAGTGGGTGTTAATGTAACGCTCAGTGTCTGAGGGACCAGTCGCAGGGTCCAGTGATCCAGACCCAGCTGAAGTGTGTGTGAATGTGAGGCTCAGTGTGTGAGGGACCAGTCTCAGGGTCCAGTGATCCAGACCCAGCTGAAGTGTGTGTGAATGTGAGGCTCAGTGTCTGAGGGACCAGTCGCAGGGTCCAGTGATCCAGACCCAGCTGAAGTGTGTGTGAATGTGAGGCTCAGTGTGTGAGGGACCAGTCTCATGGTCCAGTGATCCAGACCCAGCTAAAGTGTGTGTGAATGTGAGGCTCAGTGTGTGAGGGACCTGTCTCAGGATCCAGTGATCCAGACCCAGCTGAAGTGTGTGTGAATGTGAGGCTCAGTGTGTGAGGGACCAGTCTCAGGGTCCAGTGATCCAGCCCCAGCTGAAGTGTGTGTGAATGTGAGGCTCAGTGTGTGAGGGACCAGACTCAGGGTCCAGTGATCCAGACCCAGCTGAAGTGGGTGTTAATGTAACGCTCAGTGTCTGAGGGACCAGTCGCAGGGTCCAGTGATCCAGACCCAGCTGAAGTGTGTGTGAATGTGAGGCTCAGTGTGTGAGGGACCAGTCTCAGGGTTCAGTGATCCAGACCCAGCTGAAGTGTCTGTGAATGTGAGGCTCAGTGTGTGAGGGACCAATCTCAGGGTCCAGTGATCCAGACCCAGCTGAAGTTTGAGTGAATGTGAGGCTCAGTGTGTGAGGGACCAGTCTCAGGGTCTAGTGATCCAGACCCAGCTGAAGTGTGTGTGAATATGAGGCTCAGTGTGTGAGGGACCAGTCTCAGGGTCCAGTGATTCAGACCCAGCTGAAGTGTGTGTGAATGTGAGGCTCAGTGTGTGAGGGACCAGTCTCAGGGTCCAGTGATCCAGACCCAGCTGAAGTGTGTGTGAATGTGAGGCTCAGTGTGTGAGGGACCAGTCTCAGGGTCCAGTGATCCAGACGCAGCTGAAGTGTGTGTGAATGTGAGGCTCAGTATGTGACGGACCAGTCTCAGGATCCAGTGATACAGACCTAGCAGAAGTGTGTGTGAATGTGAGGCTCAGTGTGTGAGGGACCAATCTCAGGGTTCAGTGATCCAGACCCAGCTGAAGTGTGTGTGAATGAGAGGCTCAGTATGTGAGGGACAAGTCTCAGGGTGCAGTGATCCAGACTCAGCTGAAGTGTGTGCGAATGTGAGGCTCAGTGTGTGAGGAACCAGTCTCAGGGTCCAGTGATCCAGACACAGCTGAAGTGAGTGTGAATGTGAGGCTCAGTGTGTGATGGACCAGTCTCAGGGTCCAGTGATCCAGACCCAGCTGAAGTGTGTGTGAATGTGAGGCTCAGTATATGAAGGACCCGTCTCAGGGTCCAGTGATCCAGACCCAGCTGAAGTGTGTGTGAATGTGAGGCTCAGTGTGTGAGGGACCAGTCTCAGGGTCCAGTGATGCAGACCCAGCTGAAGTGTGTGTGAATGTGAGGCTCAGTGTGTGAGGGACCAGTCTCAGGGTCCAGGAATCCAGACCCAGCTGAAGTGTGTGTGAATGTGAAGCTCATTGTGTGAGGGACCAGTCACAGGTCCAGTGATCCAGACCCAGCTGAAGTGTGTGTGAATGTGAGGCTCAGTGTGTGAGGGACCAGTCTCATGGTCCAGTGATCCAGACCCAGCTAAAGTGTGTGTGAATGTGAGGCTCAGTGTGTGAGGGACCAGTCTCAGGATCCAGTGATCCAGACCCAGCTGAAGTGTGTGTGAATGTGAGGCTCAGTGTGTGAGGGACCAGTCTCAGGGTGCAGTGATCGAGACCCAGATGAAGTGTGTGTGAATGTGAGGCTCAGTGTGTGAGGGACCAGTCTCAGGGTCCAGTGATCCAGACCCAGCTGAAGTGTGTGTGAATGTGTGGCTCAGTGTATGAGGAACCAGTCTCAGGGTCCAGTGATCCAGACCCAGCTAAAGTGTGTGTGAATGTGAGGCTCAGTGTGTGAGGGACCAGTCTCAGGATCCAGTGATCCAGACCCAGCTGAAGTGTGTGTGAATGTGAGGCTCAGTGTGTGAGGGACCAGTCTCAGGGTGCAGTGATCCAGACCCGGCTGAAGTGTCTGTGAATGTGAGGCTCAGTGTGTGAGGGACCAGTCTCAGGTTCCAGTGATCCAGACCCAGCTGAAGTGTGTGTGAATGAGAGGCTCAATGTGTGAGGGACCAGTCTGAGGGTCCAGTGATGCAGACCCAGCTGAAGTGTGTGTGAGATGAGGCTCAGTGTGTGTGTGACCAGCCTCAGGGTCCAGTGATCCAGACCCAGCTGAAGTGTGTGTGAATGTGAGGCTCAGTGTGTGAGGATCCAGTCTCAGGGTCTAGTGATCCAGACCCAGCTGAAGTGTGTGTGAATATGAGGCTCAGGGTGTGAGGGGCCTGACTCAGGGTCCAGTGATCCAGACCCAGCTGAAGCGTGTGTGAATGTGAGGCTCAGTGTGTGATGGACCAGTCTCAGGGTGCAGTGATCGAGACCCAGATGAAGTGTGTGTGAATGTGAGGCTCAGTGTGTGAGGGACCAGTCTCAGGGTCCAGTGATCCAGACCCAGCTGAAGTGTGTGTGAATGTGTGGCTCAGTGTATGAGGAACCAGTCTCAGGGTCCAGTGATCCAGACCCAACTGAAGTGTGTGTGAATGTGTGGCTCAGTGTGTGATGGACTAGTCTCAGGGTCCAGTGATCCAGACCCAGCTGACGTGTGTGTGAATGTGTGGCTCAGTGTGTGATGGACCAGTCTCAGGGTCCAGTAACCCAGACCCAGCTGAAGTGTGTGTGAATGTGAGGCTCAGTGTGTGAGGGACCATTCCCAGGGTCCAGTGATCCAGACCTAGCTGAAGTGTGTGTGAATGTGAGGCTCAGTGTGTGAGGGACCAGTCTCAGGATCCAGTGATCCAGACCAAGCTGAAGTGTGTGTGACTGTGAGGCTCAGTGTGTGAGGGACCAGTCTCAGTGTCCAGTGATCCTACCCAGCTGAAGTGTGTGTGAATGTGAGGCTCAGTGTGTGAGGGACCAGTCTCAGGGTCCAGTGATCCAGACCCAGCTGAAGTGTGTGTGAATGTGAGGCACAGTGTGTGAGGGACCAGTCTCAGGGTCCAGTGATCCAGACCTAGCTGAAGTGTGTGTGAATGTGAGGCTCAGTGTGTGAGGAACCAGTCTCAGGTTCCAATGATCCAGACCCAGCTGAAGTGTGTGTGAATGTGAGGCTCAGTGTGTGAGGGACCAGCCTCAATGTCCAGTGATCCAGACCCAGCTGAAGTGTGTGTGAATGTGAGACTCAGTGTGTGAGGGACCAGTCTCAGGGTCCAGTGATCCAGACCCAGCTGAAGTGTGTGTGAATGTGAGGCTCAGTGTGTGAGGGACCAGTCTCAGGGTCCAGTGATCCAGACCCAGCTGAAGTGTGTGTGAATGTGAGGCTTAGTGTGTGAGGGTCCAGCCTCAGGGTCCAGTGATCCAGATCCAGCTGAAGTGTGTGTGAATCTGAGGCTCAGTGTATGAGGGACCAGTCTCAGGGTCCAGTGATCCAGACCCAGCTGAAGTGTGTGTGAATGTGAGGCTCAGTGTGTGAGGGACCAGCCTCAGGCTCCAGTGATCCAGACCCAGCTGAAGTGTGTGTGAATGTGAGGCTCAGTGTGTGATGGACCAGTCTCAGGGTCCAGTGATCCAGACCCAGTTGAAGTGTGTGTGAATGTGAGGCTCAGTGTGTGAGGGACCAGTCTCAGGATCCAGTGATCCAGACCCAGCTGAAGTGTGTGTGACTGTGAGGCTCAGTGTGTGAGGGACCAGTCTCATTGTCCAGTGATCCTACCCAGCTGAAGTGTGTGTGAATGTGAGGCTCAGTGTGTGAGGGACCAGTCTCAGGGTCCAGTGATCCAGACCCAGCTGAAGAGTGTGTGAATGTGAGGCTCAGTGTCTGAGGGACAAGTCTCAGGGTCCAGTGATCCAGACCCAGCTGAAGTGTGTGTGAATGTGAGGCTCAGTGTGTGAGGAACCAGTCTCAGGGTCCAGTGATCCAGACCCAGCTGAAGTGTGTGTGAATGTGAGGCTCAGTGTGTGAGGAACCAGTCTCAGGTTCCAATGATCCAGACCCAGCTGAAGTGTGTGTGAATGTGAGGGTCAGTGTGTGAGGGACCAGCCTCAGGGTCCAGTGATCCAGACCCAGCTGAAGTGTGTGTGAATGTGAGGCTCAGTGTGTGAGGGACCAGTCTCAGGGTCCAGTGATCCAGCCTCAGCTGAAGTGTGTGTGAATGTGAGGCTCAGTGTGTGAGGGACCAGACTCAGGGTCCAGTGGTCCAGACCCAGCTGAAGTGGGTGTGAATGTAAGGCTCAGTGTCTGAGGGACCAGTCGCAGGGTCCAGTGATCCAGACCCAGCTGAAGTGTGTGTGAATGTGAGGCTCAGTGTGTGAGGGACCAGTCTCAGGGTTCAGTGATCCAGACCCAGCTGAAGTGTGTGTGAATGTGAGGCTCAGTGTGTGAGGGACCAATCTCAGGGTCCAGTGATCCAGACCCAGCTGAAGTTTGAGTGAATGTGAGGCTCAGTGTGTGAGGGACCAGTCTCAGGGTCTAGTGATCCAGACCCAGCTGAAGTGTGTGTGAATGTGAGGCTCAGTGTATGAGGGACCAGTCTCAGGGTCCAGTGATCCAGATCCAGCTGAAGTGTGTGTGAATGTGAGGCTCAGTGTGTGTGGGACCAGTCTCAGTGTCCAGTGATCCAGACCCAGCTGAAGTGTGTGTGAATGTGAGGCTCAGTGTGTGAGGGACCAGTCTCAGGATCCAGTGATCCATACCCAGCTGAAGTGTGTGTGAATGTGAGGCTCAGTGTGTGAGGGACCAGTCTCAGGGTCCAGTGATTCAGACCCAGCTGAAGTGTGTGTGAATGTGAGGCTCAGTGTGTGAGGGACCAGTCTCAGGGTCCAGTGATCCAGACCTAGCAGAAGTGTGTGTGAATGTGAGGCTCAGTGTGTGAGGGACCAGTCTCAGGGTTCAGTGATCCAGACCCAGCTGAAGTGTGTGTGAATGAGAGGCTCAGTGTGTGAGGGACAAGTCTCAGGGTCCAGTAATCCAGACCCAGCTGAAGTATGTGCGAATGTGAGGCTCAGTGTGTGAGGAACCAGTCTCAGGGTCCAGTGATCCAGACACAGCTGAAGTGAGTGTGAATGTGAGGTTCAGTGTGTGATGGACCAGTCTCAGGGTGCAGTGATCGAGACCCAGATGAAGTGTGTGTGAATGTGAGGCTCAGTGTGTGAGGGACCAGTCTCAGGGTCCAGTGATCCAGACCCAGCTGAAGTGTGTGTGAATGTGTGGCTCAGTGTATGAGGAACCAGTCTCAGGGTCCAGTGATCCAGACCCAACTGAAGTGTGTGTGAATGTGTGGCTCAGTGTGTGATGGACTAGTCTCAGGGTCCAGTGATCCAGACCCAGCTGACGTGTGTGTGAATGTGTGGCTCAGTGTGTGATGGACCAGTCTCAGGGTCCAGTAATCCAGACCCAGCTGAAGTGTGTGTGAATGTGAGGCTCAGTGTGTGAGGGACCAGTCCCAGGGTCCAGTGATCCAGACCTAGCTGAAGTGTGTGTGAATGTGAGGCTCAGTGTGTGAGGGACCAGTCTCAGGATCCAGTGATCCAGACCAAGCTGAAGTGTGTGTGACTGTGAGGCTCAGTGTGTGAGGGACCAGTCTCAGTGTCCAGTGATCCTACCCAGCTGAAGTGTGTGTGAATGTGAGGCTCAGTGTGTGAGGGACCAGTCTCAGGGTCCAGTGATCCAGACCCAGCTGAAGTGTGTGTGAATGTGAGGCACAGTGTGTGAGGGACCAGTCTCAGGGTCCAGTGATCCAGACCTAGCTGAAGTGTGTGTGAATGTGAGGCTCAGTGTGTGAGGAACCAGTCTCAGGTTCCAATGATCCAGACCCAGCTGAAGTGTGTGTGAATGTGAGGCTCAGTGTGTGAGGGACCAGCCTCAATGTCCAGTGATCCAGACCCAGCTGAAGTGTGTGTGAATGTGAGACTCAGTGTGTGAGGGACCAGTCTCAGGGTCCAGTGATCCAGACCCAGCTGAAGTGTGTGTGAATGTGAGGCTCAGTGTGTGAGGGACCAGTCTCAGGGTCCAGTGATCCAGACCCAGCTGAAGTGTGTGTGAATGTGAGGCTTAGTGTGTGAGGGTCCAGCCTCAGGGTCCAGTGATCCAGATCCAGCTGAAGTGTGTGTGAATCTGAGGCTCAGTGTATGAGGGACCAGTCTCAGGGTCCAGTGATCCAGACCCAGCTGAAGTGTGTGTGAATGTGAGGCTCAGTGTGTGAGGGACCAGCCTCAGGCTCCAGTGATCCAGACCCAGCTGAAGTGTGTGTGAATGTGAGGCTCAGTGTGTGATGGACCAGTCTCAGGTTCCAGTGATCCAGACCCAGTTGAAGTGTGTGTGAATGTGAGGCTCAGTGTGTGAGGGACCAGTCTCAGGATCCAGTGATCCAGACCCAGCTGAAGTGTGTGTGACTGTGAGGCTCAGTGTGTGAGGGACCAGTCTCATTGTCCAGTGATCCTACCCAGCTGAAGTGTGTGTGAATGTGAGGCTCAGTGTGTGAGGGACCAGTCTCAGGGTCCAGTGATCCAGACCCAGCTGAAGAGTGTGTGAATGTGAGGCTCAGTGTCTGAGGGACAAGTCTCAGGGTCCAGTGATCCAGACCCAGCTGAAGTGTGTGTGAATGTGAGGCTCAGTGTGTGAGGAACCAGTCTCAGGGTCCAGTGATCCAGACCCAGCTGAAGTGTGTGTGAATGTGAGGCTCAGTGTGTGAGGAACCAGTCTCAGGTTCCAATGATCCAGACCCAGCTGAAGTGTGTGTGAATGTGAGGGTCAGTGTGTGAGGGACCAGCCTCAGGGTCCAGTGATCCAGACCCAGCTGAAGTGTGTGTGAATGTGAGGCTCAGTGTGTGAGGGACCAGTCTCAGGGTCCAGTGATCCAGCCTCAGCTGAAGTGTGTGTGAATGTGAGGCTCAGTGTGTGAGGGACCAGACTCAGGGTCCAGTGGTCCAGACCCAGCTGAAGTGGGTGTGAATGTAAGGCTCAGTGTCTGAGGGACCAGTCGCAGGGTCCAGTGATCCAGACCCAGCTGAAGTGTGTGTGAATGTGAGGCTCAGTGTGTGAGGGACCAGTCTCAGGGTTCAGTGATCCAGACCCAGCTGAAGTGTGTGTGAATGTGAGGCTCAGTGTGTGAGGGACCAATCTCAGGGTCCAGTGATCCAGACCCAGCTGAAGTTTGAGTGAATGTGAGGCTCAGTGTGTGAGGGACCAGTCTCAGGGTCTAGTGATCCAGACCCAGCTGAAGTGTGTGTGAATGTGAGGCTCAGTGTATGAGGGACCAGTCTCAGGGTCCAGTGATCCAGATCCAGCTGAAGTGTGTGTGAATGTGAGGCTCAGTGTGTGTGGGACCAGTCTCAGTGTCCAGTGATCCAGACCCAGCTGAAGTGTGTGTGAATGTGAGGCTCAGTGTGTGAGGGACCAGTCTCAGGATCCAGTGATCCATACCCAGCTGAAGTGTGTGTGAATGTGAGGCTCAGTGTGTGAGGGACCAGTCTCAGGGTCCAGTGATTCAGACCCAGCTGAAGTGTGTGTGAATGTGAGGCTCAGTGTGTGAGGGACCAGTCTCAGGGTCCAGTGATCCAGACCTAGCAGAAGTGTGTGTGAATGTGAGGCTCAGTGTGTGAGGGACCAGTCTCAGGGTTCAGTGATCCAGACCCAGCTGAAGTGTGTGTGAATGAGAGGCTCAGTGTGTGAGGGACAAGTCTCAGGGTCCAGTAATCCAGACCCAGCTGAAGTATGTGCGAATGTGAGGCTCAGTGTGTGAGGAACCAGTCTCAGGGTCCAGTGATCCAGACACAGCTGAAGTGAGTGTGAATGTGAGGTTCAGTGTGTGATGGACCAGTCTCAGGGTCCAGTGATCCAGACCCAGCTGAAGTGTGTGTGAATTTGAGGCTCAGTATATGAAGGACCCGTCTCAGGGTCCAGTGATCCAGACCCAGCTGAAGTGTGTGTGAATGTGAGGCTCAGTGTGTGAGGGACCAGTCTCAGGATCCAGTGATGCAGACCCAGCTGAATTGTGTTTGAATGTGAGGCTCAGTGTGTGAGGGACCAGTCTCAGGGTCCAGTGATCCAGACCCAGTTGAAGTGTGTGTGAATGTGAAGCTCAGTGTGTGAGGGACCAGTCTCAGGTCCAGTGATCCAGACCCAGCTGAAGTGTGTGTGAATGTGAGGCTCAGTGTGTGAGGATCCAGTCTCAGGGTCCATTGATCCAGACCCAGCTGAAGTGTGTGTGAATATGAGGCTCAGGGTGTGAGGGACCTGACTCAGGGTCCAGTGATCCAGACCCAGCTGAAGTGTGTGTGAATGTGAGGCTCAGTGTGTGATGGACCAGTCTCAGGGTCCAGTGATCCAGACCCAGCTGAAGTGTGTGTGAATGTGAGGCTCAGTGTGTGAGGGACCAGTCTCAGGGTCCAGTGATCCAGATCCAGCTGAAGTGTGTGTGAATGTGAGGCTCAGTGTGTGAGGGACCAGTCTCAGGGTCCAGTGATCCAGACCCAGCTGAAGTGTGTGTGAATGTGAGGCTCAGTGTGTGAGCGACCAGTCTCAGGATCCAGTGATCCAGACCCAGCTGAAGTGTGTGTGAATGTGAGGCTCAGTGTGTGAGAGACCAGTCTCAGGGTCCATTGATTCAGACCCAGCTGAAGTGTGTGTGAATGTGAGGCTCAGTGTGTGAGGGACCAGTCTCAGGGTCTAGTGATCCAGACCCAGCTGAAGAGTGTGTGAATGTGATGCTCAGTGTGTGAGGGACCAGTCTCAGAGTCCAGTGATCCAGACCCAGCTGAAGAGTGTGTGTGAATGTGAGGCTCAGTGTGTGAGGGACCAGTCTCAGGGTCCAGTGATCCAGACCCAGCTGAAGTGTGTGTGAATGTGTGGCTCAGTGTATGAGGAACCAGTCTCAGGGTCAATTGATCCAGACCCAACTGAAGTGTGTGTGAATGTGTGGCTCAGTGTGTGATGGACCAGTCTCAGGGTCCAGTGATGCAGACCCAGCTGACGTGTGTGTGAATGTGTGGCTCAGTGTGTGATGGACCAGTCTCAGGGTCCAGTGATCCAGACCCAGCTGAAGTGTGTGTGAATGTGAGGCTCAGTGTGTGAGGGACCAGTCCCAGGGTCCAGTGATCCAGACCCAGCTGAAGTGTGTGTGAATGTGAGGCTCAGTGTGTGAGGGACCAGTCTCAGGATCCAGTGATCCAGACCCAGCTGAAGTGTGTGTGACTGTGAGGCTCAGTGTGTGAGGGACCAGTCTCAGTGTCCAGTGATCCTACCCAGCTGAAGTGTGTGTGAATGTGAGGCTCAGTGTGTGAGGGACCAGTCTCAGGGTCCAGTGATCCAGACCCAGCTGAAGTGTTTTTGAATGTGAGGCTCAGTGTGTGAGGGACCAGTCTCAGTGTCCAGTGATCCAGACCCAGCTGAAGTGTGTGTGAATGTGAGGCTCAGTGTGTGAGGAACCAGTCTCAGGGTCCAGTGATCCAGACCCAGCTGAAGTGTGTGTGAATGTGAGGCTCAGTGTGTGAGGAATCAGTCTCAGGTTCCAATGATCCAGACCCAGCTGAAGTGTGTGTGAATGTGAGGCTCAGTGTGTGAGGGACCAGCCTCAGGGTCCAGCGATCCAGACCCAGCTGAAGTGTGTGTGAATGTGAGGCTCAGTGTGTGAGGGACCAGTCTCAGGGTCCAGTGATCCAGCCCCAGCTGAAGTGTGTGTGAATGTGAGGCTCAGTGTGTGAGGGACCAGACTCAGGGTCCAGTGATCCAGACCCAGCTGAAGTGGGTGTGAATGTAAGGCTCAGTGTCTGAGGGACCAGTCGCAGGGTCCATTGATCCAGACCCAGCTGAAGTGTGTGTGAATGTGAGGCTCAGTGTGTGAGGGACCAGTCTCAGGGTCCAGTGATCCAGACCCAGCTGAAGTGTGTGTGAATGTGAGGCTCAGAGTGTGAGGAACCAGTCTCAGGGTCCAGTGGTCCAGACCCAGCTGAAGTGTGTGTGAATGTGAGGCTCAGTGTGTGAGGAACCAGTCTCAGGTTCCAATGATCCAGACCCAGCTGAAGTGTGTGTGAATGTGAGGCTCAGTGTGTGAGGGACCAGCCTCAGGGTCCAGTGATCCAGACCCAGCTGAAGTGTGTGTGAATGTGAGGCTCAGTGTGTGAGGGACCAGTCTCAGGGTGCAGTGATCCAGCCCCAGCTGAAGTGTGTGTGAATGTGAGGCTCAGTGTGTGAGGGACCAGACTCAGGGTCCAGTGATCCAGACCCAGCTGAAGTGTGTGTGAATGTGAGGCTCAGTGTCTGAGGGACAAGTCGCAGGGTCCAGTAATCCAGACACAGCTGAAGTGTGTGTGAATGTGAGGCTCAGTGTGTGAGGGACCAGTCTCAGGGTCCAGTGATCCAGACCCAGCTGAAGTGTGTGTGAATGTGAGGCTCAGTGTGTGAGGGACCAGTCTCAGGGTTCAGTGATCCAGACCCAGCTGAAGTGTGTGTGAATGTGAGGCTCAGTGTGTGAGGGACCAATCTCAGGGTCCAGTGATCCAGATCCAGCTGAAGTTTGTGTGAATGTGAGGCTCAGTGTGTGAGGGACCAGTCTCAGGGTCCAGTGATCCAGACCCAGCTGAAGTGTGTGTGAATATGAGGCTCAGTGTATGAGGGACCAGTCTCAGGGTCCAGTGATCCAGACCCAGCTGAAGTGTGTGTAAATGTGAGGCTCAGTGTGTGAGGGATGAGTCTCAGTTTCTCGTCATCCAGACGCAGCTGAAGTGTGTGTGAAGATGAGGCTCAGTGTGTGAGGGACCAGTCTCAGGGTCCAGTGATCCAGACGCAGCTGAAGTGTGTGTGAATGTGAGGCTCAGTGTGTGAGGGACCAGTCTCAGGGTCCAGTGATCCAGACCCAGCTGAAGTGTGTGTGAATGTGAGGCTCAGTGTGCGAAGGGCCAGTCTCAGGTTCCAGTGCTCCAGGCCCAGCTGAAGTGTGTGTGAATGTGAGGCTCAGTGTGTGAGGGACCAGTCTCAGGATCCAGTGATCCTGACCCAGCTGAAGTGTGTGTGAATGTAAGGCTCAGTATGTGAGGGACCAGTCTCAGGGTCCAGTGATCTAGACCCAGCTGAAGTGTGTGTGAATGTGAGGCTCAGTGTGTGAGGGACCAGTCTCAGGGTCCAGTGATCCAGAACCAGCTGAAGTGTGTGTGAATGTGAGGCTCAGTTTCTGAGGAACCAGTCTCAGTGTCCAGTGATACAGACCCAGTTGAAGTGTGTGTGAATGTGAGGCTCAGTTTGTGAGGGACCTGCCTCAGGGTCCAGTGATCCAGACCCAGCTGAAGTGTGTGTGAATGAGAGGCTCAATGTGTGAGGGACCAGTCTGAGGGTCCAGTGATGCAGACCCAGCTGAAGTGTGTGTGAGATGAGGCTCAGTGTGTGAGGGACCAGCCTCAGGTTCCAGTGATCCAGACCCAGCTGAAGTGTGTGTGAATGTGAGGCTCAGTGTGTGAGGGACCAGCCTCAGTGTCCAGTGATCCAGACCCAGCTGAAGTGTGTGTGATTGTGAGAATCAGTGTGTGAGGGACCAGTCTCAGGGTCCAGTGATCCAGACCCAGCTGAAGTGTGTGTGAATGTGAGGCTCAGTGTGCGAAGGGCCAGTCTCAGGGTCCAGTGCTCCAGACCCAGCTGAAGTGTGTGTGAATGTGAGGCTCAGTGTGTGAGGGACCAGTCTCAGGATCCAGTGATCCTGACCCAGCTGAAGTGTGTGTGAATGTAAGGCTCAGTATGTGAGGGACCAGTCTCAGGGTCCAGTGATCTAGACCCAGCTGAAGTGTGTGTGAATGTGAGGCTCAGTGTGTGAGGGACCAGTCTCAGGATCCAGTGATCCAGACCCAGCTGAAGTGTGTTTTGACTGTGAGGCTCAGTGTGTGAGGGACCAGTGTCAGTGTCCAGTGATCCTACCCAGCTGAAGTGTGTGTGAATGTGAGGCTCAGTTTGTGAGGGACCAGTCTCAGGGTCCAGTGATCCAGACCCAGCTGAAGTGTTTTTGAATGTGAGGCTCAGTGTGTGAGGGACCAGTCTCAGGGTCCAGTGATCCAGACCCAGCTGAAGTGTGTGTGAATGTGAGGCTCAGTGTGTGAGGAACCAGTCTCAGGGTCCAGTGATCCAGACCCAGCTGAAGTGTGTGTGAATGTGAGGCTCAGTGTGTGAGGAACCAGTCTCAGGTTCCAATAATCCAGACCCAGCTGAAGTGTGTGTGAATGTGAGGCTCAGTGTGTGAGGGACCAGCCTCAGGGTCCAGCGATCCAGACCCAGCTGAAGTGTGTGTGAATGTGAGGCTCAGTGTGTGAGGGACCAGTCTCAGGGTCCAGTGATCCAGCCCCAGCTGAAGTGTGTGTGAATGTGAGGCTCAGTGTGTGAGGGACCAGACTCAGGGTCCAGTGATCCAGACCCAGCTGAAGTGGGTGTGAATGTAAGGCTCAGTGTCTGAGGGATCAGTCGCAGGGTCCATTGATCCAGACCCAGCTGAAGTGTGTGTGAATGTGAGGCTCAGTGTGTGAGGGACCAGTCTCAGGGTCCAGTGATCCAGACCCAGCTGAAGTGTGTGTGAATGTGAGGCTCAGAGTGTGAGGAACCAGTCTCAGGGTCCAGTGATCCAGACCCAGCTGAAGTGTGTGTGAATGTGAGGCTCAGTGTGTGAGGAACCAGTCTCAGGTTCCAGTGATCCAGACCCAGCTGAAGTGTGTGTGAATGTGAGGCTCAGTGTGTGAGGGACCAGTCTCAGGGTCCAGTGATCCAGACCCAGCTGAAGTGTGTGTGAATGTGTGGCTCAGTGTATGAGGAACCAGTCTCAGGGTCCATTGATCCAGACCCAACTGAAGTGTGTGTGAATGTGTGGCTCAGTGTGTGATGGACCAGTCTCAGGGTCCAGTGATGCAGACCCAGCTGACGTGTGTGTGAATGTGTGGCTCAGTGTGTGATGGACCAGTCTCAGGGTCCAGTGATCCAGACCCAGCTGAAGTGTGTGTGAATGTGAGGCTCAGTGTGTGAGGGACCAGTCCCAGGGTCCAGTGATCCAGACCCAGCTGAAGTGTGTGTGAATGTGAGGCTCAGTGTGTGAGGGACCAGTCTCAGGATCCAGTGATCCAGACCCAGCTGAAGTGTGTGTGACTGTGAGGCTCAGTGTGTGAGGGACCAGTCTCAGTGTCCAGTGATCCTACCCAGCTGAAGTGTGTGAGAATGTGAGGCTCAGTGTGTGAGGGACCAGTCTCAGGGTCCAGTGATCCAGACCCAGCTGAAGTGTTTTTGAATGTGAGGCTCAGTGTGTGAGGGACCAGTCTCAGTGTCCAGTGATCCAGACCCAGCTGAAGTGTGTGTGATGTGAGGCTCAGTGTGTGAGGGACCAGCCTCAGGGTCCAGCGATCCAGACCCAGCTGAAGTGTGTGTGAATGTGAGGCTCAGTGTGTGAGGGACCAGTCTCAGGGTCCAGTGATCCAGCCCCAGCTGAAGTGTGTGTGAATGTGAGGCTCAGTGTGTGAGGGACCAGACTCAGGGTCCAGTGATCCAGACCCAGCTGAAGTGGGTGTGAATGTAAGGCTCAGTGTCTGAGGGACCAGTCGCAGGGTCCATTGATCCAGACCCAGCTGAAGTGTGTGTGAATGTGAGGCTCAGTGTGTGAGGGACCAGTCTCAGGGTCCAGTGATCCAGACCCAGCTGAAGTGTGTGTGAATGTGAGGCTCAGAGTGTGAGGAACCAGTCTCAGGGTCCAGTGGTCCAGACCCAGCTGAAGTGTGTGTGAATGTGAGGCTCAGTGTGTGAGGAACCAGTCTCAGGTTCCAATGATCCAGACCCAGCTGAAGTGTGTGTGAATGTGAGGCTCAGTGTGTGAGGGACCAGCCTCAGGGTCCAGTGATCCAGACCCAGCTGAAGTGTGTGTGAATGTGAGGCTCAGTGTGTGAGGGACCAGTCTCAGGGTGCAGTGATCCAGCCCCAGCTGAAGTGTGTGTGAATGTGAGGCTCAGTGTGTGAGGGACCAGACTCAGGGTCCAGTGATCCAGACCCAGCTGAAGTGTGTGTGAATGTGAGGCTCAGTGTCTGAGGGACAAGTCGCAGGGTCCAGTAATCCAGACACAGCTGAAGTGTGTGTGAATGTGAGGCTCAGTGTGTGAGGGACCAGTCTCAGGGTCCAGTGATCCAGACCCAGCTGAAGTGTGTGTGAATGTGAGGCTCAGTGTGTGAGGGACCAGTCTCAGGGTTCAGTGATCCAGACCCAGCTGAAGTGTGTGTGAATGTGAGGCTCAGTGTGTGAGGGACCAATCTCAGGGTCCAGTGATCCAGATCCAGCTGAAGTTTGTGTGAATGTGAGGCTCAGTGTGTGAGGGACCAGTCTCAGGGTCCAGTGATCCAGACACAGCTGCAGTGTGTGTGAATATGAGGCTCAGTGTATGAGGGACCAGTCTCAGGGTCCAGTGATCCAGACCCAGCTGAAGTGTGTGTAAATGTGAGGCTCAGTGTGTGAGGGATGAGTCTCAGTTTCTCGTCATCCAGACGCAGCTGAAGTGTGTGTGAAGGTGAGGCTCAGTGTGTGAGGGACCAGTCTCAGGGTCCAGTGATCCAGACCCAGCTGAAGTGTGTGTGAATGTGAGGCTCAGTGTGTGAGGTACCAGTCTCAGGGTCCAGTGATCCAGACCCAGCTGAAGTGTGTGTGAATGTGAGGCTCAGTGTGCGAAGGGCCAGTCTCAGGTTCCAGTGCTCCAGGCCCAGCTGAAGTGTGTGTGAATGTGAGGCTCAGTGTGTGAGGGACCAGTCTCAGGATCCAGTGATCCTGACCCAGCTGAAGTGTGTGTGAATGTAAGGCTCAGTATGTGAGGGACCAGTCTCAGGGTCCAGTGATCTAGACCCAGCTGAAGTGTTTGTGAATGTGAGGCTCAGTGTGTGAGGGACCAGTCTCAGGGTCCAGTGATCCAGACCCAGCTGAAGTGTGTGTGAATGTGAGGCTCAGTTTCTGAGGAACCAGTCTCAGTGTCCAGTGATACAGACCCAGTTGAAGTGTGTGTGAATGTGAGGCTCAGTTTGTGAGGGACCTGCCTCAGGGTCCAGTGATCCAGACCCGGCTGAAGTGTCTGTGAATGTGAGGCTCAGTGTGTGAGGGACCAGTCTCAGGTTCCAGTGATCCAGACCCAGCTGAAGTGTGTGTGAATGAGAGGCTCAATGTGTGAGGGACCAGTCTGAGGGTCCAGTGATGCAGACCCAGCTGAAGTGTGTGTGAGATGAGGCTCAGTGTGTGAGGGACCAGCCTCAGGTTCCAGTGATCCAGACCCAGCTGAAGTGTGTGTGAATGTGAGGCTCAGTGTGTGAGGGACCAGCCTCAGTGTCCAGTGATCCAGACCCAGCTGAAGTGTGTGTGATTGTGAGAATCAGTGTGTGAGGGACCAGTCTCAGGGTCCAGTGATCCAGACCCAGCTGAAGTGTGTGTGAATGTGAGGCTCAGTGTGCGAAGGGCCAGTCTCAGGGTCCAGTGCTCCAGACCCAGCTGAAGTGTGTGTGAATGTGAGGCTCAGTGTGTGAGGGACCAGTCTCAGGATCCAGTGATCCTGACCCAGCTGAAGTGTGTGTGACTGTAAGGCTCTGTATGTGAGGGACCAGTCTCAGGGTCCAGTGATCTAGACCCAGCTGAAGTGTGTGTGAATGTGAGGCTCAGTGTGTGAGGGACCAGTCTCAGGATCCAGTGGTCCAGACCCAGCTGAAGTGTGTTTTGACTGTGAGGCTCAGTGTGTGAGGGACCAGTGTCAGTGTCCAGTGATCCTACCCAGCTGAAGTGTGTGTGAATGTGAGGCTCAGTTTGTGAGGGACCAGTCTCAGGGTCCAGTGATCCAGACCCAGCTGAAGTGTTTTTGAATGTGAGGCTCAGTGTGTGAGGGACCAGTCTCAGGGTCCAGTGATCCAGACCCAGCTGAAGTGTGTGTGAATGTGAGGCTCAGTGTGTGAGGAACCAGTCTCAGGGTCCAGTGATCCAGACCCAGCTGAAGTGTGTGTGAATGTGAGGCTCAGTGTGTGAGGAACCAGTCTCAGGTTCCAATGATCCAGACCCAGCTGAAGTGTGTGTGAATGTGAGGCTCAGTGTGTGAGGGACCAGCATCAGGGTCCAGCGATCCAGACCCAGCTGAAGTGTGTGTGAATGTGAGGCTCAGTGTGTGAGGGACCAGTCTCAGGGTCCAGTGATCCAGCCCCAGCTGAAGTGTGTGTGAATGTGAGGCTCAGTGTGTGAGGGACCAGACTCAGAGTCCAGTGATCCAGACCCAGCTGAAGTGGGTGTGAATGTAAGGCTCAGTGTCTGAGGGACCAGTCGCAGGGTCCATTGATCCAGACACAGCTGAAGTGTGTGTGAATGTGAGGCTCAGTGTGTGAGGGACCAGTCTCAGGGTCCAGTGATCCAGACCCAGCTGAAGTGTGTGTGAATGTGAGGCTCAGAGTGTGAGGAACCAGTCTCAGGGTCCAGTGATCCAGACCCAGCTGAAGTGTGTGTGAATGTGAGGCTCAGTGTGTGAGGAACCAGTCTCAGGTTCCAATGATCCAGACCCAGCTGAAGTGTGTGTGAATGTGAGGCTCAGTGTGTGAGGGACCAGCCTCAGGGTCCAGTGATCCAGACCCAGCTGAAGTGTATGTGAATGTGAGGCTCAGTGTGTGAGGGACCAGTCATAGGGTCCAGTGATCCAGCCCCAGCTGAAGTGTGTGTGAATGTGAGGCTCAGTGTGTGAGGGACCAGACTCAGGGTCCAGTGATCCAGACCCAGCTGAAGTGGGTGTGAATGTAAGGCTCAGTGTCTGAGGGACAAGTCGCAGCGTCCAGTGATCCAGACCCAGCTGAAGTGTGTGTGTATGTGAGGCTCAGTGTGTGAGGGACCAGTCTCAGGGTTCAGTGATCCAGACCCAGCTGAAGTGTGTGTGAATGTGAGGCTCAGTGTGTGAGGGACCAATCTCAGGGTCCAGTGATCCAGACCCAGCTGAAGTTTGTGTGAATGTGAGGCTCAGTGTGTGAGGGACCAGTCTCAGGGTCCAGTGATCCAGACCCAGCTGAAGTGTGTGTGAATATGAGGCTCAGTGTATGAGGGACCAGTCTCAGGGTCCAGTGATCCAGACCCAGCTGACGTGTGTGTAAATGTGAGGCTCAGTGTGTGAGGGATGAGTCTCAGGGTCTCGTGATCCAGAAGCAGCTGAAGTTTGTGTGAAGGTGAGGCTCAGTGTGTGAGGGACCAGTCTCAGGGTCCAGTGATCCAGACCCAGCTGAAGTGTGTGTGAATGTGAGGCTCAGTGTGTGAGGGACCAGTCTCAGGGTCCAGTGATCCAGACCAGCTGAAGTGTGTGTGAATGTGAGGCTCAGTGTGCGAAGGGCCAGTCTCAGGGTCCAGTGCTCCAGACCCATCTGAAGTGTGTGTGAATGTGAGGCTCAGTGTGTGAGGGACCAGTCTCAGGATCCAGTGATCCTGACCCAGCTGAAGTGTGTGTGAATGTAAGGCTCAGTATGTGAGGGACCAGTCTCAGGGTCCAGTGATCCAGACCCAGCTGAAGTGTGTGTGAATGTGAGGCTCAGTGTGTGAGGGACCAGTCTCAGGGTCCAGTGATCCAGACCCAGCTGAAGTGTGTGTGAATGTGAGGCTCAGTTTCTGAGGAACCAGTCTCAGGGTCCAGTGATACAGACCCAGTTGAAGTGTGTGTGAATGTGAGGCTCAGTTTGTGAGGGACCTGCCTCAGGGTCCAGTGATCCAGACCCGGCTGAAGTGTCTGTGAATGTGAGGCTCAGTGTGTGAGTGACCAGTCTCAGGTTCCAGTGATCCAGACCCAGCTGAAGTGTGTGTGAATGTGAGGCTCAATGTGTGAGGGACCAGTCTGAGGGTCCAGTGATGCAGACCCAGCTGAAGTGTGTGTGAATGTGAGGCTCAGTGTGTGAGGGACCAGTCTCAGGGTCCAGTGATCCAGACCCAGCTGAAGTGTGTGTGAATGTGAGGCTCAGAGTGTGAGGAACCAGTCTCAGGGTCCAGTGGTCCAGACACAGCTGAAGTGTGTGTGAATGTGAGGCTCAGTGTGTGAGGAACCAGTCTCAGGTTCCAATGATCCAGACCCAGCTGAAGTGTGTGTGAATGTGAGGCTCAGTGTGTGAGGGACCAGCCTCAGGGTCCAGTGATCCAGACCCAGCTGAAGTGTGTGTGAATGTGAGGCTCAGTGTGTGAGGGACCAGTCTCAGGGTGCAGTGATCCAGCCCCAGCTGAAGTGTGTGTGAATGTGAGGCTCAGTGTGTGAGGGACCAGACTCAGGGTCCAGTGATCCAGACCCAGCTGAAGTGTGTGTGAATGTGAGGCTCAGTGTCTGAGGGACAAGTCGCAGGGTCCAGTAATCCAGACACAGCTGAAGTGTGTGTGAATGTGAGGCTCAGTGTGTGAGGGACCAGTCTCAGGGTCCAGTGATCCAGACCCAGCTGAAGTGTGTGTGAATGTGAGGCTCAGTGTGTGAGGGACCAGTCTCAGGGTTCAGTGATCCAGACCCAGCTGAAGTGTGTGTGAATGTGAGGCTCAGTGTGTGAGGGACCTATCTCAGGGTCCAGTGATCCAGATCCAGCTGAAGTTTGTGTGAATGTGAGGCTCAGTGTGTGAGGGACCAGTCTCAGGGTCCAGTGATCCAGACCCAGCTGAAGTGTGTGTGAATATGAGGCTCAGTGTATGAGGGACCAGTCTCAGGGTCCAGTGATCCAGACCCAGCTGAAGTGTGTGTAAATGTGAGGCTCAGTGTGTGAGGGATGAGTCTCAGTTTCTCGTCATCCAGACGCAGCTGAAGTGTGTGTGAAGGTGAGGCTCAGTGTGTGAGGGACCAGTCTCAGGGTCCAGTGATCCAGACCCAGCTGAAGTGTGTGTGAATGTGAGGCTCAGTGTGTGAGGGACCAGTCTCAGGGTCCAGTGATCCAGACCCAGCTGAAGTGTGTGTGAATGTGAGGCTCAGTGTGCGAAGGGCCAGTCTCAGGTTCCAGTGCTCCAGGCCCAGCTGAAGTGTGTGTGAATGTGAGGCTCAGTGTGTGAGGGACCAGTCTCAGGATCCAGTGATCCTGACCCAGCTGAAGTGTGTGTGAATGTAAGGCTCAGTATGTGAGGGACCAGTCTCAGGGTCCAGTGATCTAGACCCAGCTGAAGTGTGTGTGAATGTGAGGCTCAGTGTGTGAGGGACCAGTCTCAGGGTCCAGTGATCCAGACCCAGCTGAAGTGTGTGTGAATGTGAGGCTCAGTTTCTGAGGAACCAGTCTCAGTGTCCAGTGATACAGACCCAGTTGAAGTGTGTGTGAATGTGAGGCTCAGTTTGTGAGGGACCTGCCTCAGGGTCCAGTGATCCAGACCCAGCTGAAGTGTGTGTGAATGAGAGGCTCAATGTGTGAGGGACCAGTCTGAGGGTCCAGTGATGCAGACCCAGCTGAAGTGTGTGTGAGATGAGGCTCAGTGTGTGAGGGACCAGCCTCAGGTTCCAGTGATCCAGACCCAGCTGAAGTGTGTGTGAATGTGAGGCTCAGTGTGTGAGGGATCAGCCTCAGTGTCCAGTGATCCAGACCCAGCTGAAGTGTGTGTGATTGTGAGAATCAGTGTGTGAGGGACCAGTCTCAGGGTCCAGTGATCCAGACCCAGCTGAAGTGTGTGTGAATGTGAGGCTCAGTGTGCGAAGGGCCAGTCTCAGGGTCCAGTGCTCCAGACCCAGCTGAAGTGTGTGTGAATGTGAGGCTCAGTGTGTGAGGGACCAGTCTCAGGGTCCAGTGATCCAGACCCAGCTGAAGTGTGTGTGAATGTGAGGCTCAGTGTGTGAGGGACCAGTCTCAGGGTCCAGTGATCCAGACCCAGCTGAAGTGTGTGTGAATGTGAGGCTCAGTTTCTGAGGAACCAGTCTCAGGGTCCAGTGATACAGACCCAGTTGAAGTGTGTGTGAATGTGAGGCTCAGTTTGTGAGGGACCTGCCTCAGGGTCCAGTGATCCAGACCCGGCTGAAGTGTCTGTGAATGTGAGGCTCAGTGTGTGAGTGACCAGTCTCAGGTTCCAGTGATCCAGACCCAGCTGAAGTGTGTGTGAATGTGAGGCTCAATGTGTGAGGGACCAGTCTGAGGGTCCAGTGATGCAGACCCAGCTGAAGTGTGTGTGAATGTGAGGCTCAGTGTGTGAGGGACCAGTCTCAGGGTCCAGTGATCCAGACCCAGCTGAAGTGTGTGTGAATGTGAGGCTCAGAGTGTGAGGAACCAGTCTCAGGGTCCAGTGGTCCAGACACAGCTGAAGTGTGTGTGAATGTGAGGCTCAGTGTGTGAGGAACCAGTCTCAGGTTCCAATGATCCAGACCCAGCTGAAGTGTGTGTGAATGTGAGGCTCAGTGTGTGAGGGACCAGCCTCAGGGTCCAGTGATCCAGACCCAGCTGAAGTGTGTGTGAATGTGAGGCTCAGTGTGTGAGGGACCAGTCTCAGGGTGCAGTGATCCAGCCCCAGCTGAAGTGTGTGTGAATGTGAGGCTCAGTGTGTGAGGGACCAGACTCAGGGTCCAGTGATCCAGACCCAGCTGAAGTGTGTGTGAATGTGAGGCTCAGTGTCTGAGGGACAAGTCGCAGGGTCCAGTAATCCAGACACAGCTGAAGTGTGTGTGAATGTGAGGCTCAGTGTGTGAGGGACCAGTCTCAGGGTCCAGTGATCCAGACCCAGCTGAAGTGTGTGTGAATGTGAGGCTCAGTGTGTGAGGGACCAGTCTCAGGGTTCAGTGATCCAGACCCAGCTGAAGTGTGTGTGAATGTGAGGCTCAGTGTGTGAGGGACCTATCTCAGGGTCCAGTGATCCAGATCCAGCTGAAGTTTGTGTGAATGTGAGGCTCAGTGTGTGAGGGACCAGTCTCAGGGTCCAGTGATCCAGACCCAGCTGAAGTGTGTGTGAATATGAGGCTCAGTGTATGAGGGACCAGTCTCAGGGTCCAGTGATCCAGACCCAGCTGAAGTGTGTGTAAATGTGAGGCTCAGTGTGTGAGGGATGAGTCTCAGTTTCTCGTCATCCAGACGCAGCTGAAGTGTGTGTGAAGGTGAGGCTCAGTGTGTGAGGGACCAGTCTCAGGGTCCAGTGATCCAGACCCAGCTGAAGTGTGTGTGAATGTGAGGCTCAGTGTGTGAGGGACCAGTCTCAGGGTCCAGTGATCCAGACCCAGCTGAAGTGTGTGTGAATGTGAGGCTCAGTGTGCGAAGGGCCAGTCTCAGGTTCCAGTGCTCCAGGCCCAGCTGAAGTGTGTGTGAATGTGAGGCTCAGTGTGTGAGGGACCAGTCTCAGGATCCAGTGATCCTGACCCAGCTGAAGTGTGTGTGAATGTAAGGCTCAGTATGTGAGGGACCAGTCTCAGGGTCCAGTGATCTAGACCCAGCTGAAGTGTGTGTGAATGTGAGGCTCAGTGTGTGAGGGACCAGTCTCAGGGTCCAGTGATCCAGACCCAGCTGAAGTGTGTGTGAATGTGAGGCTCAGTTTCTGAGGAACCAGTCTCAGTGTCCAGTGATACAGACCCAGTTGAAGTGTGTGTGAATGTGAGGCTCAGTTTGTGAGGGACCTGCCTCAGGGTCCAGTGATCCAGACCCAGCTGAAGTGTGTGTGAATGAGAGGCTCAATGTGTGAGGGACCAGTCTGAGGGTCCAGTGATGCAGACCCAGCTGAAGTGTGTGTGAGATGAGGCTCAGTGTGTGAGGGACCAGCCTCAGGTTCCAGTGATCCAGACCCAGCTGAAGTGTGTGTGAATGTGAGGCTCAGTGTGTGAGGGATCAGCCTCAGTGTCCAGTGATCCAGACCCAGCTGAAGTGTGTGTGATTGTGAGAATCAGTGTGTGAGGGACCAGTCTCAGGGTCCAGTGATCCAGACCCAGCTGAAGTGTGTGTGAATGTGAGGCTCAGTGTGCGAAGGGCCAGTCTCAGGGTCCAGTGCTCCAGACCCAGCTGAAGTGTGTGTGAATGTGAGGCTCAGTGTGTGAGGGACCAGTCTCAGGATCCAGTGATCCTGACCCAGCTGAAGTGTGTGTGAATGTAAGGCTCAGTATGTGAGGGACCAGTCTCAGGGTCCAGTGATCTAGACCCAGCTGAAGTGTGTGTGAATGTGAGGCTCAGTGTGTGAGGGACCAGTCTCAGGATCCAGTGATCCAGACCCAGCTGAAGTGTGTTTTGACTGTGAGGCTCAGTGTGTGAGGGACCAGTGTCAGTGTCCAGTGATCCTACCCTGCTGAAGTGTGTGTGAATGTGAGGCTCAGTTTGTGAGGGACCAGTCTCAGGGTCCAGTGATCCAGACCCAGCTGAAGTGTTTTTGAATGTGAGGCTCAGTATGTGAGGGACCAGTCTCAGGGTCCAGTGATCCAGACCCAGCTGAAGTGTGTGTGAATGTGAGGCTCAGTGTGTGAGGAACCAGTCTCAGGGTCCAGTGATCCAGACCCAGCTGAAGTGTGTGTGAATGTGAGGCTCAGTGTGTGAGGAACCAGTCTCAGGTTCCAATGATCCAGACCCAGCTGAAGTGTGTGTGAATGTGAGGCTCAGTGTGTGAGGGACCAGCCTCAGGGTCCAGCGATCCAGACCCAGCTGAAGTGTGTGTGAATGTGAGGCTCAGTGTGTGAGGGACCAGTCTCAGGGTCCAGTGATCCAGCCCCAGCTGAAGTGTGTGTGAATGTGAGGCTCAGTGTGTGAGGGACCAGACTCAGGGTCCAGTGATCCAGACCCAGCTGAAGTGGGTGTGAATGTAAGGCTCAGTGTCTGAGGGACCAGTCGCAGGGTCCATTGATCCAGACCCAGCTGAAGTGTGTGTGAATGTGAGGCTCAGTGTGTGAGGGACCAGTCTCAGGGTCCAGTGATCCAGACCCAGCTGAAGTGTGTGTGAATGTGAGGCTCAGAGTGTGAGGAACCAGTCTCAGGGTCCAGTGATCCAGACCCAGCTGAAGTGTGTGTGAATGTGAGGCTCAGTGTGTGAGGAACCAGTCTCAGGTTCCAGTGATCCAGACCCAGCTGAAGTGTGTGTGAATGTGAGGCTCAGTGTGTGAGGGACCAGTCTCAGGGTCTAGTGATCCAGACCCAGCTGAAGAGTGTGTGAATGTGATGCTCAGTGTGTGAGGGACCAGTCTCAGAGTCCAGTGATCCAGACCCAGCTGAAGAGTGTGTGTGAATGTGAGGCTCAGTGTGTGAGGGACCAGTCTCAGGGTCCAGTGATCCAGACCCAGCTGAAGTGTGTGTGAATGTGTGGCTCAGTGTATGAGGAACCAGTCTCAGGGTCCATTGATCCAGACCCAACTGAAGTGTGTGTGAATGTGTGGCTCAGTGTGTGATGGACCAGTCTCAGGGTCCAGTGATGCAGACCCAGCTGACGTGTGTGTGAATGTGTGGCTCAGTGTGTGATGGACCAGTCTCAGGGTCCAGTGATCCAGACCCAGCTGAAGTGTGTGTGAATGTGAGGCTCAGTGTGTGAGGGACCAGTCCCAGGGTCCAGTGATCCAGACCCAGCTGAAGTGTGTGTGAATGTGAGGCTCAGTGTGTGAGGGACCAGTCTCAGGATCCAGTGATCCAGACCCAGCTGAAGTGTGTGTGACTGTGAGGCTCAGTGTGTGAGGGACCAGTCTCAGTGTCCAGTGATCCTACCCAGCTGAAGTGTGTGTGAATGTGAGGCTCAGTGTGTGAGGGACCAGTCTCAGGGTCCAGTGATCCAGACCCAGCTGAAGTGTTTTTGAATGTGAGGCTCAGTGTGTGAGGGACCAGTCTCAGTGTCCAGTGATCCAGACCCAGCTGAAGTGTGTGTGAATGTGAGGCTCAGTGTGTGAGGAACCAGTCTCAGGGTCCAGTGATCCAGACCCAGCTGAAGTGTGTGTGAATGTGAGGCTCAGTGTGTGAGGAATCAGTCTCAGGTTCCAATGATCCAGACCCAGCTGAAGTGTGTGTGAATGTGAGGCTCAGTGTGTGAGGGACCAGCCTCAGGGTCCAGCGATCCAGACCCAGCTGAAGTGTGTGTGAATGTGAGGCTCAGTGTGTGAGGGACCAGTCTCAGGGTCCAGTGATCCAGCCCCAGCTGAAGTGTGTGTGAATGTGAGGCTCAGTGTGTGAGGGACCAGACTCAGGGTCCAGTGATCCAGACCCAGCTGAAGTGGGTGTGAATGTAAGGCTCAGTGTCTGAGGGACCAGTCGCAGGGTCCATTGATCCAGACCCAGCTGAAGTGTGTGTGAATGTGAGGCTCAGTGTGTGAGGGACCAGTCTCAGGGTCCAGTGATCCAGACCCAGCTGAAGTGTGTGTGAATGTGAGGCTCAGAGTGTGAGGAACCAGTCTCAGGGTCCAGTGGTCCAGACCCAGCTGAAGTGTGTGTGAATGTGAGGCTCAGTGTGTGAGGAACCAGTCTCAGGTTCCAATGATCCAGACCCAGCTGAAGTGTGTGTGAATGTGAGGCTCAGTGTGTGAGGGACCAGCCTCAGGGTCCAGTGATCCAGACCCAGCTGAAGTGTGTGTGAATGTGAGGCTCAGTGTGTGAGGGACCAGTCTCAGGGTGCAGTGATCCAGCCCCAGCTGAAGTGTGTGTGAATGTGAGGCTCAGTGTGTGAGGGACCAGACTCAGGGTCCAGTGATCCAGACCCAGCTGAAGTGTGTGTGAATGTGAGGCTCAGTGTCTGAGGGACAAGTCGCAGGGTCCAGTAATCCAGACACAGCTGAAGTGTGTGTGAATGTGAGGCTCAGTGTGTGAGGGACCAGTCTCAGGGTCCAGTGATCCAGACCCAGCTGAAGTGTGTGTGAATGTGAGGCTCAGTGTGTGAGGGACCAGTCTCAGGGTTCAGTGATCCAGACCCAGCTGAAGTGTGTGTGAATGTGAGGCTCAGTGTGTGAGGGACCAATCTCAGGGTCCAGTGATCCAGATCCAGCTGAAGTTTGTGTGAATGTGAGGCTCAGTGTGTGAGGGACCAGTCTCAGGGTCCAGTGATCCAGACCCAGCTGAAGTGTGTGTGAATATGAGGCTCAGTGTATGAGGGACCAGTCTCAGGGTCCAGTGATCCAGACCCAGCTGAAGTGTGTGTAAATGTGAGGCTCAGTGTGTGAGGGATGAGTCTCAGTTTCTCGTCATCCAGACGCAGCTGAAGTGTGTGTGAAGGTGAGGCTCAGTGTGTGAGGGACCAGTCTCAGGGTCCAGTGATCCAGACCCAGCTGAAGTGTGTGTGAATGTGAGGCTCAGTGTGTGAGGGACCAGTCTCAGGGTCCAGTGATCCAGACCTAGCTGAAGTGTGTGTGAATGTGAGGCTCAGTGTGCGAAGGGCCAGTCTCAGGTTCCAGTGCTCCAGGCCCAGCTGAAGTGTGTGTGAATGTGAGGCTCAGTGTGTGAGGGACCAGTCTCAGGATCCAGTGATCCTGACCCAGCTGAAGTGTGTGTGAATGTAAGGCTCAGTATGTGAGGGACCAGTCTCAGGGTCCAGTGATCTAGACCCAGCTGAAGTGTGTGTGAATGTGAGGCTCAGTGTGTGAGGGACCAGTCTCAGGGTCCAATGATCCAGACCCAGCTGAAGTGTGTGTGAATGTGAGGCTCAGTTTCTGAGGAACCAGTCTCAGTGTCCAGTGATACAGACCCAGTTGAAGTGTGTGTGAATGTGAGGCTCAGTTTGTGAGGGACCTGCCTCAGGGTCCAGTGATCCAGACCCGGCTGAAGTGTCTGTGAATGTGAGGCTCAGTGTGTGAGGGACCAGTCTCAGCTTCCAGTGATCCAGACCCAGCTGAAGTGTGTGTGAATGAGAGGCTCAATGTGTGAGGGACCAGTCTGAGGGTCCAGTGATGCAGACCCAGCTGAAGTGTGTGTGAGATGAGGCTCAGTGTGTGAGGGACCAGCCTCAGGTTCCAGTGATCCAGACCCAGCTGAAGTGTGTGTGAATGTGAGGCTCAGTGTGTGAGGGACCAGCCTCAGTGTCCAGTGATCCAGACCCAGCTGAAGTGTGTGTGATTGTGAGAATCAGTGTGTGAGGGACCAGTCTCAGGGTCCAGTGATCCAGACCCAGCTGAAGTGTGTGTGAATGTGAGGCTCAGTGTGCGAAGGGCCAGTCTCAGGGTCCAGTGCTCCAGACCCAGCTGAAGTGTGTGTGAATGTGAGGCTCAGTGTGTGAGGGACCAGTCTCAGGATCCAGTGATCCTGACCCAGCTGAAGTGTGTGTGAATGTAAGGCTCAGTATGTGAGGGACCAGTCTCAGGGTCCAGTGATCTAGACCCAGCTGAAGTGTGTGTGAATGTGAGGCTCAGTGTGTGAGGGACCAGTCTCAGGATCCAGTGATCCAGACCCAGCTGAAGTGTGTTTTGACTGTGAGGCTCAGTGTGTGAGGGACCAGTGTCAGTGTCCAGTGATCCTACCCAGCTGAAGTGTGTGTGAATGTGAGGCTCAGTTTGTGAGGGACCAGTCTCAGGGTCCAGTGATCCAGACCCAGCTGAAGTGTTTTTGAATGTGAGGCTCAGTGTGTGAGGGACCAGTCTCAGGGTCCAGTGATCCAGACCCAGCTGAAGTGTGTGTGAATGTGAGGCTCAGTGTGTGAGGAACCAGTCTCAGGGTCCAGTGATCCAGACCCAGCTGAAGTGTGTGTGAATGTGAGGCTCAGTGTGTGAGGAACCAGTCTCAGGTTCCAATGATCCAGACCCAGCTGAAGTGTGTGTGAATGTGAGGCTCAGTGTGTGAGGGACCAGCCTCAGGGTCCAGCGATCCAGACCCAGCTGAAGTGTGTGTGAATGTGAGGCTCAGTGTGTGAGGGACCAGTCTCAGGGTCCAGTGATCCAGCCCCAGCTGAAGTGTGTGTGAATGTGAGGCTCAGTGTGTGAGGGACCAGACTCAGGGTCCAGTGATCCAGACCCAGCTGAAGTGGGTGTGAATGTAAGGCTCAGTGTCTGAGGGACCAGTCGCAGGGTCCATTGATCCAGACCCAGCTGAAGTGTGTGTGAATGTGAGGCTCAGTGTGTGAGGGACCAGTCTCAGGGTCCAGTGATCCAGACCCAGCTGAAGTGTGTGTGAATGTGAGGCTCAGAGTGTGAGGAACCAGTCTCAGGGTCCAGTGATCCAGACCCAGCTGAAGTGTGTGTGAATGTGAGGCTCAGTGTGTGAGGAACCAGTCTCAGGTTCCAATGATCCAGACCCAGCTGAAGTGTGTGTGAATGTGAGGCTCAGTGTGTGAGGGACCAGCCTCAGGGTCCAGTGATCCAGACCCAGCTGAAGTGTGTGTGAATGTGAGGCTCAGTGTGTGAGGGACCAGTCTCAGGGTCCAGTGATCCAGCCCCAGCTGAAGTGTGTGTGAATGTGAGGCTCAGTGTGTGAGGGACCAGACTCAGGGTCCAGTGATCCAGACCCAGCTGAAGTGGGTGTGAATGTAAGGCTCAGTGTCTGAGGGACAAGTCGCAGCGTCCAGTGATCCAGACCCAGCTGAAGTGTGTGTGAATGTGAGGCTCAGTGTGTGAGGGACCAGTCTCAGGGTTCAGTGATCCAGACCCAGCTGAAGTGTGTGTGAATGTGAGGCTCAGTGTGTGAGGGACCAATCTCAGGGTCCAGTGATCCAGACCCAGCTGAAGTTTGTGTGAATGTGAGGCTCAGTGTGTGAGGGACCAGTCTCAGGGTCCAGTGATCCAGACCCAGCTGAAGTGTGTGTGAATATGAGGCTCAGTGTATGAGGGACCAGTCTCAGGGTCCAGTGATCCAGACCCAGCTGACGTGTGTGTAAATGTGAGGCTCAGTGTGTGAGGGATGAGTCTCAGGGTCTCGTGATCCAGACGCAGCTGAAGTGTGTGTGAAGGTGAGGCTCAGTGTGTGAGGGACCAGTCTCAGGGTCCAGTGATCCAGACCCAGCTGAAGTGTGTGTGAATGTGAGGCTCAGTGTGTGAGGGACCAGTCTCAGGGTCCAGTGATCCAGACCAGCTGAAGTGTGTGTGAATGTGAGGCTCAGTGTGCGAAGGGCCAGTCTCAGGGTCCAGTGCTCCAGACCCATCTGAAGTGTGTGTGAATGTGAGGCTCAGTGTGTGAGGGACCAGTCTCAGGATCCAGTGATCCTGACCCAGCTGAAGTGTGTGTGAATGTAAGGCTCAGTATGTGAGGGACCAGTCTCAGGGTCCAGTGATCCAGACCCAGCTGAAGTGTGTGTGAATGTGAGGCTCAGTGTGTGAGGGACCAGTCTCAGGGTCCAGTGATCCAGACCCAGCTGAAGTGTGTGTGAATGTGAGGCTCAGTTTCTGAGGAACCAGTCTCAGGGTCCAGTGATACAGACCCAGTTGAAGTGTGTGTGAATGTGAGGCTCAGTTTGTGAGGGACCTGCCTCAGGGTCCAGTGATCCAGACCCGGCTGAAGTGTCTGTGAATGTGAGGCTCAGTGTGTGAGTGACCAGTCTCAGGTTCCAGTGATCCAGACCCAGCTGAAGTGTGTGTGAATGTGAGGCTCAATGTGTGAGGGACCAGTCTGAGGGTCCAGTGATGCAGACCCAGCTGAAGTGTGTGTGAGATGAGGCTCAGTGTGTGAGGGACCAGTCTCAGGGTCCAGTGATCCAGACCCAGCTGAAGTGTGTGTGAATGTGAGGCTCAGTGTGCGAAGGGCCAGTCTCAGGGTCCAGTGCTCCAGACCCAGCTGAAGTGTGTGTGAATGTGAGGCTCAGTATGTGAGGGACCAGTCTCAGGGTCCAGTGATCCAGACCCAGCTGAAGTGTGTGTGAATGTGAGGCTCAGTGTGTGAGGGACCAGTCTCAGGGTCCAGTGATCCAGACCCAGCTGAAGTGTGTGTGAATGTGAGGCTCAGTTTCTGAGGAACCAGTCTCAGGGTCCAGTGATACAGACCCAGTTGAAGTGTGTGTGAGATGAGGCTCAGTGTGTGAGGGACCAGTCTCAGGGTCCAGTGATCCAGACCCAGCTGAAGTGTGTGTGAATGTGAGGCTCAGTGTGCGAAGGGCCAGTCTCAGGGTCCAGTGCTCCAGACCCAGCTGAAGTGTGTGTGAATGTGAGGCTCAGTGTGTAAGGGACCAGTCTCAGGATCCAGTGATCCTGACCCAGCTGAAGTGTGTGTGAATGTAAGGCTCAGTATGTGAGGGACCAGTCTCAGGGTCCAGTGATCTAGACCCAGCTGAAGTGTGTGTGAATGTGAGGCTCAGTGTGTGAGGGACCAGTCTCAGGGTCCAGTGATCCAGACCCAGCTGAAGTGTGTGTGAATGTGAGGCTCAGTTTCTGAGGAACCAGTCTCAGGGTCCAGTGATACAGACCCAGTTGAAGTGTGTGTGAATGTGAGGCTCAGTTTGTGAGGGACCTGCCTCAGGGCCCAGTGATCCAGTCCCGGCTGAAGTGTCTGTGAATGTGAGGCTCAGTGTGTGAGGGACCAGTCTCAGGGTCCAGTGATCCAGACCCAGCTGAAGTTTGTGTGAATGAGAGGCTCAATGTGTGAGGGACCAGTCTGAGGGTCCAGTGATACAGACCCAGCTGAAGTGTGTGTGAGATGAGGCTCAGTGTGTGAGGGACCAGCCTCAGGGTCCAGCGATCCAGACCCAGCTGAAGTGTGTGTGAATGTGAGGCTCAGTGTGTGAGGGACCAGTCTCAGGGTCCAGTGATCCAGACCCAGCTGAAGTGTGTGTGAATGTGATGCTCAGTGTGTGAGGGACCAGACTCAGGGTCCAGTGATCCAGACCCAGCTGAAGTGGGTGTGAATGTAAGGCTCAGTGTCTGAGGGACCAGACTCAGGGTCCAGTGTTCCAGACCCAGCTGAAGTGGGTGTGAATGTGAGGCTCAGTGTGTGAGGGACCAGTCTCAGGGTCCAGTGATCCAGACCCAGCTGAAGTGTGTGTGAATGAGAGGCTCAATGTGTGAGGGACCAGTCTCAGGGTTCAGTGATCCAGACCCAGCTGAAGTGTGTGTAAATGTGAGGCTCAGTGTGTGAGGGACCAGTCTCAGGGTCCAGTGATCCAGACCCAGCTGAAGTGTGTGTAAATGTGAGGCTCAGTGTGTGAGGGATGAGTCTCAGGGTCTCGTGATCCAGACGCAGCTGAAGTGTGTGTGAAGGTGAGGCTCAGTGTGTGAGGGACCAGTCTCAGGGTCCAGTGATCCAGACCCAGCTGAAGTGTGTGTGAATGTGAGGCTCAGTGTGTGAGGGACCAGTCTCAGGGTCCAGTGATCCAGACCCAGCTGAAGTGTGTGTGAATGTGAGGCTCAGTGTGCGAAGGGCCAGTCTCAGGGTCCAGTGCTCCAGACCCATCTGAAGTGTGTGTGAATGTGAGGCTCAGTGTGTGAGGGACCAGTCTCAGGATCCAGTGTTCCTGACCCAGCTGAAGTGTGTGTGAATGTAAGGCTCAGTATGTGAGGGACCAGTCTCAGGGTCCAGTGATCTAGACCCAGCTGAAGTGTGTGTGAATGTGAGGCACAGTGTGTGAGGGACCAGTCTCAGGGTCCAGTGATCCAGACCCAGCTGAAGTGTGTGTGAATGTGAGGCTCAGTTTCTGAGGAACCAGTCTCAGGGTCCAGTGATACAGACCCAGTTGAAGTGTGTGTGAATGTGAGGCTCAGTTTGTGAGGGACCTGCCTCAGGGTCCAGTGATCCAGACCCGGCTGAAGTGTCTGTGAATGTGAGGCTCAGTGTGTGAGGGACCAGTCTCAGGTTCCAGTGATCCAGACCCAGCTGAAGTGTGTGTGAATGAGAGGCTCAATGTGTGAGGGACCAGTCTGAGGGTCCAGTGATGCAGACCCAGCTGAAGTGTGTGTGAGATGAGGCTCAGTGTGTGAGGGACCAGTCTCAGGGTCCAGTGATCCAGACCCAGCTGAAGTGTGTGTGAATGTGAGGCTCAGTGTGTGAAGGGCCAGTCTCAGGGTCCAGTGCTCCAGACCCAGCTGAAGTGTGTGTGAATGTGAGGCTCAGTTTGTGAGGGACCAGTCTCAGGATCCAGTGATCCTGACCCAGCTGAAGTGTGTGTGAATGTAAGGCTCAGTATGTGAGGGACCAGTCTCAGGGTCCAGTGATCGAGACCCAGCTGAAGTGTGTGTGAATGTGAGGCTCAGTGTGTGAGGGACCAGTCTCAGGGTCCAGTGATCCAGACCCAGCTGAAGTGTGTGTGAATGTGAGGCTCAGTTTCTGAGGAACCAGTCTCAGGGTCCAGTGATACAGACCCAGTTGAAGTGTGTGTGAATGTGAGGCTCAGTTTGTGAGGGACCTGCCTCAGGGTCCAGTGATCCAGACCCGGCTGAAGTGTCTGTGAATGTGAGGCTCAGTGTGTGAGGGACCAGTCTCAGGTTCCAGTGATCCAGACCCAGCTGAAGTTTGTGTGAATGAGAGGCTCAATGTGTGAGGGACCAGTCTGAGGGTCCAGTGATGCAGACCCAGCTGAAGTGTGTGTGAGATGAGGCTCAGTGTGTGAGGGACCAGCCTCAGGGTCCAGTGATCCAGACCCAGCTGAAGTGTGTGTGAATGTGAGGCTCAGTGTGTGAGGGACCAGCCTCAGTGTCCAGTGATCCAGACCCAGCTGAAGTGTGTGTGAATGTGAGACTCAGTGTGTGAGGGACCAGTCTCAGGGTCCAGTGATCCAGACCCAGCTGAAGTGTGTGTGAATGTGAGGCTCAGTGTGTGAGGGACCAGTCTCAGGGTCCAGTGATCCAGACCCAGCTGAAGTGTGTGTGAATGTGAGGCTCAGTTTCTGAGGAACCAGTCTCAGGGTCCAGTGATACAGACCCAGTTGAAGTGTGTGTGAATGTGAGGCTCAGTTTGTGAGGGACCTGCCTCAGGGCCCAGTGATCCAGTCCCGGCTGAAGTGTCTGTGAATGTGAGGCTCAGTGTGTGAGGGACCAGTCTCAGGGTCCAGTGATCCAGACCCAGCTGAAGTTTGTGTGAATGAGAGGCTCAATGTGTGAGGGACCAGTCTGAGGGTCCAGTGATACAGACCCAGCTGAAGTGTGTGTGAGATGAGGCTCAGTGTGTGAGGGACCAGCCTCAGGGTCCAGCGATCCAGACCCAGCTGAAGTGTGTGTGAATGTGAGGCTCAGTGTGTGAGGGACCAGTCTCAGGGTCCAGTGATCCAGCCCCAGCTGAAGTGTGTGTGAATGTGATGCTCAGTGTGTGAGGGACCAGACTCAGGGTCCAGTGATCCAGACCCAGCTGAAGTGGGTGTGAATGTAAGGCTCAGTGTCTGAGGGACCAGACTCAGGGTCCAGTGTTCCAGACCCAGCTGAAGTGGGTGTGAATGTGAGGCTCAGTGTGTGAGGGACCAGTCTCAGGGTCCAGTGATCCAGACCCAGCTGAAGTGTGTGTGAATGAGAGGCTCAATGTGTGAGGGACCAGTCTCAGGGTTCAGTGATCCAGACCCAGCTGAAGTGTGTGTAAATGTGAGGCTCAGTGTGTGAGGGACCAGTCTCAGGGTCCAGTGATCCAGACCCAGCTGAAGTGTGTGTAAATGTGAGGCTCAGTGTGTGAGGGATGAGTCTCAGGGTCTCGTGATCCAGACGCAGCTGAAGTGTGTGTGAAGGTGAGGCTCAGTGTGTGAGGGACCAGTCTCAGGGTCCAGTGATCCAGACCCAGCTGAAGTGTGTGTGAATGTGAGGCTCAGTGTGTGAGGGACCAGTCTCAGGGTCCAGTGATCCAGACCCAGCTGAAGTGTGTGTGAATGTGAGGCTCAGTGTGCGAAGGGCCAGTCTCAGGGTCCAGTGCTCCAGACCCATCTGAAGTGTGTGTGAATGTGAGGCTCAGTGTGTGAGGGACCAGTCTCAGGATCCAGTGTTCCTGACCCAGCTGAAGTGTGTGTGAATGTAAGGCTCAGTATGTGAGGGACCAGTCTCAGGGTCCAGTGATCTAGACCCAGCTGAAGTGTGTGTGAATGTGAGGCACAGTGTGTGAGGGACCAGTCTCAGGGTCCAGTGATCCAGACCCAGCTGAAGTGTGTGTGAATGTGAGGCTCAGTTTCTGAGGAACCAGTCTCAGGGTCCAGTGATACAGACCCAGTTGAAGTGTGTGTGAATGTGAGGCTCAGTTTGTGAGGGACCTGCCTCAGGGTCCAGTGATCCAGACCCGGCTGAAGTGTCTGTGAATGTGAGGCTCAGTGTGTGAGGGACCAGTCTCAGGTTCCAGTGATCCAGACCCAGCTGAAGTGTGTGTGAATGAGAGACTCAATGTGTGAGGGACCAGTCTGAGGGTCCAGTGATGCAGACCCAGCTGAAGTGTGTGTGAGATGAGGCTCAGTGTGTGAGGGACCAGTCTCAGGGTCCAGTGATCCAGACCCAGCTGAAGTGTGTGTGAATGTGAGGCTCAGTGTGTGAAGGGCCAGTCTCAGGGTCCAGTGCTCCAGACCCAGCTGAAGTGTGTGTGAATGTGAGGCTCAGTTTGTGAGGGACCAGTCTCAGGATCCAGTGATCCTGACCCAGCTGAAGTGTGTGTGAATGTAAGGCTCAGTATGTGAGGGACCAGTCTCAGGGTCCAGTGATCGAGACCCAGCTGAAGTGTGTGTGAATGTGAGGCTCAGTGTGTGAGGGACCAGTCTCAGGGTCCAGTGATCCAGACCCAGCTGAAGTGTGTGTGAATGTGAGGCTCAGTTTCTGAGGAACCAGTCTCAGGGTCCAGTGATACAGACCCAGTTGAAGTGTGTGTGAATGTGAGGCTCAGTTTGTGAGGGACCTGCCTCAGGGTCCAGTGATCCAGACCCGGCTGAAGTGTCTGTGAATGTGAGGCTCAGTGTGTGAGGGACCAGTCTCAGGTTCCAGTGATCCAGACCCAGCTGAAGTTTGTGTGAATGAGAGGCTCAATGTGTGAGGGACCAGTCTGAGGGTCCAGTGATGCAGACCCAGCTGAAGTGTGTGTGAGATGAGGCTCAGTGTGTGAGGGACCAGCCTCAGGGTCCAGTGATCCAGACCCAGCTGAAGTGTGTGTGAATGTGAGGCTCAGTGTGTGAGGGACCAGCCTCAGTGTCCAGTGATCCAGACCCAGCTGAAGTGTGTGTGAATGTGAGACTCAGTGTGTGAGGGACCAGTCTCAGGGTCCAGTGATCCAGACCCAGCTGAAGTGTGTGTGAATGTGAGACTCAATGTGTGAGGGACCAGTCTCAGGGTCCAGTGATCCAGACCCAGCTGAAGTGTGTGTGAATGTGAAGCTCAGTGTGTGAGGGACCAGTCTCAGGGTCCAGTGATCCAGACCCAGCTGAAGTGTGTGTGAATGTGAGGCTCAGTGTGTGAGGGTCCAGCCTCAGGCTCCAGTGATCCAGATCCAGCTGAAGTTTGTGTGAATCTGAGGCTCAGTGTATGAGGGACCAGTCTCAGGGTCCAGTGATCCAGACCCAGCTGAAGTGTGTGTGAATGTGAGGCTCAGTGTGTGAGGGACCAGTCTCAGGGTCCAGTGATCCAGCCCCAGCTGAAGTGTGTGTGAATGTGAGGCTCAGTGTGTGAGGGACCAGACTCAGGGTCCAGTGTTCCAGACCCAGCTGAAGTGGGTGTGAATGTAAGGCTCAGTGTCTGAGGGACAAGTCGCAGGGTCCAGTGATCCAGACCCAGCTGAAGTGTGTGTGAATGTGAGGCTCAGTGTGTGAGGGACCAGTCTCAGGGTTCAGTGATCCAGACCCAGCTGAAGTTTGTGTGAATATGAGGCTCAGTGTATGAGGGACCAGTCTCAGGGTCCAGTGATCCAGACCCAGCTGAAGTGTGTGTAAATGTGAGGCTCAGTGTGTGAGGGATGAGTCTCAGGGTCTCGTGATCCAGACGCAGCTGAAGTGTGTGTGAAGGTGAGGCTCAGTGTGTGAGGGACCAGTCTCAGGGTCCAGTGATCCAGACCCAGCTGAAGTGTGTGTGAATGTGAGGCTCAGTGTGTGAGGGACCAGTCTCAGGGTCCAGTGATCCAGACCCAGCTGAAGTGTGTGTGAATGTGAGGCTCAGTGTGCGAAGGGCCAGTCTCAGGGTCCAGTGCTCCAGACCCATCTGAAGTGTGTGTGAATGTGAGGCTCAGTGTGTGAGGGACCAGTCTCAGGATCCAGTGTTCCTGACCCAGCTGAAGTGTGTGTGAATGTAAGGCTCAGTATGTGAGGGACCAGTCTCAGGGTCCAGTGATCGAGACCCAGCTGAAGTGTGTGTGAATGAGAGGCTCAATGTGTGAGGGACCAGTCTGAGGGTCCAGTGATGCAGACCCAGCTGAAGTGTGTGTGAGATGAGGCTCAGTGTGTGAGGGACCAGTCTCAGGGTCCAGTGATCCAGACCCAGCTGAAGTGTGTGTGAATGTGAGGCTCAGTGTGTGAAGGGCCAGTCTCAGGGTCCAGTGCTCCAGACCCAGCTGAAGTGTGTGTGAATGTGAGGCTCAGTTTGTGAGGGACCAGTCTCAGGATCCAGTGATCCTGACCCAGCTGAAGTGTGTGTGAATGTAAGGCTCAGTATGTGAGGGACCAGTCTCAGGGTCCAGTGATCGAGACCCAGCTGAAGTGTGTGTGAATGTGAGGCTCAGTGTGTGAGGGACCAGTCTCAGGGTCCAGTGATCCAGACCCAGCTGAAGTGTGTGTGAATGTGAGGCTCAGTTTCTGAGGAACCAGTCTCAGGGTCCAGTGATACAGACCCAGTTGAAGTGTGTGTGAATGTGAGGCTCAGTTTGTGAGGGACCTGCCTCAGGGTCCAGTGATCCAGACCCGGCTGAAGTGTCTGTGAATGTGAGGCTCAGTGTGTGAGGGACCAGTCTCAGGTTCCAGTGATCCAGACCCAGCTGAAGTTTGTGTGAATGAGAGGCTCAATGTGTGAGGGACCAGTCTGAGGGTCCAGTGATGCAGACCCAGCTGAAGTGTGTGTGAGATGAGGCTCAGTGTGTGAGGGACCAGCCTCAGGGTCCAGTGATCCAGACCCAGCTGAAGTGTGTGTGAATGTGAGGCTCAGTGTGTGAGGGACCAGCCTCAGTGTCCAGTGATCCAGACCCAGCTGAAGTGTGTGTGAATGTGAGACTCAGTGTGTGAGGGACCAGTCTCAGGGTCCAGTGATCCAGACCCAGCTGAAGTGTGTGTGAATGTGAGACTCAATGTGTGAGGGACCAGTCTCAGGGTCCAGTGATCCAGACCCAGCTGAAGTGTGTGTGAATGTGAAGCTCAGTGTGTGAGGGACCAGTCTCAGGGTCCAGTGATCCAGACCCAGCTGAAGTGTGTGTGAATGTGAGGCTCAGTGTGTGAGGGTCCAGCCTCAGGCTCCAGTGATCCAGATCCAGCTGAAGTTTGTGTGAATCTGAGGCTCAGTGTATGAGGGACCAGTCTCAGGGTCCAGTGATCCAGACCCAGCTGAAGTGTGTGTGAATGTGAGGCTCAGTGTGTGAGGGACCAGTCTCAGGGTCCAGTGATCCAGCCCCAGCTGAAGTGTGTGTGAATGTGAGGCTCAGTGTGTGAGGGACCAGACTCAGGGTCCAGTGTTCCAGACCCAGCTGAAGTGGGTGTGAATGTAAGGCTCAGTGTCTGAGGGACAAGTCGCAGGGTCCAGTGATCCAGACCCAGCTGAAGTGTCTGTGAATGTGAGGCTCAGTGTGTGAGGGACCAGTCTCAGGGTTCAGTGATCCAGACCCAGCTGAAGTTTGTGTGAATATGAGGCTCAGTGTATGAGGGACCAGTCTCAGGGTCCAGTGATCCAGACCCAGCTGAAGTGTGTGTAAATGTGAGGCTCAGTGTGTGAGGGATGAGTCTCAGGGTCTCGTGATCCAGACGCAGCTGAAGTGTGTGTGAAGGTGAGGCTCCGTGTGTGAGGGACCAGTCTCAGGGTCCAGTGATCCAGACCCAGCTGAAGTGTGTGTGAATGTGAGGCTCAGTGTGTGAGGGACCAGTCTCAGGGTCCAGTGATCCAGACCCAGCTGAAGTGTGTGTGAATGTGAGGCTCAGTGTGCGAAGGGCCAGTCTCAGGGTCCAGTGCTCCAGACCCATCTGAAGTGTGTGTGAATGTGAGGCTCAGTGTGTGAGGGACCAGTCTCAGGATCCAGTGTTCCTGACCCAGCTGAAGTGTGTGTGAATGTAAGGCTCAGTATGTGAGGGACCAGTCTCAGGGTCCAGTGATCTAGACCCAGCTGAAGTGTGTGTGAATGTGAGGCACAGTGTGTGAGGGACCAGTCTCAGAGTCCAGTGATCCAGACCCAGCTGAAGTGTGTGTGAATGTGAGGCTCAGTTTCTGAGGAACCAGTCTCAGGGTCCAGTGATACAGACCCAGTTGAAGTGTGTGTGAATGTGAGGCTCAGTTTGTGAGGGACCTGCCTCAGGGTCCAGTGATCCAGACCCGGCTGAAGTGTCTGTGAATGTGAGGCTCAGTGTGTGAGGGACCAGTCTCAGGTTCCAGTGATCCAGACCCAGCTGAAGTGTGTGTGAATGAGAGGCTCAATGTGTGAGGGACCAGTCTGAGGGTCCAGTGATGCAGACCCAGCTGAAGTGTGTGTGAGATGAGGCTCAGTGTGTGAGGGACCAGTCTCAGGGTCCAGTGATCCAGACCCAGCTGAAGTGTGTGTGAATGTGAGGCTCAGTGTGTGAAGGGCCAGTCTCAGGGTCCAGTGCTCCAGACCCAGCTGAAGTGTGTGTGAATGTGAGGCTCAGTTTGTGAGGGACCAGTCTCAGGATCCAGTGATCCTGACCCAGCTGAAGTGTGTGTGAATGTAAGGCTCAGTATGTGAGGGACCAGTCTCAGGGTCCAGTGATCGAGACCCAGCTGAAGTGTGTGTGAATGTGAGGCTCAGTGTGTGAGGGACCAGTCTCAGGGTCCAGTGATCCAGACCCAGCTGAAGTGTGTGTGAATGTGAGGCTCAGTTTCTGAGGAACCAGTCTCAGGGTCCAGTGATACAGACCCAGTTGAAGTGTGTGTGAATGTGAGGCTCAGTTTGTGAGGGACCTGCCTCAGGGTCCAGTGATCCAGACCCGGCTGAAGTGTCTGTGAATGTGAGGCTCAGTGTGTGAGGGACCAGTCTCAGGTTCCAGTGATCCAGACCCAGCTGAAGTTTGTGTGAATGAGAGGCTCAATGTGTGAGGGACCAGTCTGAGGGTCCAGTGATGCAGACCCAGCTGAAGTGTGTGTGAGATGAGGCTCAGTGTGTGAGGGACCAGCCTCAGGGTCCAGTGATCCAGACCCAGCTGAAGTGTGTGTGAATGTGAGGCTCAGTGTGTGAGGGACCAGCCTCAGTGTCCAGTGATCCAGACCCAGCTGAAGTGTGTGTGAATGTGAGACTCAGTGTGTGAGGGACCAGTCTCAGGGTCCAGTGATCCAGACCCAGCTGAAGTGTGTGTGAATGTGAGACTCAATGTGTGAGGGACCAGTCTCAGGGTCCAGTGATCCAGACCCAGCTGAAGTGTGTGTGAATGTGAAGCTCAGTGTGTGAGGGACCAGTCTCAGGGTCCAGTGATCCAGACCCAGCTGAAGTGTGTGTGAATGTGAGGCTCAGTGTGTGAGGGTCCAGCCTCAGGCTCCAGTGATCCAGATCCAGCTGAAGTTTGTGTGAATCTGAGGCTCAGTGTATGAGGGACCAGTCTCAGGGTCCAGTGATCCAGACCCAGCTGAAGTGTGTGTGAATGTGAGGCTCAGTGTGTGAGGGACCAGTCTCAGGGTCCAGTGATCCAGCCCCAGCTGAAGTGTGTGTGAATGTGAGGCTCAGTGTGTGAGGGACCAGACTCAGGGTCCAGTGTTCCAGACCCAGCTGAAGTGGGTGTGAATGTAAGGCTCAGTGTCTGAGGGACAAGTCGCAGGGTCCAGTGATCCAGACCCAGCTGAAGTGTGTGTGAATGTGAGGCTCAGTGTGTGAGGGACCAGTCTCAGGGTTCAGTGATCCAGACCCAGCTGAAGTTTGTGTGAATATGAGGCTCAGTGTATGAGGGACCAGTCTCAGGGTCCAGTGATCCAGACCCAGCTGAAGTGTGTGTGAATGTGAGGCTCAGTGTGTGAGGGACCAATCTCAGGGTCCAGTGATCCAGACCCAGCTGAAGTTTGTGTGAATGTGAGGCTCAGTGTGTGAGGGACCAGTCTCAGGGTCCAGTGATCCAGACCCAGCTGAAGTGTGTGTGAATATGAGGCTCAGTGTATGAGGGACCAGTCTCAGGGTCCAGTGATCCAGACCCAGCTGACGTGTGTGTAAATGTGAGGCTCAGTGTGTGAGGGATGAGTCTCAGGGTCTCGTGATCCAGACGCAGCTGAAGTGTGTGTGAAGGTGAGGCTCAGTGTGTGAGGGACCAGTCTCAGGGTCCAGTGATCCAGACCCAGCTGAAGTGTGTGTGAATGTGAGGCTCAGTGTGTGAGGGACCAGTCTCAGGGTCCAGTGATCCAGACCAGCTGAAGTGTGTGTGAATGTGAGGCTCAGTGTGCGAAGGGCCAGTCTCAGGGTCCAGTGCTCCAGACCCATCTGAAGTGTGTGTGAATGTGAGGCTCAGTGTGTGAGGGACCAGTCTCAGGATCCAGTGATCCTGACCCAGCTGAAGTGTGTGTGAATGTAAGGCTCAGTATGTGAGGGACCAGTCTCAGGGTCCAGTGATCCAGACCCAGCTGAAGTGTGTGTGAATGTGAGGCTCAGTGTGTGAGGGACCAGTCTCAGGGTCCAGTGATCCAGACCCAGCTGAAGTGTGTGTGAATGTGAGGCTCAGTTTCTGAGGAACCAGTCTCAGGGTCCAGTGATACAGACCCAGTTGAAGTGTGTGTGAATGTGAGGCTCAGTTTGTGAGGGACCTGCCTCAGGGTCCAGTGATCCAGACCCGGCTGAAGTGTCTGTGAATGTGAGGCTCAGTGTGTGAGTGACCAGTCTCAGGTTTCAGTGATCCAGACCCAGCTGAAGTGTGTGTGAATGTGAGGCTCAATGTGTGAGGGACCAGTCTGAGGGTCCAGTGATGCAGACCCAGCTGAAGTGTGTGTGAGATGAGGCTCAGTGTGTGAGGGACCAGTCTCAGGGTCCAGTGATCCAGACCCAGCTGAAGTGTGTGTGAATGTGAGGCTCAGTGTGCGAAGGGCCAGTCTCAGGGTCCAGTGCTCCAGACCCAGCTGAAGTGTGTGTGAATGTGAGGCTCAGTATGTGAGGGACCAGTCTCAGGGTCCAGTGATCCAGACCCAGCTGAAGTGTGTGTGAATGTGAGGCTCAGTGTGTGAGGGACCAGTCTCAGGGTCCAGTGATCCAGACCCAGCTGAAGTGTGTGTGAATGTGAGGCTCAGTTTCTGAGGAACCAGTCTCAGGGTCCAGTGATACAGACCCAGTTGAAGTGTGTGTGAGATGAGGCTCAGTGTGTGAGGGACCAGTCTCAGGGTCCAGTGATCCAGACCCAGCTGAAGTGTGTGTGAATGTGAGGCTCAGTGTGCGAAGGGCCAGTCTCAGGGTCCAGTGCTCCAGACCCAGCTGAAGTGTGTGTGAATGTGAGGCTCAGTGTGTAAGGGACCAGTCTCAGGATCCAGTGATCCTGACCCAGCTGAAGTGTGTGTGAATGTAAGGCTCAGTATGTGAGGGACCAGTCTCAGGGTCCAGTGATCTAGACCCAGCTGAAGTGTGTGTGAATGTGAGGCTCAGTGTGTGAGGGACCAGTCTCAGGGTCCAGTGATCCAGACCCAGCTGAAGTGTGTGTGAATGTGAGGCTCAGTTTCTGAGGAACCAGTCTCAGGGTCCAGTGATACAGACCCAGTTGAAGTGTGTGTGAATGTGAGGCTCAGTTTGTGAGGGACCTGCCTCAGGGCCCAGTGATCCAGTCCCGGCTGAAGTGTCTGTGAATGTGAGGCTCAGTGTGTGAGGGACCAGTCTCAGGGTCCAGTGATCCAGACCCAGCTGAAGTTTGTGTGAATGAGAGGCTCAATGTGTGAGGGACCAGTCTGAGGGTCCAGTGATACAGACCCAGCTGAAGTGTGTGTGAGATGAGGCTCAGTGTGTGAGGGACCAGCCTCAGGGTCCAGCGATCCAGACCCAGCTGAAGTGTGTGTGAATGTGAGGCTCAGTGTGTGAGGGACCAGTCTCAGGGTCCAGTGATCCAGCCCCAGCTGAAGTGTGTGTGAATGTGATGCTCAGTGTGTGAGGGACCAGACTCAGGGTCCAGTGATCCAGACCCAGCTGAAGTGGGTGTGAATGTAAGGCTCAGTGTCTGAGGGACCAGACTCAGGGTCCAGTGTTCCAGACCCAGCTGAAGTGGGTGTGAATGTGAGGCTCAGTGTGTGAGGGACCAGTCTCAGGGTCCAGTGATCCAGACCCAGCTGAAGTGTGTGTGAATGAGAGGCTCAATGTGTGAGGGACCAGTCTCAGGGTTCAGTGATCCAGACCCAGCTGAAGTGTGTGTAAATGTGAGGCTCAGTGTGTGAGGGACCAGTCTCAGGGTCCAGTGATCCAGACCCAGCTGAAGTGTGTGTAAATGTGAGGCTCAGTGTGTGAGGGATGAGTCTCAGGGTCTCGTGATCCAGACGCAGCTGAAGTGTGTGTGAAGGTGAGGCTCAGTGTGTGAGGGACCAGTCTCAGGGTCCAGTGATCCAGACCCAGCTGAAGTGTGTGTGAATGTGAGGCTCAGTGTGTGAGGGACCAGTCTCAGGGTCCAGTGATCCAGACCCAGCTGAAGTGTGTGTGAATGTGAGGCTCAGTGTGTGAGGGTCCAGCCTCAGGCTCCAGTGATCCAGATCCAGCTGAAGTTTGTGTGAATCTGAGGCTCAGTGTATGAGGGACCAGTCTCAGGGTCCAGTGATCCAGACCCAGCTGAAGTGTGTGTGAATCTGAGGCTCAGTGTGTGAGGGACCAGCCTCAGGCTCCAGTGATCCAGACCCAGCTGAAGTGTGTGTGAATGTGAGGCTCAGTGTGTGATGGACCAGTCTCAGGGTCCAGTGATCCAGACCCAGCTGAAGTGTGTGTGAATGTGAGGCTCAGTGTGTGAGGGACCAGTCTCAGGATCCAGTGATCCAGACCCAGCTGAAGTGTATGTGACTGTGAGGCTCAGTGTGTAGGGACCAGTCTCATTGTCCAGTGATCCTACCAAGCTGAAGTGTGTGTGAATGTGAGGCTCAGTGTGTGAGGGACCAGTCTCAGGGTCCAGTGATCCAGACCCAGCTGAAGTGTGTGTGAATGTGAGGCTCAGTGTCTGAGGGACAAGTCTCAGGGTCCAGTGATCCAGACCCAGCTGAAGTGTGTGTGAATGTGAGGCTCAGTGTGTGAGGGACCAGTCTCAGGGTCCAGTGATCCAGACCCAGCTGAAGTGTGTGTGAATGTGTGGCTCAGTGTATGAGGAACCAGTCTCAGGGTCCAGTGATCCAGACCCAACTGAAGTGTGTGTGAATGTGTGGCTCAGTGTGTGATGGACCAGTCTCTGGGTCCAGTGATCCAGACCCAGCTGACGTGTGTGTGAATGTGTGGCTCAGTGTGTGATGGACCAGTCTCAGGGTCCAGTGATCCAGACCCAGCTGAAGTGTGTGTGAATGTGAGGCTCAGTGTGTGAGGGACCAGTCCCAGGGTCCAGTGATCCAGACCCAGCTGAAGTGTGTGTGAATGTGAGGCTCAGTGTGTGAGGGACCAGTCTCAGGATCCAGTGATCCAGACCCAGCTGAAGTGTGTGTGACTGTGAGGCTCAGTGTGTGAGGAACCAGTCTCAGTGTCCAGTGATCCTACCCAGCTGAAGTGTGTGTGAATGTGAGGCTCAGTGTGTGAGGGACCAGTCTCAGGGTCCAGTGACCCAGACCCAGCTGAAGTGTGTGTGAATGTGAGGCTCAGTGTGTGAGGGACCAGTCTCAGGGTCCAGTGATCCAGACCCAGCTGAAGTGTGTGTGAATGTGAGGCTCAGTGTGTGAGGAAACAGTCTCAGGGTCCAGTGATCCAGACCCAGCTGAAGTGTGTGTGAATTTGAGGCTCAGTGTGTGAGGAACCAGTCTCAGGGTCCAGTGATCCAGACACAGCTGAAGTGAGTGTGAATGTGAGGCTCAGTGTGTGATGGACCAGTCTCAGGGTCCAGTGATCCAGACCCAGCTGAAGTGTGTGTGAATGTGAGGCTCAGTATATGAAGGACCCGTCTCAGGGTCCAGTGATCCAGACCCAGCTGAAGTGTGTGTGAATGTGAGGCTCAGTGTGTGAGGAACCAGTCTCAGGGTCCAGTGATGCAGACCCAGCTGAAGTGTGTGTGAATGTGAGGCTCAGTGTGTGAGGGACCAGTCTCAGGGTCCAATGATCCAGACCCAGCTGAAGTGTGTGTGAATGTGAAGCTCAGTGTGTGAGGGACCAGTCTCAGGTCCAGTGATCCAGACCCAGCTGAAGTGTGTGTGAATGTGAGGCTCAGTGTGTGAGGATCCAGTCTCAGGGTCTAGTGATCCAGACCCAGCTGAAGTGTGTGTGAATATGAGGCTCAGGGTGTGAGGGACCTGACTCAGGGTCCAGTGATCCAGACCCAGCTGAAGTGTGTGTGAATGTGAGGCTCAGTGTGTGATGGACCAGTCTCAGGGTCCAGTGATCCAGACCCAGCTGAAGTGTGTGTGAATGTGAGGCTCAGTGTGTGAGGGACCAGTCTCAGGGTCCAGTGATCCAGACCCAGCTGAAGTGTGTGTGAATGTGAGGCTCAGTGTGTGAGGGACCAGTCTCAGGGTCCAGTGATCCAGACCCAGCTGAAGAGTGTGTGTGAATGTGAGGCTCAGTGTGTGAGGGACCAGTCTCAGGGTCCAGTGATCCAGACCCAGCTGAAGTGTGTGCGAATGTGAGACTCAGTGTGTGAGGAACCAGTCTCAGGGTCCAGTGATCCAGACCCAACTGAAGTGTGTGTGAATGTGTGGCTCAGTGTGTGATGGACCAGTCTCAGGTTCCAGTGATCCAGACCCAGCTGACGTGTGTGTGAATGTGTGGCTCAGTGTGTGATGGACCAGTCTCAGGGTCCAGTGATCCAGACCCAGCTGAAGTGTGTGTGAATGTGAAGCTCAGTGTGTGAGGGACCAGTCTCAGGGTCCAGTGATCCAGACCCAGCTGAAGTGTGTGTGAATGTGAGGCTCAGTGTGTGAGGGACCAGCCTCAGGGTCCAGTGATCCAGACCCAGCTGAAGTGAGTGTGAATGTGAGGCTCAGTGTGTGAGGGACCAGTCTCAGGGTCCAGTGATCCAGACCCAGCTGAAGTGTGTGTGAATGTGAGGCTCAGTTTTTGAGGAACCAGTCTCAGGGTCCAGTGATACAGACCCAGTTGAAGTGTGTGTGAATGTGAGGCTCAGTTTGTGAGGGACCTGCCTCAGGGTCCAGTGATCCAGACCCGGCTGAAGTGTCTGTGAATGTGAGGCTCAGTGTGTGAGGGACCAGTCTCAGGTTCCAGTGATCCAGACCCAGCTGAAGTGTGTGTGAATGAGAGGCTCAATGTGTGAGGGACCAGTCTGCGGGTCCAGTGATCCAGACCCAGCTGAAGTGTGTGTGAATGTGAGGCTCAGTGTTTGAGGGACCAGTCTCAGGGTCCAGTGATCCAGACCCAGCTGAAGTGTGTGTGAATGTGAGGCTCAGTGTGTGAGGGACCAGTCTCAGGGTCCAGTGATCCAGACCCAGCTGAAGAGTGTGTGTGAATGTGAGGCTCAGTGTGTGAGGGACCAGTCTCAGGGTCCAGTGATCCAGACCCAGCTGAAGTGTGTGCGAATGTGAGACTCAGTGTGTGAGGAACCAGTCTCAGGGTCCAGTGATCCAGACCCAACTGAAGTGTGTGTGAATGTGTGGCTCAGTGTGTGATGGACCAGTCTCAGGGTCCAGTGATCCAGACCCAGCTGACGTGTGTGTGAATGTGTGGCTCAGTGTGTGATGGACCAGTCTCAGGGTCCAGTGATCCAGACCCAGCTGAAGTGTGTGTGAATGTGAAGCTCAGTGTGTGAGGGACCAGTCTCAGGGTCCAGTGATCCAGACCCAGCTGAAGTGTGTGTGAATGTGAGGCTCAGTGTGTGAGGGACCAGCCACAGGGTCCAGTGATCCAGACCCAGCTGAAGTGAGTGTGAATGTGAGGCTCAGTGTGTGAGGGACCAGTCTCAGGGTCCAGTGATCCAGACCCAGCTGAAGTGTGTGTGAATGTGAGGCTCAGTTTTTGAGGAACCAGTCTCAGGGTCCAGTGATACAGACCCAGTTGAAGTGTGTGTGAATGTGAGGCTCAGTTTGTGAGGGACCTGCCTCAGGGTCCAGTGATCCAGACCCGGCTGAAGTGTCTGTGAATGTGAGGCTCAGTGTGTGAGGGACCAGTCTCAGGTTCCAGTGATCCAGACCCAGCTGAAGTGTGTGTGAATGAGAGGCTCAATGTGTGAGGGACCAGTCTGAGGGTCCAGTGATGCAGACCCAGCTGAAGTGTGTGTGAGATGAGGCTCAGTGTGTGAGGGACCAGCCTCAGGGTCCAGTGATCCAGACCCAGCTGAAGTGTGTGTGAATGTGAGGCTCAGTGTGTGAGGGACCAGCCTCAGTGTCCAGTGATCCAGACCCAGCTGAAGTGTCTGTGATTGTGAGACTCAGTGTGTGAGGGACCAGCCTCAGTGTCCAGTGATCCAGACCCAGCTGAAGTGTCTGTGATTGTGAGACTCAGTGTGTGAGGGACTAGTCTCAGGGTCCAGTGATCCAGACCCAGCTGAAGTGTGTGTGAATGAGAGGCTCAATGTGTGAGGGACCAGTCTGCGGGTCCAGTGATCCAGACCCAGCTGAAGTGTGTGTGAATGTGAGGCTCAGTGTTTGAGGGACCAGTCTCAGGGTCCAGTGATCCAGACCCAGCTGAAGTGTGTGTGAATGTGAGGCTCAGTGTGTGAGGGACCAGTCTCAGGGTCCAGTGATCCAGACCCAGCTGAAGAGTGTGTGTGAATGTGAGGCTCAGTGTGTGAGGGACCAGTCTCAGGGTCCAGTGATCCAGACCCAGCTGAAGTGTGTGCGAATGTGAGACTCAGTGTGTGAGGAACCAGTCTCAGGGTCCAGTGATCCAGACCCAACTGAAGTGTGTGTGAATGTGTGGCTCAGTGTGTGATGGACCAGTCTCAGGGTCCAGTGATCCAGACCCAGCTGAAGTGAGTGTGAATGTGAGGCTCAGTGTGTGAGGGACCATTCTCAGGGTCCAGTGATCCAGACCCAGCTGAAGTGTGTGTGAATGTGAGGCTCAGTTTTTGAGGAACCAGTCTCAGGGTCCAGTGATACAGACCCAGTTGAAGTGTGTGTGAATGTGAGGCTCAGTTTGTGAGGGACCTGCCTCAGGGTCCAGTGATCCAGACCCGGCTGAAGTGTCTGTGAATGTGAGGCTCAGTGTGTGAGGGACCAGTCTCAGGTTCCAGTGATCCAGACCCAGCTGAAGTGTGTGTGAATGAGAGGCTCAATGTGTGAGGGACCAGTCTGAGGGTCCAGTGATGCAGACCCAGCTGAAGTGTGTGTGAGATGAGGCTCAGTGTGTGAGGGACCAGCCTCAGGGTCCAGTGATCCAGACCCAGCTGAAGTGTGTGTGAATGTGAGGCTCAGTGTGTGAGGGACCAGCCTCAGTGTCCAGTGATCCAGACACAGCTGAAGTGTCTGTGATTGTGAGACTCAGTGTGTGAGGGACTAGTCTCAGGGTCCAGTGATCCAGACCCAGCTGAAGTGTGTTTGAATGTGAGGCTCAGTGTGCGAAGGGCCAGTCTCAGGGTCCAGTGCTCCAGACCCATCTGAAGTGTGTGTGAATGTGAGGCTCAGTGTGTGAGGGACCAGTCTCAGGATCCAGTGATCCTGACCCAGCTGAAGTGTGTGTGAATGTAAGGCTCAGTATGTGAGGGACCAGTCTCAGGGTCCAGTGATCTAGACCCAGCTGAAGTGTGTGTGAATGTGAGGCTCAGTGTGTGAGGGAGCAGTCTCAGGATCCAGTGATCCAGACCCAGCTGAAGTGTGAGTGAATGTGAGGCTCAGTGTGTGAGGGACCAGTCTCAGGGCCAGTGATCCAGACCCAGCTGAAGAGTGTGTGTGAATGTGAGGCTCAGTGTGTGAGGGACCAGTCTCAGGGTCCAGTGATCCAGACCCAGCTGAAGTGTGTGCGAATGTGAGACTCAGTGTGTGAGGAACCAGTCTCAGGGTCCAGTGATCCAGACCCAACTGAAGTGTGTGTGAATGTGTGGCTCAGTGTGTGATGGACCAGTCTCAGGGTCCAGTGATCCAGACCCAGCTGACGTGTGTGTGAATGTGTGGCTCAGTGTGTGATGGACCAGTCTCAGGGTCCAGTGATCCAGACCCAGCTGAAGTGTGTGTGAATGTGAAGCTCAGTGTGTGAGGGACCAGTCTCAGGGTCCAGTGATCCAGACCCAGCTGAAATGTGTGTGAATGTGAGGCTCAGTGTGTGAGGGACCAGCCTCAGGGTCCAGTGATCCAGACCCAGCTGAAGTGAGTGTGAATGTGAGGCTCAGTGTGTGAGGGACCATTCTCAGGGTCCAGTGATCCAGACCCAGCTGAAGTGTGTGTGAATGTGAGGCTCAGTTTTTGAGGAACCAGTCTCAGGGTCCAGTGATACAGACCCAGTTGAAGTGTGTGTGAATGTGAGGCTCAGTTTGTGAGGGACCTGCCTCAGGGTCCAGTGATCCAGACCCGGCTGAAGTGTCTGTGAATGTGAGGCTCAGTGTGTGAGGGACCAGTCTCAGGTTCCAGTGATCCAGACCCAGCTGAAGTGTGTGTGAATGAGAGGCTCAATGTGTGAGGGACCAGTCTGAGGGTCCAGTGATGCAGACCCAGCTGAAGTGTGTGTGAGATGAGGCTCAGTGTGTGAGGGACCAGCCTCAGGGTCCAGTGATCCAGACCCAGCTGAAGTGTGTGTGAATGTGAGGCTCAGTGTGTGAGGGACCAGCCTCATTGTCCAGTGATCCAGACCCAGCTGAAGTGTGTGTGATTGTGAGACTCAGTGTGTGAGGGACCAGTCTCAGGTTCCAGTGATCCAGACCCAGCTGAAGTTTGTGTGAATGAGAGGCTCAATGTGTGAGGGACCAGTCTGAGGGTCCAGTGATGCAGACCCAGCTGAAGTGTGTGTGAGATGAGGCTCAGTGTGTGAGGGACCAGCCTCAGGGTCCAGTGATCCAGACCCAGCTGAAGTGTGTGTGAATGTGAGGCTCAGTGTGTGAGGGACCAGCCTCAGTGTCCAGTGATCCAGACCCAGCTGAAGTGTGTGTGAATGTGAGACTCAGTGTGTGAGGGACCAGTCTCAGGGTCCAGTGATCCAGACCCAGCTGAAGTGTGTGTGAATGTGAGACTCAATGTGTGAGGGACCAGTCTCAGGGTCCAGTGATCCAGACCCAGCTGAAGTGTGTGTGAATGTGAAGCTCAGTGTGTGAGGGACCAGTCTCAGGGTCCAGTGATCCAGACCCAGCTGAAGTGTGTGTGAATGTGAGGCTCAGTGTGTGAGGGTCCAGGCTCAGGCTCCAGTGATCCAGATCCAGCTGAAGTTTGTGTGAATCTGAGGCTCAGTGTATGAGGGACCAGTCTCAGGGTCCAGTGATCCAGACCCAGCTGAAGTGTGTGTGAATCTGAGGCTCAGTGTGTGAGGGACCAGCCTCAGGCTCCAGTGATCCAGACCCAGCTGAAGTGTGTGTGAATGTGAGGCTCAGTGTGTGATGGACCAGTCTCAGGGTCCAGTGATCCAGACCCAGCTGAAGTGTGTGTGAATGTGAGGCTCAGTGTGTGAGGGACCATTCTCAGGATCCAGTGATCCAGACCCAGCTGAAGTGTATGTGACTGTGAGGCTCAGTGTGTAGGGACCAGTCTCATTGTCCAGTGATCCTACCAAGCTGAAGTGTGTGTGAATGTGAGTCTCAGTGTGTGAGGGACCAGTCTCAGGGTCCAGTGATCCAGACCCAGCTGAAGTGTGTGTGAATGTGAGGCTCAGTGTCTGAGGGACAAGTCTCAGGGTCCAGTGATCCAGACCCAGCTGAAGTGTGTGTGAATGTGAGGCTCAGTGTGTGAGGGACCAGTCTCAGGGTCCAGTGATCCAGACCCAGCTGAAGTGTGTGTGAATGTGTGGCTCAGTGTATGAGGAACCAGTCTCAGGGTCCAGTGATCCAGACCCAACTGAAGTGTGTGTGAATGTGTGGCTCAGTGTGTGATGGACCAGTCTCTGGGTCCAGTGATCCAGACCCAGCTGACGTGTGTGTGAATGTGTGGCTCAGTGTGTGATGGACCAGTCTCAGGGTCCAGTGATCCAGACCCAGCTGAAGTGTGTGTGAATGTGAGGCTCAGTGTGTGAGGGACCAGTCCCAGGGTCCAGTGATCCAGACCCAGCTGAAGTGTGTGTGAATGTGAGGCTCAGTGTGTGAGGGACCAGTCTCAGGATCCAGTGATCCAGACCCAGCTGAAGTGTGTGTGACTGTGAGGCTCAGTGTGTGAGGAACCAGTCTCAGTGTCCAGTGATCCTACCCAGCTGAAGTGTGTGTGAATGTGAGGCTCAGTGTGTGAGGGACCAGTCTCAGGGTCCAGTGATCCAGACCCAGCTGAAGTGTGTGTGAATGTGAGGCTCAGTGTGTGAGGGACCAGTCTCAGGGTCCAGTGATCCAGACCCAGCTGAAGTGTGTGTGAATGTGAGGCTCAGTGTGTGAGGAAACAGTCTCAGGGTCCAGTGATCCAGACCCAGCTGAAGTGTGTGTGAATTTGAGGCTCAGTGTGTGAGGAACCAGTCTCAGGGTCCAGTGATCCAGACACAGCTGAAGTGAGTGTGAATGTGAGGCTCAGTGTGTGATGGACCAGTCTCAGGGTCCAGTGATCCAGACCCAGCTGAAGTGTGTGTGAATGTGAGGCTCAGTATATGAAGGACCCGTCTCAGGGTCCAGTGATCCAGACCCAGCTGAAGTGTGTGTGAATGTGAGGCTCAGTGTGTGAGGAACCAGTCTCAGGGTCCAGTGATGCAGACCCAGCTGAAGTGTGTGTGAATGTGAGGCTCAGTGTGTGAGGGACCAGTCTCAGGGTCCAATGATCCAGACCCAGCTGAAGTGTGTGTGAATGTGAAGCTCAGTGTGTGAGGGACCAGTCTCAGGTCCAGTGATCCAGACCCAGCTGAAGTGTGTGTGAATGTGAGGCTCAGTGTGTGAGGATCCAGTCTCAGGGTCTAGTGATCCAGACCCAGCTGAAGTGTGTGTGAATATGAGGCTCAGGGTGTGAGGGACCTGACTCAGGGTCCAGTGATCCAGACCCAGCTGAAGTGTGTGTGAATGTGAGGCTCAGTGTGTGATGGACCAGTCTCAGGGTCCAGTGATCCAGACCCAGCTGAAGTGTGTGTGAATGTGAGGCTCAGTGTGTGAGGGACCAGTCTCAGGGTCCAGTGATCCAGACCCAGCTGAAGTGTGTGTGAATGTGAGGCTCAGTGTGTGAGGGACCAGTCTCAGGGTCCAGTGATCCAGACCCAGCTGAAGAGTGTGTGTGAATGTGAGGCTCAGTGTGTGAGGGACCAGTTTCAGGGTCCAGTGATCCAGACCCAGCTGAAGTGTGTGCGAATGTGAGACTCAGTGTGTGAGGAACCAGTCTCAGGGTCCAGTGATCCAGACCCAACTGAAGTGTGTGTGAATGTGTGGCTCAGTGTGTGATGGACCAGTCTCAGGGTCCAGTGATCCAGACCCAGCTGACGTGTGTGTGAATGTGTGGCTCAGTGTGTGATGGACCAGTCTCAGGGTCCAGTGATCCAGACCCAGCTGAAGTGTGTGTGAATGTGAAGCTCAGTGTGTGAGGGACCAGTCTCAGGGTCCAGTGATCCAGACCCAGCTGAAGTGTGTGTGAATGTGAGGCTCAGTGTGTGAGGGACCAGCCTCAGGGTCCAGTGATCCAGACCCAGCTGAAGTGAGTGTGAATGTGAGGCTCAGTGTGTGAGGGACCAGTCTCAGGGTCCAGTGATCCAGACCCAGCTGAAGTGTGTGTGAATGTGAGGCTCAGTTTTTGAGGAACCAGTCTCAGGGTCCAGTGATACAGACCCAGTTGAAGTGTGTGTGAATGTGAGGCTCAGTTTGTGAGGGACCTGCCTCAGGGTCCAGTGATCCAGACCCGGCTGAAGTGTCTGTGAATGTGAGGCTCAGTGTGTGAGGGACCAGTCTCAGGTTCCAGTGATCCAGACCCAGCTGAAGTGTGTGTGAATGAGAGGCTCAATGTGTGAGGGACCAGTCTGCGGGTCCAGTGATCCAGACCCAGCTGAAGTGTGTGTGAATGTGAGGCTCAGTGTTTGAGGGACCAGTCTCAGTGTCCAGTGATCCAGACCCAGCTGAAGTGTGTGTGAATGTGAGGCTCAGTGTGTGAGGGACCAGTCTCAGGGTCCAGTGATCCAGACCCAGCTGAAGAGTGTGTGTGAATGTGAGGCTCAGTGTGTGAGGGACCAGTCTCAGGGTCCAGTGATCCAGACCCAGCTGAAGTGTGTGCGAATGTGAGACTCAGTGTGTGAGGAACCAGTCTCAGGGTCCAGTGATCCAGACCCAACTGAAGTGTGTGTGAATGTGTGGCTCAGTGTGTGATGGACCAGTCTCAGGGTCCAGTGATCCAGACCCAGCTGACGTGTGTGTGAATGTGTGGCTCAGTGTGTGATGGACCAGTCTCAGGGTCCAGTGATCCAGACCCAGCTGAAGTGTGTGAATGTGAAGATCAGTGTGTGAGGGACCAGTCTCAGGGTCCAGTGATCCAGACCCAGCTGAAGTGTGTGTGAATGTGAGGCTCAGTGTGTGAGGGACCAGCCACAGGGTCCAGTGATCCAGACCCAGCTGAAGTGAGTGTGAATGTGAGGCTCAGTGTGTGAGGGACCAGTCTCAGGGTCCAGTGATCCAGACCCAGCTGAAGTGTGTGTGAATGTGAGGCTCAGTTTTTGAGGAACCAGTCTCAGGGTCCAGTGATACAGACCCAGTTGCAGTGTGTGTGAATGTGAGGCTCAGTTTGTGAGGGACCTGCCTCAGGGTCCAGTGATCCAGACCCGGCTGAAGTGTCTGTGAATGTGAGGCTCAGTGTGTGAGGGACCAGTCTCAGGTTCCAGTGATCCAGACCCAGCTGAAGTGTGTGTGAATGAGAGGCTCAATGTGTGAGGGACCAGTCTGAGGGTCCAGTGATGCAGACCCAGCTGAAGTGTGTGTGAGATGAGGCTCAGTGTGTGAGGGACCAGCCTCAGGGTCCAGTGATCCAGACCCAGCTGAAGTGTGTGTGAATGTGAGGCTCAGTGTGTGAGGGACCAGCCTCAGTGTCCAGTGATCCAGACCCAGCTGAAGTGTCTGTGATTGTGAGACTCAGTGTGTGAGGGACCAGCCTCAGTGTCCAGTGATCCAGACCCAGCTGAAGTGTCTGTGATTGTGAGACTCAGTGTGTGAGGGACTAGTCTCAGGGTCCAGTGATCCAGACCCAGCTGAAGTGTGTGTGAATGAGAGGCTCAATGTGTGAGGGACCAGTCTGCGGGTCCAGTGATCCAGACCCAGCTGAAGTGTGTGTGAATGTGAGGCTCAGTGTTTGAGGGACCAGTCTCAGGGTCCAGTGATCCAGACCCAGCTGAAGTGTGTGTGAATGTGAGGCTCAGTGTGTGAGGGACCAGCCTCAGTGTCCAGTGTGCCAGACCCAGCTGAAGTGTCTGTGATTGTGAGACTCAGTGTGTGAGGGACTAGTCTCAGGGTCCAGTGATCCAGACCCAGCTGAAGTGTGTTTGAATGTGAGGCTCAGTGTGCGAAGGGCCAGTCTCAGGGTCCAGTGCTCCAGACCCATCTGAAGTGTGTGTGAATGTGAGGCTCAGTGTGTGAGGGACCAGTCTCAGGATCCAGTGATCCTGACCCAGCTGAAGTGTGTGTGAATGTAAGGCTCAGTATGTGAGGGACCAGTCTCAGGGTCCAGTGATCTAGACCCAGCTGAAGTGTGTGTGAATGTGAGGCTCAGTGTGTGAGGGAGCAGTCTCAGGATCCAGTGATCCAGACCCAGCTGAAGTGTGTGTGAATGTGAGGCTCAGTGTGTGAGGGACCAGTCTCAGGGTCCAGTGATCCAGACCCAGCTGAAGAGTGTGTGTGAATGTGAGGCTCAGTGTGTGAGGGACCAGTCTCAGGGTCCAGTGATCCAGACCCAGCTGAAGTGTGTGCGAATGTGAGACTCAGTGTGTGAGGAACCAGTCTCAGGGTCCAGTGATCCAGACCCAACTGAAGTGTGTGTGAATGTGTGGCTCAGTGTGTGATGGACCAGTCTCAGGGTCCAGTGATCCAGACCCAGCTGACGTGTGTGTGAATGTGTGGCTCAGTGTGTGATGGACCAGTCTCAGGGTCCAGTGATCCAGACCCAGCTGAAGTGTGTGTGAATGTGAGACTCAGTGTGTGAGGGACCAGTCTCAGGGTCCAGTGATCCAGACCCAGCTGAAGTGTGTGTGAATGTGAGACTCAATGTGTGAGGGACCAGTCTCAGGGTCCAGTGATCCAGACCCAGCTGAAGTGTGTGTGAATGTGAAGCTCAGTGTGTGAGGGACCAGTCTCAGGGTCCAGTGATCCAGACCCAGCTGAAGTGTGTGTGAATGTGAGGCTCAGTGTGTGAGGGTCCAGGCTCAGGCTCCAGTGATCCAGATCCAGCTGAAGTTTGTGTGAATCTGAGGCTCAGTGTATGAGGGACCAGTCTCAGGGTCCAGTGATCCAGACCCAGCTGAAGTGTGTGTGAATCTGAGGCTCAGTGTGTGAGGGACCAGCCTCAGGCTCCAGTGATCCAGACCCAGCTGAAGTGTGTGTGAATGTGAGGCTCAGTGTGTGATGGACCAGTCTCAGGGTCCAGTGATCCAGACCCAGCTGAAGTGTGTGTGAATGTGAGGCTCAGTGTGTGAGGGACCATTCTCAGGATCCAGTGATCCAGACCCAGCTGAAGTGTATTTCACTGTGAGGCTCAGTGTGTAGGGACCAGTCTCATTGTCCAGTGATCCTACCAAGCTGAAGTGTGTGTGAATGTGAGTCTCAGTGTGTGAGGGACCAGTCTCAGGGTCCAGTGATCCAGACCCAGCTGAAGTGTGTGTGAATGTGAGGCTCAGTGTCTGAGGGACAAGTCTCAGGGTCCAGTGATCCAGACCCAGCTGAAGTGTGTGTGAATGTGAGGCTCAGTGTGTGAGGGACCAGTCTCAGGGTCCAGTGATCCAGACCCAGCTGAAGTGTGTGTGAATGTGTGGCTCAGTGTATGAGGAACCAGTCTCAGGGTCCAGTGATCCAGACCCAACTGAAGTGTGTGTGAATGTGTGGCTCAGTGTGTGATGGACCAGTCTCTGGGTCCAGTGATCCAGACCCAGCTGACGTGTGTGTGAATGTGTGGCTCAGTGTGTGATGGACCAGTCTCAGGGTCCAGTGATCCAGACCCAGCTGAAGTGTGTGTGAATGTGAGGCTCAGTGTGTGAGGGACCAGTCCCAGGGTCCAGTGATCCAGACCCAGCTGAAGTGTGTGTGAATGTGAGGCTCAGTGTGTGAGGGACCAGTCTCAGGATCCAGTGATCCAGACCCAGCTGAAGTGTGTGTGACTGTGAGGCTCAGTGTGTGAGGAACCAGTCTCAGTGTCCAGTGATCCTACCCAGCTGAAGTGTGTGTGAATGTGAGGCTCAGTGTGTGAGGGACCAGTCTCAGGGTCCAGTGATCCAGACCCAGCTGAAGTGTGTGTGAATGTGAGGCTCAGTGTGTGAGGGACCAGTCTCAGGGTCCAGTGATCCAGACCCAGCTGAAGTGTGTGTGAATGTGAGGCTCAGTGTGTGAGGAAACAGTCTCAGGGTCCAGTGATCCAGACCCAGCTGAAGTGTGTGTGAATTTGAGGCTCAGTGTGTGAGGAACCAGTCTCAGGGTCCAGTGATCCAGACACAGCTGAAGTGAGTGTGAATGTGAGGCTCAGTGTGTGATGGACCAGTCTCAGGGTCCAGTGATCCAGACCCAGCTGAAGTGTGTGTGAATGTGAGGCTCAGTATATGAAGGACCCGTCTCAGGGTCCAGTGATCCAGACCCAGCTGAAGTGTGTGTGAATGTGAGGCTCAGTGTGTGAGGAACCAGTCTCAGGGTCCAGTGATGCAGACCCAGCTGAAGTGTGTGTGAATGTGAGGCTCAGTGTGTGAGGGACCAGTCTCAGGGTCCAATGATCCAGACCCAGCTGAAGTGTGTGTGAATGTGAAGCTCAGTGTGTGAGGGACCAGTCTCAGGTCCAGTGATCCAGACCCAGCTGAAGTGTGTGTGAATGTGAGGCTCAGTGTGTGAGGATCCAGTCTCAGGGTCTAGTGATCCAGACCCAGCTGAAGTGTGTGTGAATATGAGGCTCAGGGTGTGAGGGACCTGACTCAGGGTCCAGTGATCCAGACCCAGCTGAAGTGTGTGTGAATGTGAGGCTCAGTGTGTGATGGACCAGTCTCAGGGTCCAGTGATCCAGACCCAGCTGAAGTGTGTGTGAATGTGAGGCTCAGTGTGTGAGGGACCAGTCTCAGGGTCCAGTGATCCAGACCCAGCTGAAGTGTGTGTGAATGTGAGGCTCAGTGTGTGAGGGACCAGTCTCAGGGTCCAGTGATCCAGACCCAGCTGAAGAGTGTGTGTGAATGTGAGGCTCAGTGTGTGAGGGACCAGTTTCAGGGTCCAGTGATCCAGACCCAGCTGAAGTGTGTGCGAATGTGAGACTCAGTGTGTGAGGAACCAGTCTCAGGGTCCAGTGATCCAGACCCAACTGAAGTGTGTGTGAATGTGTGGCTCAGTGTGTGATGGACCAGTCTCAGGGTCCAGTGATCCAGACCCAGCTGACGTGTGTGTGAATGTGTGGCTCAGTGTGTGATGGACCAGTCTCAGGGTCCAGTGATCCAGACCCAGCTGAAGTGTGTGTGAATGTGAAGCTCAGTGTGTGAGGGACCAGTCTCAGGGTCCAGTGATCCAGACCCAGCTGAAGTGTGTGTGAATGTGAGGCTCAGTGTGTGAGGGACCAGCCTCAGGGTCCAGTGATCCAGACCCAGCTGAAGTGAGTGTGAATGTGAGGCTCAGTGTGTGAGGGACCAGTCTCAGGGTCCAGTGATCCAGACCCAGCTGAAGTGTGTGTGAATGTGAGGCTCAGTTTTTGAGGAACCAGTCTCAGGGTCCAGTGATACAGACCCAGTTGAAGTGTGTGTGAATGTGAGGCTCAGTTTGTGAGGGACCTGCCTCAGGGTCCAGTGATCCAGACCCGGCTGAAGTGTCTGTGAATGTGAGGCTCAGTGTGTGAGGGACCAGTCTCAGGTTCCAGTGATCCAGACCCAGCTGAAGTGTGTGTGAATGAGAGGCTCAATGTGTGAGGGACCAGTCTGCGGGTCCAGTGATCCAGACCCAGCTGAAGTGTGTGTGAATGTGAGGCTCAGTGTTTGAGGGACCAGTCTCAGTGTCCAGTGATCCAGACCCAGCTGAAGTGTGTGTGAATGTGAGGCTCAGTGTGTGAGGGACCAGTCTCAGGGTCCAGTGATCCAGACCCAGCTGAAGAGTGTGTGTGAATGTGAGGCTCAGTGTGTGAGGGACCAGTCTCAGGGTCCAGTGATCCAGACCCAGCTGAAGTGTGTGCGAATGTGAGACTCAGTGTGTGAGGAACCAGTCTCAGGGTCCAGTGATCCAGACCCAACTGAAGTGTGTGTGAATGTGTGGCTCAGTGTGTGATGGACCAGTCTCAGGGTCCAGTGATCCAGACCCAGCTGACGTGTGTGTGAATGTGTGGCTCAGTGTGTGATGGACCAGTCTCAGGGTCCAGTGATCCAGACCCAGCTGAAGTGTGTGTGAATGTGAAGATCAGTGTGTGAGGGACCAGTCTCAGGGTCCAGTGATCCAGACCCAGCTGAAGTGTGTGTGAATGTGAGGCTCAGTGTGTGAGGGACCAGCCACAGGGTCCAGTGATCCAGACCCAGCTGAAGTGAGTGTGAATGTGAGGCTCAGTGTGTGAGGGACCAGTCTCAGGGTCCAGTGATCCAGACCCAGCTGAAGTGTGTGTGAATGTGAGGCTCAGTTTTTGAGGAACCAGTCTCAGGGTCCAGTGATACAGACCCAGTTGCAGTGTGTGTGAATGTGAGGCTCAGTTTGTGAGGGACCTGCCTCAGGGTCCAGTGATCCAGACCCGGCTGAAGTGTCTGTGAATGTGAGGCTCAGTGTGTGAGGGACCAGTCTCAGGTTCCAGTGATCCAGACCCAGCTGAAGTGTGTGTGAATGAGAGGCTCAATGTGTGAGGGACCAGTCTGAGGGTCCAGTGATGCAGACCCAGCTGAAGTGTGTGTGAGATGAGGCTCAGTGTGTGAGGGACCAGCCTCAGGGTCCAGTGATCCAGACCCAGCTGAAGTGTGTGTGAATGTGAGGCTCAGTGTGTGAGGGACCAGCCTCAGTGTCCAGTGATCCAGACCCAGCTGAAGTGTCTGTGATTGTGAGACTCAGTGTGTGAGGGACCAGCCTCAGTGTCCAGTGATCCAGACCCAGCTGAAGTGTCTGTGATTGTGAGACTCAGTGTGTGAGGGACTAGTCTCAGGGTCCAGTGATCCAGACCCAGCTGAAGTGTGTGTGAATGAGAGGCTCAATGTGTGAGGGACCAGTCTGCGGGTCCAGTGATCCAGACCCAGCTGAAGTGTGTGTGAATGTGAGGCTCAGTGTTTGAGGGACCAGTCTCAGGGTCCAGTGATCCAGACCCAGCTGAAGTGTGTGTGAATGTGAGGCTCAGTGTGTGAGGGACCAGCCTCAGTGTCCAGTGTGCCAGACCCAGCTGAAGTGTCTGTGATTGTGAGACTCAGTGTGTGAGGGACTAGTCTCAGGGTCCAGTGATCCAGACCCAGCTGAAGTGTGTTTGAATGTGAGGCTCAGTGTGCGAAGGGCCAGTCTCAGGGTCCAGTGCTCCAGACCCATCTGAAGTGTGTGTGAATGTGAGGCTCAGTGTGTGAGGGACCAGTCTCAGGATCCAGTGATCCTGACCCAGCTGAAGTGTGTGTGAATGTAAGGCTCAGTATGTGAGGGACCAGTCTCAGGGTCCAGTGATCTAGACCCAGCTGAAGTGTGTGTGAATGTGAGGCTCAGTGTGTGAGGGAGCAGTCTCAGGATCCAGTGATCCAGACCCAGCTGAAGTGTGTGTGAATGTGAGGCTCAGTGTGTGAGGGACCAGTCTCAGGGTCCAGTGATCCAGACCCAGCTGAAGAGTGTGTGTGAATGTGAGGCTCAGTGTGTGAGGGACCAGTCTCAGGGTCCAGTGATCCAGACCCAGCTGAAGTGTGTGCGAATGTGAGACTCAGTGTGTGAGGAACCAGTCTCAGGGTCCAGTGATCCAGACCCAACTGAAGTGTGTGTGAATGTGTGGCTCAGTGTGTGATGGACCAGTCTCAGGGTCCAGTGATCCAGACCCAGCTGACGTGTGTGTGAATGTGTGGCTCAGTGTGTGATGGACCAGTCTCAGGGTCCAGTGATCCAGACCCAGCTGAAGTGTGTGTGAATGTGAAGCTCAGTGTGTGAGGGACAGTCTCAGGGTCCAGTGATCCAGACCCAGCTGAAATGTGTGTGAATGTGAGGCTCAGTGTGTGAGGGACCAGCCTCAGGGTCCAGTGATCCAGACCCAGCTGAAGTGAGTGTGAATGTGAGGCTCAGTGTGTGAGGGACCATTCTCAGGGTCCAGTGATCCAGACCCAGCTGAAGTGTGTGTGAATGTGAGGCTCAGTTTTTGAGGAACCAGTCTCAGGGTCCAGTGATACAGACCCAGTTGAAGTGTGTGTGAATGTGAGGCTCAGTTTGTGAGGGACCTGCCTCAGGGTCCAGTGATCCAGACCCGGCTGAAGTGTCTGTGAATGTGAGGCTCAGTGTGTGAGGGACCAGTCTCAGGTTCCAGTGATCCAGACCCAGCTGAAGTGTGTGTGAATGAGAGGCCCAATGTGTGAGGGACCAGTCTGAGGGTCCAGTGATGCAGACCCAGCTGAAGTGTGTGTGAGATGAGGCTCAGTGTGTGAGGGACCAGCCTCAGGGTCCAGTGATCCAGACCCAGCTGAAGTGTGTGTGAATGTGAGGCTCAGTGTGTGAGGGACCAGCCTCAGTGTCCAGTGATCCAGACCCAGCTGAAGTGTGTGTGATTGTGAGAATCAGTGTGTGAGGGACCAGTCTCAGGGTCCAGTGATCCAGACCCAGCTGAAGTGTGTGTGAATGTGAGGCTCAGTGTGCGAAGGGCCAGTCTCAGGGTCCAGTGCTCCAGACCCAGCTGAAGTGTGTGTGAATGTGAGGCTCAGTGTGTGAGGGACCAGTCTCTGGATCCAGTGATCCTGACCCAGCTGAAGTGTGTGTGAATGTAAGGCTCAGTATGTGAGGGACCAGTCTCAGGGTCCAGTGATCTAGACCCAGCTGAAGTGTGTGTGAATGTGAGGCTCAGTGTGTGAGGGACCAGTCTCAGGATCCAGTTATCCAGACCCAGCTGAAGTGTGTGTGACTGTGAGGCTCAGTGTGTGAGGGACCAGTCTCAGTGTCCAGTGATCCTACCCAGCTGAAGTGTGTGTGAATGTGAGGCTCAGTGTGTGAGGGACCAGTCTCAGGGTCCAGTGATCCAGACCCAGCTGAAGTGTTTTTGAATGTGAGGCTCAGTGTGTGAGGGACCAGTCTCAGGGTCCAGTGATCCAGACCCAGCTGAAGTGTGTGTGAATGTGAGGCTCAGTGTGTGAGGAACCAATCTCAGGGTCCAGTGATCCAGACCTAGCTGAAGTGTGTGTGAATGTGAGGCTCAGTGTGTGAGGAACCAGTCTCAGGTTCCAATGATCCAGACCCAGCTGAAGTGTGTGTGAATGTGAGGCTCAGTGTGTGAGGGACCAGCCTCAGGGTCCAGCGATCCAGACCCAGCTGAAGTGTGTGTGAATGTGAGGCTCAGTTTGTGAGGGACCAGTCTCAGGGTCCAGTGATCCAGCCCCAGCTGAAGTGTGTGTGAATGTGAGGCTCAGTGTGTGAGGGACCAGACTCAGGGTCCAGTGATCCAGACCCAGCTGAAGTGGGTGTGAATGTAAGGCTCAGTGTCTGAGGGACCAGTCGCAGGGTCCATTGATCCAGACCCAGCTGAAGTGTGTGTGAATGTGAGGCTCAGTGTGTGAGGGACCAGTCTCAGGTTCCAGTGATCCAGACCCAGCTGAAGTGTGTGTGAATGAGAGGCTCAATGTGTGAGGGACCAGTCTGAGGGTCCAGTGATGCAGACCCAGCTGAAGTGTGTGTGAGATGAGGCTCAGTGTGTGAGGGACCAGCCTCAGGGTCCAGTGATCCAGACCCAGCAGAAGTGTGTGTGAATGTGAGGCTCAGTGTGTGAGGGACCAGCCTCAGTGTCCAGTGATCCAGACCCAGCTGAAGTGTGTGTGATTGTGAGACTCAGTGTGTGAGGGACCAGTCTCAGGGTCCAGTGATCCAGACCCAGCTGAAGTGTGTGTGAATGTGAGGCTCAGTGTGCGAAGGGCCAGTCTCAGGGTCCAGTGCTCCAGACCCAGCTGAAGTGTGTGTGAATGTGAGGCTCAGTGTGTGAGGGACCAGTCTCAGGATCCAGTGATCCAGACCCAGCTGAAGTGTGTGTGTATGTGAGGCTCAGTGTGTGAGGGACCAGTCTCAGGATCCAGTGATCCTGACCCAGCTGAAGTGTGTGTGAATGTAAGGCTCAGTATGTGAGGGACCAGTCTCAGGGTCCAGTGATCTAGACCCAGCTGAAGTGTGTGTGAATGTGAGGCTCAGTGTGTGAGGGACCAGTCTCAGGATCCAGTTATCCAGACCCAGCTGAAGTGTGTGTGACTGTGAGGCTCAGTGTGTGAGGGACCAGTCTCAGTGTCCAGTGATCCTACCCAGCTGAAGTGTGTGTGAATGTGAGGCTCAGTGTGTGAGGGACCAGTCTCAGGGTCCAGTGATCCAGACCCAGCTGAAGTTTTTTTGAATGTGAGGCTCAGTGTGTGAGGGACCAGTCTCAGGGTCCAGTGATCCAGACCCAGCTGAAGTGTGTGTGAATGTGAGGCTCAGTGTGTGAGGAACCAGTCTCAGGGTCCAGTGATCCAGACCTAGCTGAAGTGTGTGTGAATGTGAGGCTCAGTGTGTGAGGAACCAGTCTCAGGTTCCAATGATCCAGACCCAGCTGAAGTGTGTGTGAATGTGAGGCTCAGTGTGTGAGGGACCAGCCTCAGGGTCCAGCGATCCAGACCCAGCTGAAGTGTGTGTGAATGTGAGGCTCAGTTTGTGAGGGACCAGTCTCAGGGTCCAGTGATCCAGCCCCAGCTGAAGTGTGTGTGAATGTGAGGCTCAGTGTGTGAGGGACCAGACTCAGGGTCCAGTGATCCAGACCCAGCTGAAGTGGGTGTGAATGTAAGGCTCAGTGTCTGAGGGACCAGTCGCAGGGTCCATTGATCCAGACCCAGCTGAAGTGTGTGTGAATGTGAGGCTCAGTGTGTGAGGGACCAGTCTCAGGGTCCAGTGATCCAGACCCAGCTGAAGTGTGTGTGAATGTGAGGCTCAGAGTGTGAGGAACCAGTCTCAGGGTCCAGTGATCCAGACCCAGCTGAAGTGTGTGTGAATGTGAGGCTCAAAGTGTGAGGAACCAGTCTCAGGTTCCAATGATCCAGACCCAGCTGAAGTGTGTGTGAATGTGAGGCTCAGTGTGTGAGGGACCAGCCTCAGGGTCCAGTGATCCAGACCCAGCTGAAGTGTGTGTGAATGTGAGGCTCAGTGTGTGAGGGACCAGTCTCAAGGTCCAGTGATCCAGCCCCAGCTGAAGTGTGTGTGAATGTGAGGCTCAGTGTGTGAGGGACCAGTCTCAGGGTCCAGTGATCCAGACCCAGCTGAAGTGTGTGTGAATATGAGGCTCAGTGTATGAGGGACCAGTCTCAGGGTCCAGTGATCCAGACCCAGCTGAAGTGTGTGTAAATGTGAGGCTCAGTGTGTGAGGGATGAGTCTCAGGGTCTCGTGATCCAGACGCAGCTGAAGTGTGTGTGAAGGTGAGGCTCAGTGTGTGAGGGACCAGTCTCAGGGTCCAGTGATCCAGACCCAGCTGAAGTGTGTGTGAATGTGAGGCTCAGTGTGTGAGGGACCAGTCTCAGGGTCCAGTGATCCAGACCCAGCTGAAGTGTGTGTGAATGTGAGGCTCAGTGTGCGAAGGGCCAGTCTCAGGGTCCAGTGCTCCAGACCCATCTGAAGTGTGTGTGAATGTGAGGCTCAGTGTGTGAGGGACCAGTCTCAGGATCCAGTGATCCTGACCCAGCTGAAGTGTGTGTGAATGTAAGGCTCAGTATGTGAGGGACCAGTCTCAGGGTCCAGTGATCTAGACCCAGCTGAAGTGTGTGTGAATGTGAGGCTCAGTGTGTGAGGGACCAGTCTCAGGGTCCAGTGATCCAGACCCAGCTGAAGTGTGTGTGAATGTGAGGCTCAGTTTCTGAGGAACCATTCTCAGGGTCCAGTGATACAGACCCAGTTGAAGTGTGTGTGAATGTGAGGCTCAGTTTGTGAGGGACCTGCCTCAGGGTCCAGTGATCCAGACCCGGCTGAAGTGTCTGTGAATGTGAGGCTCAGTGTGTGAGGGACCAGTCTCAGGTTCCAGTGATCCAGACCCAGCTGAAGTGTGTGTGAATGAGAGGCTCAATGTGTGAGGGACCAGTCTGAGGGTCCAGTGATGCAGACCCAGCTGAAGTGTGTGTGACATGAGGCTCAGTGTGTGAGGGACCAGCCTCAGGGTCCAGTGATCCAGACCCAGCTGAAGTGTGTGTGAATGTGAGGCTCAGTGTGTGAGGGACCAGCCTCAGTGTCCAGTGATCCAGACCCAGCTGAAGTGTGTGTGATTGTGAGACTCAGTGTGTGAGGGACCAGTCTCAGGGTCCAGTGATCCAGACCCAGCTGAAGTGTGTGTGAATGTGAGGCTCAGTGTGCGAAGGGCCAGTCTCAGGTTCCAGTGCTCCAGACCCAGCTGAAGTGTGAGTGAATGTGAGGCTCAGTGTGTGAGGGACCAGTCTCAGGATCCAGTGATCCTGACCCAGCTGAAGTGTGTGTGAATGTAAGGCTCAGTGTGTGAGGGACCAGTCTCAGTGTCCAGTGATCCTACCCAGCTGAAGTGTGTGTGAATGTGAGGCTCAGTGTGTGAGGGACCAGTCTCAGGGTCCAGTGATCCAGACCCAGCTGAAGTGTTTTTGAATGTGAGGCTCAGTGTGTGAGGGACCAGTCTCAGGGTCCAGTGATCCAGACCCAGCTGAAGTGTGTGTGAATGTGAGGCTCAGTGTGTGAGGAACCAGTCTCAGGGTCCAGTGATCCAGACCTAGCTGAAGTGTGTGTCAATGTGAGGCTCAGTGTGTGAGGAACCAGTCTCAGGTTCCAATGATCCAGACCCAGCTGAAGTGTGTGTGAATGTGAGGCTCAGTGTGTGAGGGACCAGCCTCAGGGTCCAGCAATCCAGACCCAGCTGAAGTGTGTGTGAATGTGAGGCTCAGTTTGTGAGGGACCAGTCTCAGGGTCTCGTGATCCAGACGCAGCTGAAGTGTGTGTGAAGGTGAGGCTCAGTGTGTGAGGGACCAGTCTCAGGGTCCAGTGATCCAGACCCAGATGAAGTGTGTGTGAGATGAGGCTCAGTGTGTGAGGGACCAGTCTCAGGGTCCAGTGATCCAGACCCAGCTGAAGTGTGTGTGAATGTGAGGCTCAGTGTGCGAAGGGCCAGTCTCAGGGTCCAGTGCTCCAGACCCAGCTGAAGTGTGTGTGAATGTGAGGCTCAGTGTGTGAGGGACCAGTCTCAGGATCCAGTGATCCTGACCCAGCTGAAGTGTGTGTGAATGTAAGGCTCAGTATGTGAGGGACCAGTCTCAGGGTCCAGTGATCTAGACACAGCTGAAGTGTGTGTGAATGTGAGGCTCAGTGTGTGAGGGACCAGTCTCAGGGTCCAGTGATCCAGACCCAGCTGAAGTGTGTGTGAATGTGAGGCTCAGTTTCTGAGGAACCAGTCTCAGGGTCCAGTGATACAGACCCAGTTGAAGTGTGTGTGAATGTGAGGCTCAGTTTGTGAGGGACCTGCCTCAGGGTCCAGTGATCCAGACCCGGCTGAAGTGTCTGTGAATGTGAGGCTCAGTGTGTGAGGGACCAGTCTCAGGTTCCAGTGATCCAGACCCAGCTGAAGTTTGTGTGAATGAGAGGCTCAATGTGTGTGGGACCAGTCTGAGGGTCCAGTGATGCAGACCCAGCTGAAGTGTGTGTGAGATGAGGCTCAGTGTGTGAGGGACCAGCCTCAGGGTCCAGCGATCCAGACCCAGCTGAAGTGTGTGTGAATGTGAGGCTCAGTGTGTGAGGGACCAATCTCAGGGTCCAGTGATCCAGACCCAGCTGAAGATTGTGTGAATGTGAGGCTCAGTGTGTGAGGGACCAGTCTCAGGGTCCAGTGATCCAGACCCAGCTGAAGTGTGTTTGAATATGAGGCTCAGTGTATGAGGGACCAGTCTCAGGGTCCAGTGATCCAGACCCAGCTGAAGTGTGTGTAAATGTGAGGCTCAGTGTGTGAGGGATGAGTCTCAGGGTCTCGTGATCCAGACGCAGCTGAAGTGTGTGTGAAGGTGAGGCTCAGTGTGTGAGGGACCAGTCTCAGGGTCCAGTGATCCAGACCCAGCTGAAGTGTGTGTGAATGTGAGGCTCAGTGTGTGAGGGACCAGTCTCAGGGTCCAGTGATCCAGACCCAGCTGAAGTGTGTGTGAATGTGAGGCTCAGTGTGCGAAGGGCCAGTCTCAGGGTCCAGTGCTCCAGACCCATCTGAAGTGTGTGTGAATGTGAGGCTCAGTGTGTGAGGGACCAGTCTCAGGATCCAGTGATCCTGACCCAGCTGAAGTGTGTGTGAATGTAAGGCTCAGTATGTGAGGGACCAGTCTCAGGGTCCAGTGATCTAGACCCAGCTGAAGTGTGTGTGAATGTGAGGCTCAGTGTGTGAGGGACCAGTCTCAGGGTCCAGTGATCCAGACCCAGCTGAAGTGTGTGTGAATGTGAGGCTCAGTTTCTGAGGAACCATTCTCAGGGTCCAGTGATACAGACCCAGTTGAAGTGTGTGTGAATGTGAGGCTCAGTTTGTGAGGGACCTGCCTCAGGGTCCAGTGATCCAGACCCGGCTGAAGTGTCTGTGAATGTGAGGCTCAGTGTGTGAGGGACCAGTCTCAGGTTCCAGTGATCCAGACCCAGCTGAAGTGTGTGTGAATGAGAGGCTCAATGTGTGAGGGACCAGTCTGAGGGTCCAGTGATGCAGACCCAGCTGAAGTGTGTGTGACATGAGGCTCAGTGTGTGAGGGACCAGCCTCAGGGTCCAGTGATCCAGACCCAGCTGAAGTGTGTGTGAATGTGAGGCTCAGTGTGTGAGGGACCAGCCTCAGTGTCCAGTGATCCAGACCCAGCTGAAGTGTGTGTGATTGTGAGACTCAGTGTGTGAGGGACCAGTCTCAGTGTCCAGTGATCCAGACCCAGCTGAAGTGTGTGTGAATGTGAGGCTCAGTGTGCGAAGGGCCAGTCTCAGGTTCCAGTGCTCCAGACCCAGCTGAAGTGTGAGTGAATGTGAGGCTCAGTGTGTGAGGGACCAGTCTCAGGATCCAGTTATCCAGACCCAGCTGAAGTGTGTGTGACTGTGAGGCTCAGTGTGTGAGGGACCAGTCTCAGTGTCCAGTGATCCTACCCAGCTGAAGTGTGTGTGAATGTGAGGCTCAGTGTGTGAGGGACCAGTCTCAGGGTCCAATGATCCAGACCCAGCTGAAGTGTTTTTGAATGTGAGGCTCAGTGTGTGAGGGACCAGTCTCAGGGTCCAGTGATCCAGACCCAGCTGAAGTGTGTGTGAATGTGAGGCTCAGTGTGTGAGGAACCAGTCTCAGGGTCCAGTGATCCAGACCTAGCTGAAGTGTGTGTCAATGTGAGGCTCAGTGTGTGAGGAACCAGTCTCAGGTTCCAATGATCCAGACCCAGCTGAAGTGTGTGTGAATGTGAGGCTCAGTGTGTGAGGGACCAGCCTCAGGGTCCAGCAATCCAGACCCAGCTGAAGTGTGTGTGAATGTGAGGCTCAGTTTGTGAGGGACCAGTCTCAGGGTCCAGTGATCCAGCCCCAGCTGAAGTGTGTGTGAATGTGAGGCTCAGTGTGTGAGGGACCAGACACAGGGTCCAGTGATCCAGACCCAGCTGAAGTGGGTGTGAATGTAAGGCTCAGTGTCTGAGGGACCAGTCGCAGGGTCCATTGATCCAGACCCAGCTGAAGTGTGTGTGAATGTGAGGCTCAGTGTGTGTGAGGGACCAGTCTCAGGGTCCAGTGATCCAGACCCAGCTGAAGTGTGTGTGAATGTGAGGCTCAGAGTGTGAGGAACCAGTCTCAGTGTCCAGTGATCCAGACCCAGCTGAAGTGTGTGTGAATGTGAGGCTCAAAGTGTGAGGAACCAGTCTCAGGTTCCAATGATCCAGACCCAGCTGAAGTGTGTGTGAATGTGAGGCTCAGTGTGTGAGGGACCAGCCTCAGGGTCCAGTGATCCAGACCCAGCTGAAGTGTGTGTGAATGTGAGGCTCAGTGTGTGAGGGACCAGTCTCAAGGTCCAGTGATCCAGCCCCAGCTGAAGTGTGTGTGAATGTGAGGCTCAGTGTGTGAGGGACCAGACTCAGGGTCCAGTGATCCAGACCCAGCTGAAGTGGGTGTGAATGTAAGGCTCAGTGTCTGAGGTACAAGTCGCAGGGTCCACTGATCCAGACCCAGCTGAAGTGTGTGTGAATGTGAGGCTCAGTGTGTGAGGGACCAGTCTCAGGGTTCAGTGATCCAGACCCAGCTGAAGTGTGTGTGAATGTGAGGCTCAGTGTGTGAGGGACCAATCTCAGGGTCCAGTGATCCAGACCCAGCTGAAGTTTGTGTGAATGTGAGGCTCAGTGTGTGAGGGACCAGTCTCAGGGTCCAGTGATCCAGACCCAGCTGAAGTGTGTGTGAATATGAGGCTCAGTGTATGAGGGACCAGTCTCAGGGTCCAGTGATCCAGACCCAGCTGAAGTGTGTGTAAGTGTGAGGCTCAGTGTGTGAGGGATGAGTCTCAGGGTCTCGTGATCCAGACGCAGCTGAAGTGTGTGTGAAGGTGAGGCTCAGTGTGTGAGGGACCAGTCTCAGGGTCCAGTGATCCAGACCCCCAGATGAAGTGTGTGTGAGATGAGGCTCAGTGTGTGAGGGACCAGTCTCAGGGTCCAGTGATCCAGACCCAGCTGAAGTGTGTGTGAATGTGAGGCTCAGTGTGCGAAGGGCCAGTCTCAGGGTCCAGTGCTCCAGACCCAGCTGAAGTGTGTGTGAATGTGAGGCTCAGTGTGTGAGGGACCAGTCTCAGGATCCAGTGATCCTGACCCAGCTGAAGTGTGTGTGAATGTAAGGCTCAGTATGTGAGGGACCAGTCTCAGGGTCCAGTGATCTAGACACAGCTGAAGTGTGTGTGAATGTGAGGCTCAGTGTGTGAGGGACCAGTCTCAGGGTCCAGTGATCCAGACCCAGCTGAAGTGTGTGTGAATGTGAGGCTCAGTTTCTGAGGAACCAGTCTCAGGGTCCAGTGATACAGACCCAGTTGAAGTGTGTGTGAATGTGAGGCTCAGTTTGTGAGGGACCTGCCTCAGGGTCCAGTGATCCAGACCCGGCTGAAGTGTCTGTGAATGTGAGGCTCAGTGTGTGAGGGACCAGTCTCAGGTTCCAGTGATCCAGACCCAGCTGAAGTTTGTGTGAATGAGAGGCTCAATGTGTGAGGGACCAGTCTGAGGGTCCAGTGATGCAGACCCAGCTGAAGTGTGTGTGAGATGAGGCTCAGTGTGTGAGGGACCAGCCTCAGGGTCCAGCGATCCAGACCCAGCTGAAGTGTGTGTGAATGTGAGGCTCAGTGTGTGAGGGACCAGTCTCAGGGTCCAGTGATCCAGCCCCAGCTGAAGTGTGTGTGAATGTGAGGCTCAGTGTGTGAGGGACCAGACTCAGGGTCCAGTGATCCAGACCCAGCTGAAGTGGGTGTGAATGTAAGGCTCAGTGTCTGAGGGACCAGTCGCAGTGTCCATTGATCCAGACCCAGCTGAAGTGTGTGTGAATGTGAGGCTCAGTGTGTGAGGAACCAGTCTCAGGGTCCAGTGATCCAGACCTAGCTGAAGTGTGTGTCAATGTGAGGCTCAGTGTGTGAGGAACCAGTCTCAGGTTCCAATGATCCAGACCCAGCTGAAGTGTGTGTGAATGTGAGGCTCAGTGTGTGAGGGACCAGCCTCAGGGTCCAGCAATCCAGACCCAGCTGAAGTGTGTGTGAATGTGAGGCTCAGTTTGTGAGGGACCAGTCTCAGGGTCCAGTGATCCAGCCCCAGCTGAAGTGTGTGTGAATGTGAGGCTCAGTGTGTGAGGGACCAGACACAGGGTCCAGTGATCCAGACCCAGCTGAAGTGGGTGTGAATGTAAGGCTCAGTGTCTGAGGGACCAGTCGCAGGGTCCATTGATCCAGACCCAGCTGAAGTGTGTGTGAATGTGAGGCTCAGTGTGTGTGAGGGACCAGTCTCAGGGTCCAGTGATCCAGACCCAGCTGAAGTGTGTGTGAATGTGAGGCTCAGAGTGTGAGGAACCAGTCTCAGTGTCCAGTGATCCAGACCCAGCTGAAGTGTGTGTGAATGTGAGGCTCAAAGTGTGAGGAACCAGTCTCAGGTTCCAATGATCCAGACCCAGCTGAAGTGTGTGTGAATGTGAGGCTCAGTGTGTGAGGGACCAGCCTCAGGGTCCAGTGATCCAGACCCAGCTGAAGTGTGTGTGAATGTGAGGCTCAGTGTGTGAGGGACCAGTCTCAAGGTCCAGTGATCCAGCCCCAGCTGAAGTGTGTGTGAATGTGAGGCTCAGTGTGTGAGGGACCAGACTCAGGGTCCAGTGATCCAGACCCAGCTGAAGTGGGTGTGAATGTAAGGCTCAGTGTCTGAGGTACAAGTCGCAGGGTCCACTGATCCAGACCCAGCTGAAGTGTGTGTGAATGTGAGGCTCAGTGTGTGAGGGACCAGTCTCAGGGTTCAGTGATCCAGACCCAGCTGAAGTGTGTGTGAATGTGAGGCTCAGTGTGTGAGGGACCAATCTCAGGGTCCAGTGATCCAGACCCAGCTGAAGTTTGTGTGAATGTGAGGCTCAGTGTGTGAGGGACCAGTCTCAGGGTCCAGTGATCCAGACCCAGCTGAAGTGTGTGTGAATATGAGGCTCAGTGTATGAGGGACCAGTCTCAGGGTCCAGTGATCCAGACCCAGCTGAAGTGTGTGTAAGTGTGAGGCTCAGTGTGTGAGGGATGAGTCTCAGGGTCTCGTGATCCAGACGCAGCTGAAGTGTGTGTGAAGGTGAGGCTCAGTGTGTGAGGGACCAGTCTCAGGGTCCAGTGATCCAGACCCCCAGATAAAGTGTGTGTGAGATGAGGCTCAGTGTGTGAGGGACCAGTCTCAGGGTCCAGTGATCCAGACCCAGCTGAAGTGTGTGTGAATGTGAGGCTCAGTGTGCGAAGGGCCAGTCTCAGGGTCCAGTGCTCCAGACCCAGCTGAAGTGTGTGTGAATGTGAGGCTCAGTGTGTGAGGGACCAGTCTCAGGATCCAGTGATCCTGACCCAGCTGAAGTGTGTGTGAATGTAAGGCTCAGTATGTGAGGGACCAGTCTCAGGGTCCAGTGATCTAGACACAGCTGAAGTGTGTGTGAATGTGAGGCTCAGTGTGTGAGGGACCAGTCTCAGGGTCCAGTGATCCAGACCCAGCTGAAGTGTGTGTGAATGTGAGGCTCAGTTTCTGAGGAACCAGTCTCAGGGTCCAGTGATACAGACCCAGTTGAAGTGTGTGTGAATGTGAGGCTCAGTTTGTGAGGGACCTGCCTCAGGGTCCAGTGATCCAGACCCGGCTGAAGTGTCTGTGAATGTGAGGCTCAGTGTGTGAGGGACCAGTCTCAGGTTCCAGTGATCCAGACCCAGCTGAAGTTTGTGTGAATGAGAGGCTCAATGTGTGAGGGACCAGTCTGAGGGTCCAGTGATGCAGACACAGCTGAAGTGTGTGTGAGATGAGGCTCAGTGTGTGAGGGACCAGCCTCAGGGTCCAGCGATCCAGACCCAGCTGAAGTGTGTGTGAATGTGAGGCTCAGTGTGTGAGGGACCAGTCTCAGGGTCCAGTGATCCAGACCCAGCTGAAGTGGGTGTCAATGTGAGGCTCAGTGTGTGAGGAACCAGTCTCAGGTTCCAATGATCCAGACCCAGCTGAAGTGTGTGTGAATGTGAGGCTCAGTGTGTGAGGGACCAGCCTCAGGGTCCAGCAATCCAGACCCAGCTGAAGTGTGTGTGAATGTGAGGCTCAGTTTGTGAGGGACCAGTCTCAGGGTCCAGTGATCCAGCCCCAGCTGAAGTGTGTGTGAATGTGAGGCTCAGTGTGTGAGGGACCAGACACAGGGTCCAGTGATCCAGACCCAGCTGAAGTGGGTGTGAATGTAAGGCTCAGTGTAATTGGGACCAGTCGCAGGGTCCATTGATCCAGACCCAGCTGAAGTGTGTGTGAATGTGAGGCTCAGTGTGTGTGAGGGACCAGTCTCAGGGTCCAGTGATCCAGACCCAGCTGAAGTGTGTGTGAATGTGAGGCTCAGAGTGTGAGGAACCAGTCTCAGTGTCCAGTGATCCAGACCCAGCTGAAGTGTGTGTGAATGTGAGGCTCAAAGTGTGAGGAACCAGTCTCAGGTTCCAATGATCCAGACCCAGCTGAAGTGTGTGTGAATGTGAGGCTCAGTGTGTGAGGGACCAGCCTCAGGGTCCAGTGATCCAGACCCAGCTGAAGTGTGTGTGAATGTGAGGCTCAGTGTGTGAGGGACCAGTCTCAAGGTCCAGTGATCCAGCCCCAGCTGAAGTGTGTGTGAATGTGAGGCTCAGTGTGTGAGGGACCAGACTCAGGGTCCAGTGATCCAGACCCAGCTGAAGTGGGTGTGAATGTAAGGCTCAGTGTCTGAGGTACAAGTCGCAGGGTCCACTGATCCAGACCCAGCTGAAGTGTGTGTGAATGTGAGGCTCAGTGTGTGAGGGACCAGTCTCAGGGTTCAGTGATCCAGACCCAGCTGAAGTGTGTGTGAATGTGAGGCTCAGTGTGTGAGGGACCAATCTCAGGGTCCAGTGATCCAGACCCAGCTGAAGTTTGTGTGAATGTGAGGCTCAGTGTGTGAGGGACCAGTCTCAGGGTCCAGTGATCCAGACCCAGCTGAAGTGTGTGTGAATATGAGGCTCAGTGTATGAGGGACCAGTCTCAGGGTCCAGTGATCCAGACCCAGCTGAAGTGTGTGTAAGTGTGAGGCTCAGTGTGTGAGGGATGAGTCTCAGGGTCTCGTGATCCAGACGCAGCTGAAGTGTGTGTGAAGGTGAGGCTCAGTGTGTGAGGGACCAGTCTCAGGGTCCAGTGATCCAGACCCCCAGATAAAGTGTGTGTGAGATGAGGCTCAGTGTGTGAGGGACCAGTCTCAGGGTCCAGTGATCCAGACCCAGCTGAAGTGTGTGTGAATGTGAGGCTCAGTGTGCGAAGGGCCAGTCTCAGGGTCCAGTGCTCCAGACCCAGCTGAAGTGTGTGTGAATGTGAGGCTCAGTGTGTGAGGGACCAGTCTCAGGATCCAGTGATCCTGACCCAGCTGAAGTGTGTGTGAATGTAAGGCTCAGTATGTGAGGGACCAGTCTCAGGGTCCAGTGATCTAGACACAGCTGAAGTGTGTGTGAATGTGAGGCTCAGTGTGTGAGGGACCAGTCTCAGGGTCCAGTGATCCAGACCCAGCTGAAGTGTGTGTGAATGTGAGGCTCAGTTTCTGAGGAACCAGTCTCAGGGTCCAGTGATACAGACCCAGTTGAAGTGTGTGTGAATGTGAGGCTCAGTTTGTGAGGGACCTGCCTCAGGGTCCAGTGATCCAGACCCGGCTGAAGTGTCTGTGAATGTGAGGCTCAGTGTGTGAGGGACCAGTCTCAGGTTCCAGTGATCCAGACCCAGCTGAAGTTTGTGTGAATGAGAGGCTCAATGTGTGAGGGACCAGTCTGAGGGTCCAGTGATGCAGACACAGCTGAAGTGTGTGTGAGATGAGGCTCAGTGTGTGAGGGACCAGCCTCAGGGTCCAGCGATCCAGACCCAGCTGAAGTGTGTGTGAATGTGAGGCTCAGTGTGTGAGGGATCAGTCTCAGGGTCCAGTGATCCAGACCCAGCTGAAGTGGGTGTGAATGTAAGGCTCAGTGTCTGAGGGACCAGTCGCAGTGTCCATTGATCCAGACCCAGCTGAAGTGTGTGTGAATGTGAGGCTCAGTGTGTGAGGGACCAGTCTCAGGGTCCAGTGATCCAGACCCAGCTGAAGTGTGTGTGAATGTGAGGCTCAGAGTGTGAGGAACCAGTCTCAGGGTCCAGTGATCCAGACCCAGCTGAAGTGTGTGTGAATGTGAGGCTCAGTGTGTGAGGAACCAGTCTCACGTTCCAATGATCCAGACCCAGCTGAAGTGTGTGTGAATGTGAGGCTCAGTGTGTGAGGGACCAGCCTCAGGGTCCAGTGATCCAGACCCAGCTGAAGTGTGTGTGAATGTGAGGCTCAGATTGTGAGTGACCAGTCTCAGGGTCCAGTGATCCAGCCCCAGCTGAAGTGTGTGTGAATGTGAGGCTCAGTGTGTGAGGGACCAGACTCAGGGTCCAGTGATCCAGACCCAGCTGAAGTGGGTGTGAATGTAAGGCTCAGTGTCTGAGGGACAAGTCGCAGGGTCCAGTGATCCAGACCCAGGTGAAGTGTGTGTGAATGTGAGGCTCAGTGTGTGAGGGACCAGTCTCAGGGTTCAGTGATCCAGACCCAGCTGAAGTGTGTGTGAATGTGAGGCTCAGTGTGTGAGGGACCAATCTCAGGGTCAAGTGATCCAGACAAAGCTGAAGTTTGTGTGAATGTGAGGCTCAGTGTGTGAGGGACCAGTCTCAGGGTCCAGTGATCCAGACCCAGCTGAAGTGTGTGTGAATATGAGGCTCAGTGTATGAGGGACCAGTCTCAGGGTCCAGTGATCCAGACCCAGCTGAAGTGTGTGTAAATGTGAGGCTCAGTGTGTGAGGGATGAGTCTCAGGGTCTCGTGATCCAGACGCAGCTGAAGTGTGTGTGAAGGTGAGGCTCAGTGTGTGAGGGACCAGTCTCAGGGTCCAGTGATCCAGACCCAGCTGAAGTGTGTGTGAATGTGAGGCTCAGTGTGTGAGGGACCAGTCTCAGGGTCCAGTGATCCAGACCCAGCTGAAGTGTGTGTGAATGTGAGGCTCAGTGTGCGAAGGGCCAGTCTCAGGGTCCAGTGCTCCAGACCCATCTGAAGTGTGTGTGAATGTGAGGCTCAGTGTGTGAGGGACCAGTCTCAGGATCCAGTGATCCTGACCCAGCTGAAGTGTGTGTGAATGTAAGGCTCAGTATGTGAGGGACCAGTCTCAGGGTCCAGTGATCTAGACCCAGCTGAAGTGTGTGTGAATGTGACGCTCAGTGTGTGAGGGACCAGTCTCAGGGTCCAGTGATCCAGACCCAGCTGAAGTGTGTGTGAATGTGAGGCTCAGTGTGTGAGGAACCAGTCTCAGGGTCTAGTGATCCAGACCCAGCTGAAGTGTGTGTGAATGTGAGGCTCAGTTTCTGAGGAACCAGTCTCAGGGTCCAGTGATACAGACCCAGATGAAGTGTGTGTGAATGTGAGGCTCAGTTTGTGAGGGACCTGCCTCAGGGTCAAGTGATCCAGACCCGGCTGAAGTGTCTGTGAATGTGAGGCTCAGTGTGTGAGGGACCAGTCTCAGGTTCCAGTGATCCAGACCCAGCTGAAGTGTGTGTGAATGAGAGGCTCAATGTGTGAGGGACCAGTCTGAGGGTCCAGTGATGCAGACCCAGCTGAAGTGTGTGTGAGATGAGGCTCAGTGTGTGAGGGACCAGTCTCAGGGTCCAGTGATCCAGACCCAGCTGAAGTGTGTGTGAATGTGAGGCTCAGTGTGCGAAGGGCCAGTCTCAGGGTCCAGTGCTCCAGACCCAGCTGAAGTGTGTGTGAATGTGAGGCTCAGTGTGTGAGGGACCAGTCTCAGGATCCAGTGATCCTGACCCAGCTGAAGTGTGTGTGAATGTAAGGCTCAGTATGTGAGGGACCAGTCTCAGGGTCCAGTGATCGAGACCCAGCTGAAGTGTGTGTGAATGTGAGGCTCAGTGTGTGAGGGACCAGTCTCAGGGTCCAGTGATCCAGACCCAGCTGAAGTGTGTGTGAATGTGAGGCTCAGTTTCTGAGGAACCAGTCTCAGGGTCCAGTGATACAGACCCAGTTGAAGTGTGTGTGAATGTGAGGCTCAGTTTTTGAGGGACCTGCCTCAGGGTCCAGTGATCCAGACCCGGCTGAAGTGTCTGTGAATGTGAGGCTCAGTGTGTGAGGGACCAGTCTCAGGTTCCAGTGATCCAGACCCAGCTGAAGTTTGTGTGAATGAGAGGCTCAATGTGTGAGGGACCAGTCTGAGGGTCCAGTGATGCAGACCCAGCTGAAGTGTGTGTGAGATGAGGCTCAGTGTGTGAGGGACCAGCCTCAGGGTCCAGTGATCCAGACCCAGCTGAAGTGTGTGTGAATGTGAGGCTCAGTGTGTGAGGGACCAGCCTCAGTGTCCAGTGATCCAGACCCAGCTGAAGTGTGTGTGAATGTGAGACTCAGTGTGTGAGGGACCAGTCTCAGGGTCCAGTGATCCAGACCCAGCTGAAGTGTGTGTGAATGTGAAGCTCAGTGTGTGAGGGACCAGTCTCAGGGTCCAGTGATCCAGACCCAGCTGAAGTGTGTGTGAATGTGAGGCTCAGTGTGTGAGGGTCCAGCCTCAGGGTCCAGTGATCCAGATCCAGCTGAAGTGTGTGTGAATCTGAGGCTCAGTGTATGAGGGACCAGTCTCAGTGTCCAGTGATCCAGACCCAGCTGAAGTGTGTGTGAATCTGAGGCTCAGTGTGTGAGGGACCAGCCTCAGGCTCCAGTGATCCAGACCCAGCTGAAGTGTGTGTGAATGTGAGGCTCAGTGTCTGAGGGACAAGTCTCAGGGTCCAGTGATCCAGACCCAGCTGAAGTGTGTGTGAATGTGAGGCTCAGTGTGTGAGGGACCAGTCTCAGGGTCCAGTGATCCAGACCCAGCTGAAGTGTGTGTGAATGTGTGGCTCAGTGTATGAGGAACCAGTCTCAGGGTCCAGTGATCCAGACCCAACTGAAGTGTGTGTGAATGTGTGGCTCAGTGTGTGATGGACCAGTCTCAGGGTCCAGTGATCCAGACCCAGCTGACGTGTGTGTGAATGTGTGGCTCAGTGTGTGATGGACCAGTCTAAGGGTCCAGTGATCCAGACCCAGCTGAAGTGTGTGTGAATGTGAGGCTCAGTGTGTGAGGGACCAGTCCCAGGGTCCAGTGATCCAGACCCAGCTGAAGTGTGTGTGAATGTGAGGCTCAGTGTGTGAGGGACCAGTCTCAGGTTCCAGTGATCCAGACCCAGCTGAAGTGTGTGTGACTGTGAGGCTCAGTGTGTGAGGAACCAGTCTCAGTGTCCAGTGATCCTACCCAGCTGAAGTGTGTGTGAATGTGAGGCTCAGTGTGTGAGGGACCAGTCTCAGGGTCCAGTGATCCAGACCCAGCTGAAGTGTGTGTGAATGTGAGGCTCAGTGTGTGAGGGACCAGTCTCAGGGTCCAGTGATCCAGACCCAGCTGAAGTGTGTGTGAATGTGAGGCTCAGTGTGTGAGGAAACAGTCTCAGGGTCCAGTGATCCAGACCCAGCTGAAGTGTGTGTGAATTTGAGGCTCAGTGTGTGAGGAACAAGTCTCAGGGTCCAGTGATCCAGACACAGCTGAAGTGAGTGTGAATGTGAGGCTCAGTGTGTGAGGGACCAGTCTCAGGGTCTAGTGATCCAGACCCAACTGAAGTGTGTGTGAATGTGTGGCTCAGTGTGTGATGCACCAGTCTCGGGGTCCAGTGATCCAGACCCAGCTGACGTGTGTGTGAATGTGTGGCTCAGTGTGTGATGGACCAGTCTCAGGGTCCAGTGATCCAGACCCAGCTGAAGTGTGTGTGAATGTGAAGCTCAGTGTGTGAGGGACCAGTCTCAGGGTCCAGTGATCCAGACCCAGCTGAAGTGTGTGTGAATGTGAGGCTCAGTGTGTGAGGGACCAGCCTCAGGGTCCAGTGATCCAGACCCAGCTGAAGTGTGTGTGAATGTGAGGCTCAGTGTGTGAGGGACCAGTCTCAGGGTCCAGTGATCCAGACCCAGCTGAAGTGTGTGTGAATGTAAGGCTCAGTGTGTGAGGGACCAGTCTCAGGGTCCAGTGATCCAGACCCAGCTGAAGAGTGTGTGTGAATGTGAGGCTCAGTGTGTGAGGGACCAGTTTCAGGGTCCAGTGATCCAGACCCAGCTGAAGTGTGTGCGAATGTGAGACTCAGTGTGTGAGGAACCAGTCTCAGGGTCCAGTGATCCAGACCCAACTGAAGTGTGTGTGAATGTGTGGCTCAGTGTGTGATGGACCAGTCTCAGGGTCCAGTGATCCAGACCCAGCTGACGTGTGTGTTAATGTGTGGCTCAGTGTGTGATGGACCAGTCTCAGGGTCCAGTGATCCAGACCCAGCTGAAGTGTGTGTGAATGTGAAGCTCAGTGTGTGAGGGACCAGTCTCAGGGTCCAGTGATCCAGACCCAGCTGAAGTGTGTGTGAATGTGAGGCTCAGTGTGTGAGGGACCAGCCTCAGGGTCCAGTGATCCAGACCCAGCTGAAGTGAGTGTGAATGTGAGGCTCAGTGTGTGAGGGACCAGTCTCAGGGTCCAGTGATCCAGACCCAGCTGAAGTGTGTGTGAATGTGAGGCTCAGTTTTTGAGGAACCAGTCTCAGGGTCCAGTGATACAGACCCAGTTGAAGTGTGTGTGAATGTGAGGCTCAGTTTGTGAGGGACCTGCCTCAGGGTCCAGTGATCCAGACCCGGCTGAAGTGTCTGTGAATGTGAGGCTCAGTGTGTGAGGGACCAATCTCAGGTTCCAGTGATCCAGACCCAGCTGAAGTGTGTGTGAATGAGAGGCTCAATGTGTGAGGGACCAGTCTGAGGGTCCAGTGATGCAGACCCAGCTGAGGTGTGTGTGAGATGAGGCTCAGTGTGTGAGGGACCAGCCTCAGGGTCCAGTGATCCAGACCCAGCTGAAGTGTGTGTGAATGTGAGGCTCAGTGTGTGAGGGACCAGCCTCAGTGTCCAGTGATCCAGACCCAGCTGAACTGTGTGTGATTGTGAGACTCAGTGTGTGAGGGACCAGTCTCAGGGTCCAGTGATCCAGACCCAGCTGAAGTGTGTGTGAATGTGAGGCTCAGTGTGCGAAGGGCCAGTCTCAGGGTCCAGTGCTCCAGACCCAGCTGAAGTGTGTGTGAATGTGAGGCTCAATGTGTGAGGGACCAGTCTCAGGATCCAGTGATCCTGACCCAGCTGAAGTGTGTGTAAATGTAAGGCTCAGTATGTGAGGGACCAGTCTCAGGGTCCAGTGATCTAGACCCAGCTGGAGTGTGTGTGAATGTGAGGCTCAGTGTGTGAGGGACCAGTCTCAGGGTCCAGTGATCCAGACCCAGCTGAAGAGTGTGTGTGAATGTGAGGCTCAGTGTGTGAGGGACCAGTCTCAGGGTCCAGTGATCCAGACCCAGCTGAAGTGTGTGCGAATGTGAGACTCAGTGTGTGAGGAACCAGTCTCAGGGTCCAGTGATCCAGACCCAACTGAAGTTTGTGTGAATGTGTGGCTCAGTGTGTGATGGACCAGTCTCAGGGTCCAGTGATCCAGACCCAGCTGACGTGTGTGTGAATGTGTGGCTCAGTGTGTGATGGACCAGTCTCAGGGTCCAGTGATCCAGACCCAGCTGAAGTGTGTGTGAAGGTGAAGCTCAGTGTGTGAGGGACCAGTCTCAGGTTCCAGTGATCCAGACCGAGCTGAAGTGTGTGTGAATGTGAGGCTCAGTGTGTGAGGGACCAGCCTCAGGGTCCAGTGATCCAGACCCAGCTGAAGTGAGTGTGAATGTGAGGCTCAGTGTGTGAGGGACCATTCTCAGGGTCCAGTGATCCAGACCCAGCTGAAGTGTGTGTGAATGTGAGGCTCAGTTTTTGAGGAACCAGTCTCAGGGTCCAGTGATACAGACCCAGTTGAAGTGTGTGTGAATGTGAGGCTCAGTTTGTGAGGGACCTGCCTCAGGGTCCAGTGATCCAGACCCGGCTGAAGTGTCTGTGAATGTGAGGCTCAGTGTGTGAGGGACCAGTCTCAGGTTCCAGTGATCCAGACCCAGCTGAAGTGTGTGTGAATGAGAGGCTCAATGTGTGAGGGACCAGTCTGAGGGTCCAGTGATGCAGACCCAGCTGAAGTGTGTGTGAGATGAGGCTCAGTGTGTGAGGGACCAGCCTCAGGGTCCAGTGATCCAGACCCAGCTGAAGTGTATGTGAATGTGAGGCTCAGTGTGTGAGGGACCAGCCTCAGTGTCCAGTGATCCAGACCCAGCTGAAGTGTGTGTGATTGTGAGACTCAGTGTGTGAGGGACCAGTCTCAGGGTCCAGTGATCCAGACCCAGCTGAAGTGTGTGTGAATGTGAGGCTCAGTGTGCGAAGGGCCAGTCTCAGGGTCCAGTGCTCCAGACCCAGCTGAAGTGTGTGTGAATGTGAGGCTCAGTGTGTGAGGGACCACTCTCAGGATCCAGTGATCCTGACCCAGCTGAAGTGTGTGTGAATGTAAGGCTCAGTATGTGAGGGACCAGTCTCAGGGTCCAGTGATCTAGACCCAGCTGAAGTGTGTGTGAATGTGAGGCTCAGTGTGTGAGGGACCAGTCTCAGGATCCAGTTATCCAGACCCAGCTGAAGTGTGTGTGACTGTGAGGCTCAGTGTGTGAGGGACCAGTCTCAGTGTCCAGTGATCCTACCCAGCTGAAGTGTGTGTGAATGTGAGGCTCAGTGTGTGAGGGACCAGTCTCAGGGTCCAGTGATCCAGACCCAGCTGAAGTGTTTTTGAATGTGAGGCTCAGTGTGTGAGGGACCAGTCTCAGGGTCCAGTGATCCAGACCCAGCTGAAGTGTGTGTGAATGTGAGGCTCAGTGTGTGAGGAACCAGTCTCAGGGTCCAGTGATCCAGACCTAGCTGAAGTGTGTGTGAATGTGAGGCTCAGTGTGTGAGGAACCAGTCTCAGGTTCCAATGATCCAGACCCAGCTGAAGTGTGTGTGAATGTGAGGCTCAGTGTGTGAGGGACCAGCCTCAGGGTCCAGCGATCCAGACCCAGCTGAAGTGTGTGTGAATGTGAGGCTCAATGTGTGAGGATCCAGTCTCAGGGTCTAGTGATCCAGACCCAGCTGAAGTGTGTGTGAATATGAGGCTCAGGGTGTGAGGGACCTGACTCAGGGTCCAGTGATCCAGACCCAGCTGAAGTGTGTGTGAATGTGAGGCTCAGTGTGTGATGGACCAGTCTCAGGGTCCAGTGATCCAGACCCAGCTGAAGTGTGTGTGAATGTGAGGCTCAGTGTGTGAGGGACCAGTCTCAGGGTCCAGTGATCCAGACCCAGCTGAAGTGTGTGTGAATGTGAGGCTCAGTGTGTGAGGGACCAGTCTCAGGGTCCAGTGATCCAGACCCAGCTGAAGAGTGTGTGTGAATGTGAGGCTCAGTGTGTGAGGGACCAGTCTCAGGGTCCAGTGATCCAGACCCAGCTGAAGTGTGTGCGAATGTGAGACTCAGTGTGTGAGGAACCAGTCTCAGGGTCCAGTGATCCAGACCCAACTGAAGTGTGTGTGAATGTGTGGCTCAGTGTGTGATGGACCAGTCTCAGGGTCCAGTGATCCAGACCCAGCTGACGTGTGTGTGAATGTGTGGCTCAGTGTGTGATGGACCAGTCTCAGGGTCCAGTGATCCAGACCCAGCTGAAGTGTGTGTGAATGTGAAGCTCAGTGTGTGAGGGACCAGTCTCAGGGTCCAGTGATCCAGACCCAGCTGAAGTGTGTGTGAATGTGAGGCTCAGTGTGTGAGGGACCAGCCTCAGGGTCCAGTGATCCAGACCCAGCTGAAGTGAGTGTGAATGTGAGGCTCAGTGTGTGAGGGACCAGTCTCAGGGTCCAGTGATCCAGACCCAGCTGAAGTGTGTGTGAATGTGAGGCTCAGTTTTTGAGGAACCAGTCTCAGGGTCCAGTGATACAGACCCAGTTGAAGTGTGTGCGAATGTGAGGCTCAGTTTGTGAGGGACCTGCCTCAGGGTCCAGTGATCCAGACCCAGCTGAAGTGTGTGTGAATATGAGGCTCAGGGTGTGAGGGACCAGTCTCAGGTTCCAGTGATCCAGACCCAGCTGAAGTGTGTGTGAATGAGAGGCTCAATGTGTGAGGGACCAGTCGGAGCGTCCAGTGATCCAGACCCAGCTGAAGTGTGTGTGAATGTGAGGCTCAGTGTGTGAGGGACCAGTCTCAGGGTCCAGTGATCCAGACCCAGCTGAAGTGTGTGTGAATGTGAGGCTCAGTGTGTGAGGGACCAGTCTCAGGGTCCAGTGATCCAGACCCAGCTGAAGAGTGTGTGTGAATGTGAGGCTCAGTGTGTGAGGGACCAGTCTCAGGGTCCAGTGATCCAGACCCAGCTGAAGTGTGTGCGAATGTGAGACTCATTGTGTGAGGAACCAGTCTCAGGGTCCAGTGATCCAGACCCAACTGAAGTGTGTGTGAATGTGTGGCTCAGTGTGTGATGGACCAGTCTCATGGTCCAGTGATCCAGACCCAGCTGACGTGTGTGTGAATGTGTGGCTCAGTGTGTGATGGACCAGTCTCAGGGTCCAGTGATCCAGACCCAGCTGAAGTGTGTGTGAATGTGAAGCTCAGTGTGTGAGGGACCAGTCTCAGGGTCCAGTGATCCAGACCCAGCTGAAGTGTGTGTGAATGTGAGGCTCAGTGTGTGAGGGACCAGCCTCAGGGTCCAGTGATCCAGACCCAGCTGAAGTGAGTGTGAATGTGAGGCTCAGTGTGTGAGGGACCAGTCTCAGGGTCCAGTGATCCAGACCCAGCTGAAGTGTGTGTGAATGTGAGGCTCAGTTTTTGAGGAACCAGTCTCAGGGTCCAGTGATACAGACCCAGTTGAAGTGTGTGTGAATGTGAGGCTCAGTTTGTGAGGGACCTGCCTCAGGGTCCAGTGATCCAGACCCGTCTGAAGTGTCTGTGAATGTGAGGCTCAGTGTGTGAGGGACCAGTCTCAGGTTCCAGTGATCCAGACCCAGCTGAAGTGTGTGTGAATGAGAGGCTCAATGTGTGAGGGACCAGTCTGAGGGTCCAGTGATGCAGACCCAGCTGAGGTGTGTGTGAGATGAGGCTCAGTGTGTGAGGGACCAGCCTCAGGGTCCAGTGATCCAGACCCAGCTGAAGTGTGTGTGAATGTGAGGCTCAGTGTGTGAGGGACCAGCCTCAGTGTCCAGTGATCCAGACCCAGCTGAAGTGTGTGTGATTGTGAGACTCAGTGTGTGAGGGACCAGTCTCAGGGTCCAGTGATCCAGACCCAGCTGAAGTGTGTGTGAATGTGAGGCTCAGTGTGCGATGGGCCAGTCTCAGGGTCCAGTGCTCCAGACCCAGATGAAGTGTGTGTGAATGTGAGGCTCAGTGTGTGAGGGACCAGTCTCAGGATCCAGTGATCCTGACCCAGCTGAAGTGTGTGTGAATGTAAGGCTCAGTATGTGAGGGACCAGTCTCAGGGTCCAGTGATCTAGACCCAGCTGAAGTGTGTGTGAATGTGAGGCTCAGTGTGTGAGGGACCAGTCTCAGGATCCAGTTATCCAGACCCAGCTGAAGTGTGTGTGACTGTGAGGCTCAGTGTGTGAGGGACCAGTCTCAGTGTCCAGTGATCCTACCCAGCTGAAGTGTGTGTGAATGTGAGGCTCAGTGTGTGAGGGACCAGTCTCAGGGTCCAGTGATCCAGACCCAGCTGAAGTTTTTTTGAATGTGAGGCTCAGTGTGTGAGGGACCAGTCTCAGGGTCCAGTGATCCAGACCCAGCTGAAGTGTGTGTGAATGTGAGGCTCAGTGTGTGATGGACCAGTCTCAGGGTCCAGTGATTCAGACCCAGCTGAAGTGTGTGTGAATGTGAGGCTCAGTGTGTGAGGGACCAGTCTCAGGGTCCAGTGATCCAGACCCAGCTGAAGTGTGTGTGAATGTGAGACTCAGTGTGTGAGGGACCAGTCTCAGGGTCCAGTGATCCAGACCCAGCTGAAGAGTGTGTGTGAATGTGAGGCTCAGTGTGTGAGGGACCAGTCTCAGGGTCCAGTGATCCAGACCCAGCTGAAGTGTGTGCGAATGTGAGACTCAGTGTGTGAGGAACCAGTCTCAGGGTCCAGTGATCCAGACCCAACTGAAGTGTGTGTGAATGTGTGGCTCAGTGTGTGATGGACCAGTCTCAGGGTCCAGTGATCCAGACCCAGCTGACGTGTGTGTGAATGTGTGGCTCAGTGTGTGATGGACCAGTCTCAGGGTCCAGTGATCCAGACCCAGCTGAAGTGTGTGTGAATGTGAAGCTCAGTGTGTGAGGGACCAGTCTCAGGGTCCAGTGATCCAGACCCAGCTGAAGTGTGTGTGAATGTGAGGCTCAGTGTGTGAGGGACCAGCCTCAGGGTCCAGTGATCCAGACCCAGCTGAAGTGAGTGTGAATGTGAGGCTCAGTGTGTGAGGGACCAGTCTCAGGGTCCAGTGATCCAGACCCAGCTGAAGTGTGTGTGAATGTGAGGCTCAGTTTTTGAGGAACCAGTCTCAGGGTCCAGTGATACAGACCCAGTTGAAGTGTGTGTGAATGTGAGGCTCAGTTTGTGAGGGACCTGCCTCAGGGTCCAGTGATCCAGACCCGGCTGAAGTGTCTGTGAATGTGAGGCTCAGTGTGTGAGGGACCAGTCTCAGTTTCCAGTGATCCAGAACCAGCTGAAGTGTGTGTGAATGAGAGGCTCAATGTGTGAGGGACCAGTCTGAGGGTCCAGTGATCCAGACCCAGCTGAAGTGTGTGTGAATGTGAGGCTCAGTGTGTGAGGGACCAGTCTCAGGGTCCAGTGATCCAGACCCAGCTGAAGTGTGTGTGAATGTGAGGCTCAGTGTGTGAGGGACCAGTCTCAGGGTCCAGTGATCCAGACCCAGCTGAAGAGTGTGTGTGAATGTGAGGCTCAGTGTGTGAGGGACCAGTCTCAGGGTCCAGTGATCCAGACCCAGCTGAAGTGTGTGCGAATGTGAGACTCAGTGTGTGAGGAACCAGTCTCAGGGTCCAGTGATCCAGACCCAACTGAAGTGTGTGTGAATGTGTGGCTCAGTGTGTGATGGACCAGTCTCATGGTCCAGTGATCCAGACCCAGCTGAAGTGTGTGTGAATGTGAAGCTCAGTGTGTGAGGGACCAGTCTCAGGGTCCAGTGATCCAGACCCAGCTGAAGTGTGTGTGAATGTGAGGCTCAGTGTGTGAGGGTCCAGCCTCAGGGTCCAGTGATCCAGATCCAGCTGAAGTGTGTGTGAATCTGAGGCTCAGTGTATGAGGGACCAGTCTCAGTGTCCAGTGATCCAGACCCAGCTGAAGTGTGTGTGAATCTGAGGCTCAGTGTGTGAGGGACCAGCCTCAGGCTCCAGTGATCCAGACCCAGCTGAAGTGTGTGTGAATGTGAGGCTCAGTGTGTGATGGACCAGTCTCAGGGTCCAGTGATCCAGACCCAGCTGAAGTGTGTGTGAATGTGAGGCTCAGTGTGTGAGGGACCAGTCTCAGGATCCTGTGATCCAGACCCAGCTGAAGTGTGTGTGACTGTGAGGCTCAGTGTGTGAGGGACCAGTCTCATTGTCCAGTGATCCTACCAAGCTGAAGTGTGTGTGAATGTGAGGCTCAGTGTGTGAGGGACCAGTCTCAGGGTCCAGTGATCCAGACCCAGCTGAAGTGTGTGTGAATGTGAGGCTCAGTGTCTGAGGGACAAGTCTCAGGGTCCAGTGATCCAGACCCAGCTGAAGTGTGTGTGAATGTGAGGCTCAGTGTGTGAGGGACCAGTCTCAGGGTCCAGTGATCCAGACCCAGCTGAAGTGTGTGTGAATGTGTGGCTCAGTGTATGAGGAACCAGTCTCAGGGTCCAGTGATCCAGACCCAACTGAAGTGTGTGTGAATGTGTGGCTCAGTGTGTGATGGACCAGTCTCAGGGTCCAGTGATCCAGACCCAGCTGACGTGTGTGTGAATGTGTGGCTCAGTGTGTGATGGACCAGTCTAAGGGTCCAGTGATCCAGACCCAGCTGAAGTGTGTGTGAATGTGAGGCTCAGTGTGTGAGGGACCAGTCCCAGGGTCCAGTGATCCAGACCCAGCTGAAGTGTGTGTGAATGTGAGGCTCAGTGTGTGAGGGACCAGTCTCAGGATCCAGTGATCCAGACCCAGCTGAAGTGTGTGTGACTGTGAGGCTCAGTGTGTGAGGAACCAGTCTCAGTGTCCAGTGATCCTACCCAGCTGAAGTGTGTGTGAATGTGAGGCTCAGTGTGTGAGGGACCAGTCTCAGGGTCCAGTGATCCAGACCCAGCTGAAGTGTGTGTGAATGTGAGGCTCAGTGTGTGAGGGACCAGTCTCAGGGTCCAGTGATCCAGACCCAGCTGAAGTGTGTGTGAATTTGAGGCTCAGTGTGTGAGGAACAAGTCTCAGGGTCCAGTGATCCAGACACAGCTGAAGTGAGTGTGAATGTGAGGCTCAGTGTGTGATGGACCAGTCTCAGGGTCCAGTGATCCAGACCCAGCTGAAGTGTGTGTGAATGTGAGGCTCAGTATATGAAGGACCCGTCTCAGGGTCCAGTAATCCAGACCCAGCTGAAGTGTGTGTGAATGTGAGGCTCAGTGTGTGAGGAACCAGTCTCAGGGTCCAGTGATGCAGACCCAGCTGAAGTGTGTGTGAATGTGAGGCTCAGTGTGTGAGGGACCAGTCTCAGGGTCCAATGATCCAGACCCAGCTGAAGTGTGTGTGAATGTGAAGCTCAGTGTGTGAGGGACCAGTCTCAGGTCCAGTGATCCAGACCCAGCTGAAGTGTGTGTGAATGTGAGGCTCAGTGTGTGAGGATCCAGTCTCAGGGTCTAGTGATCCAGACCCAACTGAAGTGTGTGTGAATGTGTGGCTCAGTGTGTGATGCACCAGTCTCGGGGTCCAGTGATCCAGACCCAGCTGACGTGTGTGTGAATGTGTGGCTCAGTGTGTGATGGACCAGTCTCAGGGTCCAGTGATCCAGACCCAGCTGAAGTGTGTGTGAATGTGAGGCTCAGTGTCTGAGGGACAAGTCTCAGGGTCCAGTGATCCAGACCCAGCTGAAGTGTGTGTGAATGTGAGGCTCAGTGTGTGAGGGACCAGTCTCAGGGTCCAGTGATCCAGACCCAGCTGAAGTGTGTGTGAATGTGTGGCTCAGTGTATGAGGAACCAGTCTCAGGGTCCAGTGATCCAGACCCAACTGAAGTGTGTGTGAATGTGTGGCTCAGTGTGTGATGGACCAGTCTCAGGGTCCAGTGATCCAGACCCAGCTGACGTGTGTGTGAATGTGTGGCTCAGTGTGTGATGGACCAGTCTAAGGGTCCAGTGATCCAGACCCAGCTGAAGTGTGTGTGAATGTGAGGCTCAGTGTGTGAGGGACCAGTCCCAGGGTCCAGTGATCCAGACCCAGCTGAAGTGTGTGTGAATGTGAGGCTCAGTGTGTGAGGGACCAGTCTCAGGATCCAGTGATCCAGACCCAGCTGAAGTGTGTGTGACTGTGAGGCTCAGTGTGTGAGGAAACAGTCTCAGTGTCCAGTGATCCTACCCAGCTGAAGTGTGTGTGAATGTGAGGCTCAGTGTGTGAGGGACCAGTCTCAGGGTCCAGTGATCCAGACCCAGCTGAAGTGTGTGTGAATGTGAGGCTCAGTGTGTGAGGGACCAGTCTCAGGGTCCAGTGATCCAGACCCAGCTGAAGTGTGTGTGAATTTGAGGCTCAGTGTGTGAGGAACAAGTCTCAGGGTCCAGTGATCCAGACACAGCTGAAGTGAGTGTGAATGTGAGGCTCAGTGTGTGATGGACCAGTCTCAGGGTCCAGTGATCCAGACCCAGCTGAAGTGTGTGTGAATGTGAGGCTCAGTATATGAAGGACCCGTCTCAGGGTCCAGTAATCCAGACCCAGCTGAAGTGTGTGTGAATGTGAGGCTCAGTGTGTGAGGAACCAGTCTCAGGGTCCAGTGATGCAGACCCAGCTGAAGTGTGTGTGAATGTGAGGCTCAGTGTGTGAGGGACCAGTCTCAGGGTCCAATGATCCAGACCCAGCTGAAGTGTGTGTGAATGTGAAGCTCAGTGTGTGAGGGACCAGTCTCAGGTCCAGTGATCCAGACCCAGCTGAAGTGTGTGTGAATGTGAGGCTCAGTGTGTGAGGATCCAGTCTCAGGGTCTAGTGATCCAGACCCAACTGAAGTGTGTGTGAATGTGTGGCTCAGTGTGTGATGCACCAGTCTCGGGGTCCAGTGATCCAGACCCAGCTGACGTGTGTGTGAATGTGTGGCTCAGTGTGTGATGGACCAGTCTCAGGGTCCAGTGATCCAGACCCAGCTGAAGTGTGTGTGAATGTGAAGCTCAGTGTGTGAGGGACCAGTCTCAGGGTCCAGTGATCCAGACCCAGCTGAAGTGTGTGTGAATGTGAGGCTCAGTGTGTGAGGGACCAGCCTCAGGGTCCAGTGATCCAGACCCAGCTGAAGTGAGTGTGAATGTGAGGCTCAGTGTATGAGGGACCAGTCTCAGGGTCCAGTGATCCAGACCCAGCTGAAGTGTGTGTGAATGTGAGGCTCAGTTTTTGAGGAACCAGTCTCAGGGTCCAGTGATACAGACCCAGTTGAAGTGTGTGTGAATGTGAGGCTCAGTTTGTGAGGGACCTGCCTCAGGGTCCAGTGATCCAGACCCGGCTGAAGTGTCTGTGAATGTGAGGCTCAGTGTGTGAGGGACCAGTCTCAGGTTCCAGTGATCCAGACCCAGCTGAAGTGTGTGTGAATGAGAGGCTCAATGTGTGAGGGACCAGTCTGAGGGTCCAGTGATCCAGACCCAGCTGAAGTGTGTGTGAATGTGAGGCTCAGTGTGTGAGGGACCAGTCTCAGGGTCCAGTGATCCAGACCCAGCTGAAGTGTGTGTGAATGTGAGGCTCAGTGTGTGAGGGACCAGTCTCAGGGTCCAGTGATCCAGACCCAGCTGAAGAGTGTGTGTGAATGTGAGGCTCAGTGTGTGAGGGACCAGTCTCAGGGTCCAGTGATCCAGACCCAGCTGAAGTGTGTGCGAATGTGAGACTCAGTGTGTGAGGAACCAGTCTCAGGGTCCAGTGATCCAGACCCAACTGAAGTGTGTGTGAATGTGTGGCTCAGTGTGTGATGGACCAGTCTCAGGTTCCAGTGATCCAGACCCAGCTGACGTGTGTGTGAATGTGTGGCTCAGTGTGTGATGGACCAGTCTCAGGGTCCAGTGATCCAGACCCAGCTGAAGTGTGTGTGAATGTGAAGCTCAGTGTGTGAGGGACCAGTCTCAGGGTCCAGTGATCCAGACCCAGCTGAAGTGTGTGTGAATGTGAGGCTCAGTGTGTGAGGGACCAGCCTCAGGGTCCAGTGATCCAGACCCAGCTGAAGTGAGTGTGAATGTGAGGCTCAGTGTGTGAGGGACCAGTCTCAGGGTCCAGTGATCCAGACCCAGCTGAAGTGTGTGTGAATGTGAGGCTCAGTTTTTGATGAACCAGTCTCAGGGTCCAGTGATACAGACCCAGTTGAAGTGTGTGTGAATGTGAGGCTCAGTTTGTGAGGGACCTGCCTCAGGGTCCAGTGATCCAGACCCGGCTGAAGTGTCTGTGAATGTGAGGCTCAGTGTGTGAGGGACCAGTCTCAGGTTCCAGTGATCCAGACCCAGCTGAAGTGTGTGTGAATGAGAGGCTCAATGTGTGAGGGACCAGTCTGAGGGTCCAGTGATGCAGACCCAGCTGAGGTGTGTGTGAGATGAGGCTCAGTGTGTGAGGGACCAGCCTCAGGGTCCAGTGATCCAGACCCAGCTGAAGTGTGTGTGAATGTGAGGCTCAGTGTGTGAGGGACCAGCCTCAGTGTCCAGTGATCCAGACCCAGCTGAACTGTGTGTGATTGTGAGACTCAGTGTGTGAGGGACCAGTCTCAGGGTCCAGTGATCCAGACCCAGCTGAAGTGTGTGTGAATGTGAGGCTCAGTGTGCGAAGGGCCAGTTTCAGGGTCCAGTGCTCCAGACCCAGCTGAAGTGTGTGTGAATGTGAGGCTCAATGTGTGAGGGACCAGTCTCAGTATCCAGTGATCCTGACCCAGCTGAAGTGGGTGTGAATGTAAGGCTCAGTATGTGAGGGACCAGTCTCAGGGTCCAGTGAACTGGACCCAGCTGAAGTGTGTGTGAATGTGAGGCTCAGTGTGTGAGGGACCAGTCTCAGGATCCAGTGATCCAGACCCAGCTGAAGTGTGTGTGAATTTGAGGCTCAGTGTGTGAGGGACCAGTCTCAGGGTCCAGTGATCCAGACCCAGCTGAAGTGTGTGCGAATGTGAGACTCAGTGTGTGAGGAACCAGTCTCAGGGTCCAGTGATCCAGACCCAACTGAAGTGTGTGTGAATGTGTGGCTCAGTGTGTGATGGACCAGTCTCAGGGTCCAGTGATCCAGACCCAGCTGACGTGTGTGTGAATGTGTGGCTCAGTGTGTGATGGACCAGTCTCAGGTTCCAGTAATCCAGACCCAGCTGAAGTGTGTGTGAAGGTGAAGCTCAGTGTGTGAGGGACCAGTCTCAGGTTCCAGTGATCCAGACCGAGCTGAAGTGTGTGTGAATGTGAGGCTCAGTGTGTGAGGGACCAGCCTCAGGGTCCAGTGATCCAGACCCAGCTGAAGTGAGTGTGAATGTGAGGCTCAGTGTGTGAGGGACCATTCTCAGGGTCCAATGATCCAGACCCAGCTGAAGTGTGTGTGAATGTGAGGCTCAGTTTTTGAGGAACCAGTCTCAGGGTCCAGTGATACAGACCCAGTTGAAGTGTGTGTGAATGTGAGGCTCAGTTTGTGAGGGACCTGCCTCAGGGTCCAGTGATCCAGACCCGGCTGAAGTGTCTGTGAATGTGAGGCTCAGTGTGTGAGGGACCAGTCTCAGGTTCCAGTGATCCAGACCCAGCTGAAGTGTGTGTGAATGAGAGGCTCAATGTGTGAGGGACCAGTCTGAGGGTCCAGTGATGCAGACCCAGCTGAAGTGTGTGTGAGATGAGGCTCAGTGTGTGAGGGACCAGCCTCAGGGTCCAGTGATCCAGACCCAGCTGAAGTGTATGTGAATGTGAGGCTCAGTGTGTGAGGGACCAGCCTCAGTGTCCAGTGATCCAGACCCAGCTGAAGTGTGTGTGATTGTGAGACTCAGTGTGTGAGGGACCAGTCTCAGGGTCCAGTGATCCAGACCCAGCTGAAGTGTGTGTGAATGTGAGGCTCAGTGTGCGAAGGGCCAGTCTCAGGGTCCAGTGCTCCAGACCCAGCTGAAGTGTGTGTGAATGTGAGGCTCAGTGTGTGAGGGACCAGTCTCAGGATCCAGTGATCCTGACCCAGCTGAAGTGTGTGTGAATGTAAGGCTCAGTATGTGAGGGACCAGTCTCAGGGTCCAGTGATCTAGACCCAGCTGAAGTGTGTGTGAATGTGAGGCTCAGTGTGTGAGGGACCAGTCTCAGGATCCAGTTATCCAGACCCAGCTGAAGTGTGTGTGACTGTGAGGCTCAGTGTGTGAGGGACCAGTCTCAGTGTCCAGTGATCCTACCCAGCTGAAGTGTGTGTGAATGTGAGGCTCAGTGTGTGAGGGACCAGTCTCAGGGTCCAGTGATCCAGACCCAGCTGAAGTGTTTTTGAATGTGAGGCTCAGTGTGTGAGGGACCAGTCTCAGGGTCCAGTGATCCAGACCCAGCTGAAGTGTGTGTGAATGTGAGGCTCAGTGTGTGAGGAACCAGTCTCAGGGTCCAGTGATCCAGACCTAGCTGAAGTGTGTGTGAATGTGAGGCTCAGTGTGTGAGGAACCAGTCTCAGGTTCCAATGATCCAGACCCAGCTGAAGTGTGTGTGAATGTGAGGCTCAGTGTGTGAGGGACCAGCCTCAGGGTCCAGCGATCCAGACCCAGCTGAAGTGTGTGTGAATGTGAGGCTCAATGTGTGAGGATCCAGTCTCAGGGTCTAGTGATCCAGACCCAGCTGAAGTGTGTGTGAATATGAGGCTCAGGGTGTAAGGGACCTGACTCAGGGTCCAGTGATCCAGACCCAGCTGAAGAGTGTGTGTGAATGTGAGGCTCAGTGTGTGAGGGACCAGTCTCAGGGTCCAGTGATCCAGACCCAGCTGAAGTGTGTGCGAATGTGAGACTCAGTGTGTGAGGAACCAGTCTCAGGGTCCAGTGATCCAGACCCAACTGAAGTGTGTGTGAATGTGTGGCTCAGTGTGTGATGGACCAGTCTCAGGGTCCAGTGATCCAGACCCAGCTGACGTGTGTGTGAATGTGTGGCTCAGTGTGTGATGGACCAGTCTCAGGGTCCAGTGATCCAGACCCAGCTGAAGTGTGTGTGAAGGTGAAGCTCAGTGTGTGAGGGACCAGTCTCAGGTTCCAGTGATCCAGACCGAGCTGAAGTCTGTGTGAATGTGAGGCTCAGTGTGTGAGGGACCAGCCTCAGGGTCCAGTGATCCAGACCCAGCTGAAGTGAGTGTGAATGTGAGGCTCAGTGTGTGAGGGACCATTCTCAGGGTCCAGTGATCCAGACCCAGCTGAAGTGTGTGTGAATGTGAGGCTCAGTTTTTGAGGAACCAGTCTCAGGGTCCAGTGATACAGACCCAGTTGAAGTGTGTGTGAATGTGAGGCTCAGTTTGTGAGGGACCTGCCTCAGGGTCCAGTGATCCAGACCCGGCTGAAGTGTCTGTGAATGTGAGGCTCAGTGTGTGAGGGACCAGTCTCAGGTTCCAGTGATCCAGACCCAGCTGAAGTGTGTGTGAATGAGAGGCTCAATGTGTGAGGGACCAGTCTGAGGGTCCAGTGATGCAGACCCAGCTGAAGTGTGTGTGAGATGAGGCTCAGTGTGTGAGGGACCAGCCTCAGGGTCCAGTGATCCAGACCCAGCTGAAGTGTATGTGAATGTGAGGCTCAGTGTGTGAGGGACCAGCCTCAGTGTCCAGCGATCCAGACCCAGCTGAAGTGTGTGTGATTGTGAGACTCAGTGTTTGAGGGACCAGTCTCAGGGTCCAGTGATCCAGACCCAGCTGAAGTGTGTGTGAATGTGAGGCTCAGTGTGCGAAGGGCCAGTCTCAGGGTCCAGTGCTCCAGACCCAGCTGAAGTGTGTGTGAATGTGAGGCTCAGTGTGTGAGGGACCAGTCTCAGGATCCAGTGATCCTGACCCAGCTGAAGTGTGTGTGAATGTAAGGCTCAGTATGTGAGGGACCAGTCTCAGGGTCCAGTGATCTAGACCCAGCTGAAGTGTGTGTGAATGTGAGGCTCAGTGTGTGAGGGACCAGTCTCAGGATCCAGTTATCCAGACCCAGCTGAAGTGTGTGTGACTGTGAGGCTCAGTGTGTGAGGGACCAGTCTCAGTGTCCAGTGATCCTACCCAGCTGAAGTGTGTGTGAATGTGAGGCTCAGTGTGTGAGGGACCAGTCTCAGGGTCCAGTGATCCAGACCCAGCTGAAGTGTTTTTGAATGTGAGGCTCAGTGTGTGAGGGACCAGTCTCAGGGTCCAGTGATCCAGACCCAGCTGAAGTGTGTGTGAATGTGAGGCTCAGTGTGTGAGGAACCAGTCTCAGGGTCCAGTGATCCAGACCTAGCTGAAGTGTGTCTGAATGTGAGGCTCAGTGTGTGAGGGACCAGTCTCAGGGTCCAGTGATCCAGACCCAGCTGAAGAGTGTGTGTGAATGTGAGGCTCAGTGTGTGAGGGACCAGTCTCAGGGTCCAGTGATCCAGACCCAGCTGAAGTGTGTGCGAATGTGAGACTCAGTGTGTGAGGAACCAGTCTCAGGGTCCAGTGATCCAGACCCAACTGAAGTGTGTGTGAATGTGTGGCTCAGTGTGTGATGGACCAGTCTCAGGGTCCAGTGATCCAGACCCAGCTGACGTGTGTGTGAATGTGAGGCTCAGTGTGTGAGGGACCAGTCTCAGGGTCCAGTGATCCAGACCCAGCTGAAGTGTGTGTGAATGTGAGGCTCAGTGTGTGAGGGACCAGCCTCAGGGTCCAGTGATCCAGACCCAGCTGAAGTGAGTGTGAATGTGAGGCTCAGTGTGTGAGGGACCAGTCTCAGGGTCCAGTGATCCAGACCCAGCTGAAGTGTGTGTGAATGTGAGGCTCAGTTTTTGAGGAACCAGTCTCAGGGTCCAGTGATACAGACCCAGTTGAAGTGTGTGTGAATGTGAGGCTCAGTTTGTGAGGGACCTGCCTCAGGGTCCAGTGATCCAGACCCGGCTGAAGTGTCTGTGAATGTGAGGCTCAGTGTGTGAGGGACCAGTCTCAGCTTCCAGTGATCCAGACCCAGCTGAAGTGTGTGTGAATGAGAGGCTCAATGTGTGAGGGACCAGTCTGAGGATCCAGTGATCCAGACCCAGCTGAAGTGTGTGTGAATGTGAGGCTCAGTGTGTGAGGGACCAGTCTCAGGGTCCAGTGATCCAGACCCAGCTGAAGTGTGTGTGAATGTGAGGCTCAGTGTGTGAGGGACCAGTCTCAGTGTCCAGTGATCCAGACCCAGCTGAATAGTGTGTGTGAATGTGAGGCTCAGTGTGTGAGGGACAAGTCTCAGGGTCCAGTGATCCAGACCCAGCTGAAGTGTGTGCGAATGTGAGACTCAGTGTGTGAGGAACCAGTCTCAGGGTCCAGTGATCCAGACCCAACTGAAGTGTGTGTGAATGTGTGGCTCAGTGTGTGATGGACCAGTCTCATGGTCCAGTGATCCAGACCCAGCTGACGTGTGTGTGAATGTGTGGCTCAGTGTGTGATGGACCAGTCTCAGGGTCCAGTGATCCAGACCCAGCTGAAGTGTGTGTGAATGTGAAGCTCAGTGTGTGAGGGACCAGTCTCAGGGTCCAGTGATCCAGACCCAGCTGAAGTGTGTGTGAATGTGAGGCTCAGTGTGTGAGGGACCAGCCTCAGGGTCCAGTGATCCAGACCCAGCTGAAGTGAGTGTGAATGTGAGGCTCAGTGTGTGAGGGACCAGTCTCAGGGTCCAGTGATCCAGACCCAGCTGAAGTGTGTGTGAATGTGAGGCTCAGTTTTTGAGGAACCAGTCTCAGGGACCAGTGATACAGACCCAGTTGAAGTGTGTGTGAATGTGAGGCTCAGTTTGTGAGGGACCTGCCTCAGGGTCCAGTGATCCAGACCCGTCTGAATGTGTCTGTGAATGTGAGGCTCAGTGTGTGAGGGACCAGTCTCAGGTTACAGTGATCCAGACCCAGCTGAAGTGTGTGTGAATGAGAGGCTCAATGTGTGAGGGAACAGTCTGAGGGTCCAGTGATGCAGACCCAGCTGAGGTGTGTGTGAGATGAGGCTCAGTGTGTGAGGGACCAGCCTCAGGGTCCAGTGATCCAGACCCAGCTGAAGTGTGTGTGAATGTGAGGCTCAGTGTGTGAGGGACCAGCCTCAGTGTCCAGTGATCCAGACCCAGCTGAAGTGTGTGTGATTGTGAGACTCAGTGTGTGAGGGACCAGTCTCAGGGTCCAGTGATCCAGACCCAGCTGAAGTGTGTGTGAATGTGAGGCTCAGTGTGCGAAGGGCCAGTCTCAGGGTCCAGTGCTCCAGACCCAGCTGAAGTGTGTGTGAATGTGAGGCTCAGTGAGTGAGGGACCAGTCTCAGGATCCAGTGATCCTGACCCAGCTGAAGTGTGTGTGAATGTAAGGCTCAGTATGTGAGGGACCAGTCTCAGGGTCCAGTGATCTAGACCCAGCTGAAGTGTGTGTGAATGTGAGGCTCAGTGTGTGAGGGACCAGTCTCAGGATCCAGTGATCCAGCCCCAGCTGAAGTGTGTGTGAATGTGAGGCTCAGTGTGTGAGGGACCAGTCTCAGGGTCCAGTGATCCAGACCCAGCTGAAGAGTGTGTGTGAATGTGAGGCTCAGTGTGTGAGGGACCAGTCTCAGGGTCCAGTGATCCAGACCCAGCTGAAGTGTGTGCGAATGTGAGACTCAGTGTGTGAGGAACCAGTCTCAGGGTCCAGTGATCCAGACCCAACTGAAGTGTGTGTGAATGTGTGGCTCAGTGTGTGATGGACCAGTCTCAGGGTCCAGTGATCCAGACCCAGCTGACGTGTGTGCGAATGTGTGGCTCAGTGTGTGATGGACCAGTCTCAAGGTCCAGTGATCCAGACCCAGCTGAAGTGTGTGTGAAGGTGAAGCTCAGTGTGTGAGGGACCAGTCTCAGGTTCCAGTGATCCAGACCCAGCTGAAGTTTGTGTGAATGTGAGGCTCAGTGTGTGAGGGACCAGCCTCAGGGTCCAGTGATCCAGACCCAGCTGAAGTGAGTGTGAATGTGAGGCTCAGTGTGTGAGGGACCATTCTCAGGGTCCAGTGATCCAGACCCAGCTGAAGTGTGTGTGAATGTGAGGCTCAGTTTTTGAGGAACCAGTCTCAGGGTCCAGTGATATAGACCCAGTTGAAGTGTGTGTGAATGTGAGGCTCAGTTTGTGAGGGACCTGCCTCAGGGTCCAGTGATCCAGACCCGCCTGAAGTGTCTGTGAATGTGAGGCTCAGTGTGTGAGGTACCAGTCTCAGGTTCCAGTGATCCAGACCCAGCTGAAGTGTGTGCGAATGTGAGGCTCAGTGTGTGAGGATCCAGTCTCAGGGTCTAGTGATCCAGACCCAGCTGAAGTGTGTGTAAATATGAGGCTCAGGGCGTGAGGGACCTGACTCAGGGTCCAGTGATCCAGACCCAGCTGAAGTGTGTGTGAATGTGAGGCTCAGTGTGTGATGGACCAGTCTCAGGGTCCAGTGATCCAGACCCAGCTGAAGTGTGTGTGAATGTGAGGCTCAGTGTGTGAGGGACCAGTCTCAGGGTCCAGTGATCCAGACCCAGCTGAAGTGTGTGTGAATGTGAGGCTCAGTTTGTGAGGGACCAGTCTCAGGGTCCAGTGATCCAGACCCAGCTGAAGAGTGTGTGTGAATGTGAGGCTCAGTGTGTGAGGGACCAGTCTCAGGGTCCAGTGATCCAGACCCAGCTGAAGTGTGTGCGAATGTGAGACTCAGTGTGTGAGGGACCAGTCTCAGGGTCCAGTGATCCAGACCCAGCTGAAGTGTGTGTGAATGTGAGGCTCAGTGTGTGAGGGACCAGTCTCAGGGTCCAGTGATCCAGACCCAGCTGAAGAGTGTGTGTGAATGTGAGGCTCAGTGTGTGAGGGACCAGTCTCAGGGTCCAGTGATCCAGACCCAGCTGAAGTGTGTGCGAATGTGAGACTCAGTGTGTGAGGGACCAGTCTCAGGGTCCAGTGATCCAGACCCAACTGAAGTGTGTGTGAATGTGTGGCTCAGTGTGTGATGGACCAGTCTCAGGGCCCAGTGATCCAGACCCAGCTGAAGTTTGTGTGAATGTGAGGCTCAGTATATGAAGGACCCGTCTCAGGGTCCAGTGATCCAGACCCAGCTGAAGTGTGTGTGAATGTGAGGCTCAGTGTGTGAGGAACCAGTCTCAGGGTCCAGTGATGCAGACCCTGCTGAAGTGTGTGTGAATGTGAGGCTCAGTGTGTGAGGGACCAGTCTCAGGGTCCAATGATCCAGACCCAGCTGAAGTGTGTGTGAATGTGAAGCTTAGTGTGTGAGGGACCAGTCTCAGGTCCAGTGATCCAGACCCAGCTGAAGTGTGTGTGAATGTGAGGCTCAGTTTTTGAGGAACCAGTCTCAGGGTCCAGTGATATAGACCCAGTTGAAGTGTGTGTGAATGTGAGGCTCAGTTTGTGAGGGACCTGCCTCAGGGTCCAGTGATCCAGACCCGCCTGAAGTGTCTGTGAATGTGAGGCTCAGTGTGTGAGGGACCAGTCTCAGGTTCCAGTGATCCAGACCCAGCTGAAGTGTGTGCGAATGTGAGGCTCAGTGTGTGAGGATCCAGTCTCAGGGTCTAGTGATCCAGACCCAGCAGAAGTGTGTGTAAATATGAGGCTCAGGGCGTGAGGGACCTGACTCAGGGTCCAGTGATCCAGACCCAGCTGAAGTGTGTGTGAATGTGAGGCTCAGTGTGTGATGGACCAGTCTCAGGGTCCAGTGATCCAGACCCAGCTGAAGTGTGTGTGAATGTGAGGCTCAGTGTGTGAGGGACCAGTCTCAGGGTCCAGTGATCCAGACCCAGCTGAAGTGTGTGTGAATGTGAGGCTCAGTGTGTGAGGGACCAGTCTCAGGGTCCAGTGATCCAGACCCAGCTGAAGAGTGTGTGTGAATGTGAGGCTCAGTGTGTGAGGGACCAGTCTCAGGGTCCAGTGATCCAGACCCAGCTGAAGTGTGTGCGAATGTGAGACTAAGTGTGTGAGGGACCAGTCTCAGGGTCCAGTGATCCAGACCCAGCTGAAGTGTGTGTGAATTTGAGGCTCAGTGTGTGAGGGACCAGTCTCAGGGTCCAGTGATCCAGACCCAGCTGAAGAGTGTGTGTGAATGTGAGGCTCAGTGTGTGAGGGACCAGTCTCAGGGTCCAGTGATCCAGACCCAGCTGAAGTGTGTGCGAATGTGAGACTCAGTGTGTGAGGAACCAGTCTCAGGGTCCAGTGATCCAGACCCAACTGAAGTGTGTGTGAATGTGTGGCTCAGTGTGTGATGGACCAGTCTCAGGGTCCAGTGATCCAGACCCAGCTGACGTGTGTGTGAATGTGTGGCTCAGTGTGTGATGGACCAGTCTCAGGGTCCAGTGATCCAGACCCAGCTGAAGTGTGTGTGAATGTGAAGCTCAGTGTGTGAGGGACCAGTCTCAGGGTCCAGTGATCCAGACCCAGCTGAAGTGTGTGTGAATGTGAGGCTCAGTGTGTGAGGGACCAGCCTCAGGGTCCAGTGATCCAGACCCAGCTGAAGTGAGTGTGAATGTGAGGCTCAGTGTGTGAGGGACCAGTCTCAGGGTCCAGTGATACAGACCCAGTTGAAGTGTGTGTGAATGTGAGGCTCAGTTTGTGAGGGACCTGCCTCAGGGTCCAGTGATCCAGACCCGGCTGAAGTGTCTGTGAATGTGAGGCTCAGTGTGTGAGGGACCAGTCTCAGGTTCCAGTGATCCAGACCCAGCTGAAGTGTGTGTGAATGAGAGGCTCAATGTGTGAGGGACCAGTCTGAGGGTCCAGTGATCCAGACCCAGCTGAAGTGTGTGTGAATGTGAGGCTCAGTGTGTGAGGGACCATTCTCAGGGTCCAGTGATCCAGACCCAGCTGACGTGTGTGTGAATGTGTGGCTCACTGTGTGATGGACCAGTCTCAAGGTCCAGTGATCCAGACCCAGCTGAAGTGTGTGTGAAGGTGAAGCTCAGTGTGTGAGGGACCAGTCTCAGGTTCCAGTGATGCAGACCCAGCTGAAGTGTGTGTGAATGTGAGGCTCAGTGTGTGAGGGACCAGTCTCAGGGTCCAATGATCCAGACCCAGCTGAAGTGTGTGTGAATGTGAAGCTTAGTGTGTGAGGGACCAGTCTCAGGTCCAGTGATCCAGACCCAGCTGAAGTGTGTGTGAATGTGAGGCTCAGTGTGTGAGGGACCAGTCTCAGGGTCCAGTGATCCAGACCCAGCTGAAGAGTGTGTGTGAATGTGAGGCTCAGTGTGTGAGGGACCAGTCTCAGGGTCCAGTGATCCAGACCCAGCTGAAGTGTGTGCGAATGTGAGACTAAGTGTGTGAGGGACCAGTCTCAGGGTCCAGTGATCCAGACCCAGCTGAAGTGTGTGTGAATGTGAGGCTCAGTGTGTGAGGGACCAGTCTCAGGGTCCAGTGATCCAGACCCAGCTGAAGAGTGTGTGTGAATGTGAGGCTCAGTGTGTGAGGGACCAGTCTCAGGGTCCAGTGATCCAGACCCAGCTGAAGTGTGTGCGAATGTGAGACTCAGTGTGTGAGGAACCAGTCTCAGGGTCCAGTGATCCAGACCCAACTGAAGTGTGTGTGAATGTGTGGCTCAGTGTGTGATGGACCAGTCTCAGGGTCCAGTGATCCAGACCCAGCTGACGTGTGTGTGAATGTGTGGCTCAGTGTGTGATGGACCAGTCTCAGGGTCCAGTGATCCAGACCCAGCTGAAGTGTGTGTGAATGTGAAGCTCAGTGTGTGAGGGACCAGTCTCAGGGTCCAGTGATCCAGACCCAGCTGAAGTGTGTGTGAATGTGAGGCTCAGTGTGTGAGGGACCAGCCTCAGGGTCCAGTGATCCAGACCCAGCTGAAGTGAGTGTGAATGTGAGGCTCAGTGTGTGAGGGACCAGTATCAGGGTCCAGTGATACAGACCCAGTTGAAGTGTGTGTGAATGTGAGGCTCAGTTTGTGAGGGACCTGCCTCAGGGTCCAGTGATCCAGACCCGGCTGAAGTGTCTGTGAATGTGAGGCTCAGTGTGTGAGGGACCAGTCTCAGGTTCCAGTGATCCAGACCCAGCTGAAGTGTGTGTGAATGAGAGGCTCAATGTGTGAGGGACCAGTCTGAGGGTCCAGTGATCCAGACCCAGCTGAAGTGTGTGTGAATGTGAGGCTCAGTGTGTGAGGGACCATTCTCAGGGTCCAGTGATCCAGACCCAGCTGACGTGTGTGTGAATGTGTGGCTCACTGTGTGATGGACCAGTCTCAAGGTCCAGTGATCCAGACCCAGCTGAAGTGTGTGTGAAGGTGAAGCTCAGTGTGTGAGGGACCAGTCTCAGGTTCCAGTGATCCAGACCCAGCTGAAGTGTGTGTGAATGTCAGGCTCAGTGTGTGAGGGACCAGCCTCAGGGTCCAGTGATCCAGACCCAGCTGAAGTGAGTGTGAATGTGAGGCTCAGTGTGTGAGGGACCATTCTCAGGGTCCAGTGATCCAGACCCAGCTGAAGTGTGTGTGAATGTGAGGCTCAGTTTTTGATGAACCAGTCTCAGGGTCCAGTGATATAGACCCAGTTGAAGTGTGTGTGAATGTGAGGCTCAGTTTGTGAGGGACCTGCCTCAGGGTCCAGTGATCCAGACCCGCCTGAAGTGTCTGTGAATGTGAGGCTCAGTGTGTGAGGGACCAGTCTCAGGTTCCAGTGATCCAGACCCAGCTGAAGTGTGTGCGAATGTGAGGCTCAGTGTGTGAGGATGCAGTCTCAGGGTCTAGTGATCCAGACCCAGCTGAAGTGTGTGTAAATATGAGGCTCAGGGCGTGAGGGACCTGACTCAGGGTCCAGTGATCCAGACCCAGCTGAAGTGTGTGTGAATGTGAGGCTCAGTGTGTGATGGACCAGTCTCAGGGTCCAGTGATCCAGACCCAGCTGAAGTGTGTGTGAATGTGAGGCTCAGTGTGTGAGGGACCAGTCTCAGGGTCCAGTGATCCAGACCCAGCTGAAGTGTGTGTGAATGTGAGGCTCAGTGTGTGAGGGACCAGTCTCAGGGTCCAGTGATCCAGACCCAGCTGAAGAGTGTGTGTGAATGTGAGGCTCAGTGTGTGAGGGACCAGTCTCAGGGTCCAGTGATCCAGACCCAGCTGAAGTGTGTGCGAATGTGAGACTCAGTGTGTGAGGGACCAGTCTCAGGGTCCAGTGATCCAGACCCAGCTGAAGTGTGTGTGAATGTGAGGCTCAGTGTGTGAGGGACCAGTCTCAGGGTCCAGTGATCCAGACCCAGCTGAAGAGTGTGTGTGAATGTGAGGCTCAGTGTGTGAGGGACCAGTCTCAGGGTCCAGTGATCCAGACCCAGCTGAAGTGTGTGCGAATGTGAGACTCAGTGTGTGAGGAACCAGTCTCAGGGTCCAGTGATCCAGACCCAACTGAAGTGTGTGTGAATGTGTGGCTCAGTGTGTGATGGACCAGTCTCAGGGTCCAGTGATCCAGACCCAGCTGACGTGTGTGTGAATGTGTGGCTCAGTGTGTGATGGACCAGTCTCAGGGTCCAGTGATCCAGACCCAGCTGAAGTGTGTGTGAATGTGAAGCTCAGTGTGTGAGGGACCAGTCTCAGGGTCCAGTGATCCAGACCCAGCTGAAGTGTGTGTGAATGTGAGGCTCAGTGTGTGAGGGACCAGCCTCAGGGTCCAGTGATCCAGACCCAGCTGAAGTGAGTGTGAATGTGAGGCTCAGTGTGTGAGGGAACAGTCTCAGGGTCCAGTGATCCAGACCCAGCTGAAGTGTGTGTGAATGTGAGGCTCAGTTTTTGAGGAACCAGTCTCAGGGTCCAGTGATACAGACCCAGTTGAAGTGTGTGTGAATGTGAGGCTCAGTTTGTGAGGGACCTGCCTCAGGGTCCAGTGATCCAGACCCGGCTGAAGTGTCTGTGAATGTGAGGCTCAGTGTGTGAGGGACCAGTCTCAGGTTCCAGTGATCCAGACCCAGCTGAAGTGTGTGTGAATGAGAGGCTCAATGTGTGAGGGACCAGTCTGAGGGTCCAGTGATCCAGACCCAGCTGAAGTGTGTGTGAATGTGAGGCTCAGTGTGTGAGGGACCAGTCTCAGGGTCCAGTGATCCAGACCCAGCTGAAGTGTGTGTGAATGTGAGGCTCAGTGTGTGAGGGACCAGTCTCAGGGTCCAGTGATCCAGACCCAGCTGAAGAGTGTGTGTGAATGTGAGGCTCAGTGTGTGAGGGACCAGTCTCAGTGTCCAGTGATCCAGACCCAGCTGAAGTGTGTGCGAATGTGAGGCTCAGTGTGTGAGGAACCAGTCTCAGGGTCCAGTGATCCAGACCCAACTGAAGTGTGTGTGAATGTGTGGCTCAGTGTGTGATGGACCAGTCTCAGGGTCCAGTGATCCAGACCCAGCTGACGTGTGTGTGAATGTGTGGCTCAGTGTGTGATGGACCAGTCTCAGGGTCCAGTGATCCAGACCCAGCTGAAGTGTGTGTGAATGTGAGGCTCAGTGTGTGAGGGACCAGTCGCAGGGTCCAGTGATCCAGACCCAGCTGAAGTGTGTGTGAATGTGAGGCTCAGTGTGTGAGGGACCAGCCTCAGGGTCCAGTGATCCAGACCCAGCTGAAGTGAGTGTGAATGTGAGGCTCAGTGTGTGAGGGACCAGTCTCAGGGTCCAGTGATCCAGACCCAGCTGAAGTGTGTGTGAATGTGAGGCTCAGTTTTTGAGGAACCAGTCTCAGGGTCCAGTGATACAGACCCAGTTGAAGTGTGTGTGAATGTGAGGCTCAGTTTGTGAGGGACCTGCCTCAGGGTCCAGTGATCCAGACCCGTCTGAAGTGTCTGTGAATGTGAGGCTCAGTGTGTGAGGGACCAGTCTCAGGTTCCAGTGATCCAGACCCAGCTGAAGTGTGTGTGAATGAGAGGCTCAATGTGTGAGGGACCAGTCTGAGGGTCCAGTGATGCAGACCCAGCAGAGGTGTGTGTGAGATGAGGCTCAGTGTGTGAGGGACCAGCCTCAGGGTCCAGTGATCCAGACCCAGCTGAAGTGTGTGTGAATGTGAGGCTCAGTGTGTGAGGGACCAGCCTCAGTGTCCAGTTATCCAGACCCAGCTGAAGTGTGTGTGATTGTGAGACTCAGTGTGTGAGGGACCAGTCTCAGGGTCCAGTGATCCAGACCCAGCTGAAGTGTGTGTGAATGTGAGGCTCAGTGTGCGAAGGGCCAGTCTCAGGGTCCAGTGCTCCAGACCCAGCTGAAGTGTGTGTGAATGTGAGGCTCAGTGTGTGAGGGACCAGTCTCAGGATCCAGTGATCCTGACCCAGCTGAAGTGTGTGTGAATGTAAGGCTCAGTATGTGAGGGACCAGTCTCAGGGTCCAGTGATCTAGACCCAGCTGAAGTGTGTGTGAATGTGAGGCTCAGTGTGTGAGGGACCAGTCTCAGGATCCAGTGATCCAGACCCAGCTGAAGTGTGTGTGAATGTGAGGCTCAGTGTGTGAGGGACCAGTCTCAGGGTCCAGTGATCCAGACCCAGCTGAAGAGTGTGTGTGAATGTGAGGCTCAGTGTGTGAGGGACCAGTCTCAGGGTCCAGTGATCCAGACCCAGCTGAAGTGTGTGCGAATGTGAGACTCAGTGTGTGAGGAACCAGTCTCAGGGTCCAGTGATCCAGACCCAACTGAAGTGTGTGTGAATGTGTGGCTCAGTGTGTGATGGACCAGTCTCAGGGTCCAGTGATCCAGACCCAGCTGACGTGTGTGTGAATGTGTGGCTCAGTGTGTGATGGACCAGTCTCAGGGTCCAGTGATCCAGACCCAGCTGAAGTGTGTGTGAAGGTGAAGCTCAGTGTGTGAGGGACCAGTCTCAGGTTCCAGTGATCCAGACCCAGCTGAAGTGTGTGTGAATGTGAGGCTCAGTGTGTGAGGGACCAGCCTCAGGGTCCAGTGATCCAGACCCAGCTGAAGTGAGTGTGAATGTGAGGCTCAGTGTGTGAGGGACCATTCTCAGGGTCCAGTGATCCAGACCCAGCTGAAGTGTGTGTGAATGTGAGGCTCAGTTTTTGAGGAACCAGTCTCAGGGTCCAGTGATATAGACCCAGTTGAAGTGTGTGTGAATGTGAGGCTCAGTTTGTGAGGGACCTGCCTCAGGGTCCAGTGATCCAGACCCGGCTGAAGTGTCTGTGAATGTGAGGCTCAGTGTGTGAGGGACCAGTCTCAGGTTCCAGTGATCCAGACCCAGCTGAAGTGTGTGTGAATGAGAGGCTCAATGTGTGAGGGACCAGTCTGAGGGTCCAGTGATGCAGACCCAGATGAAGTGGTTGTGAGATGAGGCTCAGTGTGTGAGGGACCAGCCTCAGGGTCCAGTGATCCAGACCCAGCTGAAGTGTGTGTGAATGTGAGGCTCAGTGTGTGAGGGACCAGCCTCAGTGTCCAGTGATCCAGACCCAGCTGAAGTGTGTGTGAATGTGAGGCTCAGTGTGCGAAGGGCCAGTCTCAGGGTCCAGTGATGCAGACCCAGCTGAAGTGTGTGTGAATGTGAGGCTCAGTGTGTGAGGGACCAGTCTCAGGGTCCAATGATCCAGACCCAGCTGAAGTGTGTGTGAATGTGAAGCTCAGTGTTTGAGGGACCAGTCTCAGGTCCAGTGATCCAGACCCAGCTGAAGTGTGTGTGAATGTGAGGCTCAGTGTGTGAGGATCCAGTCTCAGGGTCTAGTGATCCAGACCCAGCTGAAGTGTGTGTGAATATGAGGCTCAGGGCGTGAGGGACCTGACTCAGGGTCCAGTGATCCAGACCCAGCTGAAGTGTGTGTGAATGTGAGGCTCAGTGTGTGATGGACCAGTCTCAGGGTCCAGTGATCCAGACCCAGCTGAAGTGTGTGTGAATGTGAGGCTCAGTGTGTGAGGGACCAGTCTCAGGGTCCAGTGATCCAGACCCAGCTAGAGTGTGTGTGAATGTGAGGCTCAGTGTGTGAGGGACCAGTCTCAGGGTCCAGTGATCCAGACCCAGCTGAAGAGTGTGTGTGAATGTGAGGCTCAGTGTGTGAGGGACCAGTCTCAGGATCCAGTGATCCAGACCCAGCTGAAGTGTGTGCGAATGTGAGACTCAGTGTGTGAGGAACCAGTCTCAGGGTCCAGTGATCCAGACCCAACTGAAGTGTGTGTGAATGTGTGGCTCAGTGTGTGATGGACCAGTCTCAGGGTCCAGTGATCCAGACCCAGCTGACGTGTGTGTGAATGTGTGGCTCAGTGTGTGATGGACCAGTCTCAGGGTCCAGTGATCCAGACCCAGCTGAAGTGTGTGTGAATGTGAAGCTCAGTGTGTGAGGGACCAGTCTCAGGGTCCAGTGATCCAGACCCAGCTGAAGTGTGTGTGAATGTGAGGCTCAGTGTGTGAGGGACCAGCCTCAGGGTCCAGTGATCCAGACCCAGCTGAAGTGAGTGTGAATGTGAGGCTCAGTGTGTGAGGGACCAGTCTCAGGGTCCAGTGATCCAGACCCAGCTGAAGTGTGTGTGAATGTGAGGCTCAGTTTTTGAGGAACCAGTCTCAGGGTCCAGTGATACAGACCCAGTTGAAGTGTGTGTGAATGTGAGGCTCAGTTTGTGAGGGACCTGCCTCAGGGTCCAGTGATCCAGACCCGGCTGAAGTGTCTGTGAATGTGAGGCTCAGTGTGTGAGGGACCAGTCTCAGGTTCCAGTGATCCAGACCCAGCTGAAGTGTGTGTGAATGAGAGGCTCAATGTGTGAGGGACCAGTCTGAGGGTCCAGTGATCCAGACCCAGCTGAAGTGTGTGTGAATGTGAGGCTCAGTGTGTGAGGGACCAGTCTCAGGGTCCAGTGATCCAGACCCAGCTGAAGTGTGTGTGAATGTGAGGCTCAGTGTGTGAGGGACCAGTCTCAGGGTCCAGTGATCCAGACCCAGCTGAAGAGTGTGTGTGAATGTGAGGCTCAATGTGTGAGGGACCAGTCTCAGGGTCCAGTGATCCAGACCCAGCTGAAGTGTGTGCGAATGTGAGACTCAGTGTGTGAGGAACCAGTCTCAGGGTCCAGTGATCCAGACCCAACTGAAGTGTGTGTGAATGTGTGGCTCAGTGTGTGATGGACCAGTCTTAGGGTCCAGTGATCCAGACCCAGCTGACGTGTGTGTGAATGTGTGGCTCAGTGTGTGATGGACCAGTCTCAGGGTCCAGTGATCCAGACCCAGCTGAAGTGTGTGTGAATGTGAAGCTCAGTGTGTGAGGGACCAGTCTCAGGGTCCAGTGATCCAGACCCAGCTGAAGTGTGTGTGAATGTGAGGCTCAGTGTGTGAGGGACCAGCCTCAGGGTCCAGTGATCCAGACCCAGCTGAAGTGAGTGTGAATGTGAGGCTCAGTGTGTGAGGGACCAGTCTCAGGGTCCAGTGATCCAGACCCAGCTGAAGTGTGTGTGAATGTGAGGCTCAGTTTTTGAGGAACCAGTCTCAGGGTCCAGTGATACAGACCCAGTTGAAGTGTGTGTGAATGTGAGGCTCAGTTTGTGAGGGACCTGCCTCAGGGTCCAGTGATCCAGACCCGGCTGAAGTGTCTGTGAATGTGAGGCTCAGTGTGTGAGGGACCAGTCTCAGGTTCCAGTGATCCAGACCCAGCTGAAGTGTGTGTGAATGAGAGGCTCAATGTGTGAGGGACCAGTCTGAGGGTCCAGTGATCCAGACCCAGCTGAAGTGTGTGTGAATGTGAGGCTCAGTGTGTGAGGGACCAGTCTCAGGGTCCAGTGATCCAGACCCAGCTGAAGTGTGTGTGAATGTGAGGCTCAGTGTATGAGGGACCAGTCTCAGGGTCCAGTGATCCAGATCCAGCTGAAGAGTGTGTGTGAATGTGAGGCTCAGTGTGTGAGGGACCAGTCTCAGGGTCCAGTGATCCAGACCCAGCTGAAGTGTGTGCGAATGTGAGACTCAGTGTGTGAGGAACCAGTCTCAGGGTCCAGTGATCCAGACCCAACTGAAGTGTGAATGAATGTGTGGCTCAGTGTGTGATGGACCAGTCTCAGGGTCCAGTGATCCAGACCCAGCTGACGTGTGTGTGAGATGAGGCTCAGTGTGTGAGGGACCAGCCTCAGGGTCCAGTGATCCAGACCCAGCTGAAGTGTGTGTGAATGTGAGGCTCAGTGTGTGAGGGACCAGCCTCAGTGTCCAGTGATCCAGACCCAGCTGAACTGTGTGTGATTGTGAGACTCAGTGTGTGAGGGACCAGTCTCAGGGTCCAGTGATCAAGACCCAGCTGAAGTGTGTGTGAATGTGAGGCTCAGTGTGCGAAGGGCCAGTCTCAGGGTCCAGTGCTCCAGACCCAGCTGAAGTGTGTGTGAATGTGAGGCTCAATGTGTGAGGGACCAGTCTCAGGATCCAGTGATCCTGACCCAGCTGAAGTGTGTGTGAATGTAAGGCTCAGTATGTGAGGGACCAGTCTCAGGGTCCAGTGATCTAGACCCAGCTGAAGTGTGTGTGAATGTGAGGCTCAGTGTGTGAGGGACCAGTCTCAGGATCCAGTGATCCAGACCCAGCTGAAGTGTGTGTGAATGTGAGGCTCAGTGTGTGAGGGACCAGTCTCAGGGTCCAGTGATCCAGACCCAGCTGAAGAGTGTGTGTGAATGTGAGGCTCAGTGTGTGAGGGACCAGTCTCAGGGTCCAGTGATCCAGACCCAGCTGAAGTGTGTGCGAATGTGAGACTCAGTGTGTGAGGAACCAGTCTCAGGGTCCAGTGATCCAGACCCAACTGAAGTGTGTGTGAATGTGTGGCTCAGTGTGTGATGGACCAGTCTCAGGGTCCAGTGATCCAGACCCAGCTGACGTGTGTGTGAATGTGTGGCTCAGTGTGTGATGGACCAGTCTCAGGGTCCAGTGATCCAGACCCAGCTGAAGTGTGTGTGAAGGTGAAGCTCAGTGTGTGAGGGACCAGTCTCAGGTTCCAGTGATCCAGACCGAGCTGAAGTGTGTGTGAATGTGAGGCTCAGTGTGTGAGGGACCAGCCTCAGGGTCCAGTGATCCAGACCCAGCTGAAGTGAGTGTGAATGTGAGGCTCAGTGTGTGAGGGACCATTCTCAGGGTCCAGTGATCCAGACCCAGCTGAAGTGTGTGTGAATGTGAGGCTCAGTTTTTGAGGAACCAGTCTCAGGGTCCAGTGATACAGACCCAGTTGAAGTGTGTGTGAATGTGAGGCTCAGTTTGTGAGGGACCTGCCTCAGGGTCCAGTGATCCAGACCCAGCTGAAGTGTCTGTGAATGTGAGGCTCAGTGTGTGAGGGACCAGTCTCAGGTTCCAGTGATCCAGACCCAGCTGAAGTGTGTGTGAATGAGAGGCTCAATGTGTGAGGGACCAGTCTGAGGGTCCAGTGATGCAGACCCAGCTGAAGTGTGTGTGAGATGAGGCTCAGTGTGTGAGGGACCAGCCTCAGGGTCCAGTGATCCAGACCCAGCTGAAGTGTATGTGAATGTGAGGCTCAGTGTGTGAGGGACCAGCCTCAGTGTCCAGTGATCCAGACCCAGCTGAAGTGTGTGTGATTGTGAGACTCAGTGTGTGAGGGACCAGTCTCAGGGTCCAGTGATCCAGACCCAGCTGAAGTGTGTGTGAATATGAGGCTCAGTGTGCGAAGGGCCAGTCTCAGGGTCCAGTGCTCCAGACCCAGCTGAAGTGTGTGTGAATGTGAGGCTCAGTGTGTGAGGGACCAGTCTCAGGATCCAGTGATCCTGACCCAGCTGAAGTGTGTGTGAATGTAAGGCTCAGTATGTGAGGGACCAGTCTCAGGGTCCAGTGATCTAGACCCAGCTGAAGTGTGTGTGAATGTGAGGCTCAGTGTGTGAGGGACCAGTCTCAGGATCCAGTTATCCAGACCCAGCTGAAGTGTGTGTGACTGTGAGGCTCAGTGTGTGAGGGACCAGTCTCAGTGTCCAGTGATCCTACCCAGCTGAAGTGTGTGTGAATGTGAGGCTCAGTGTGTGAGGGACCAGTCTCAGGGTCCAGTGATCCAGACCCAGCTGAAGTGTTTTTGAATGTGAGGCTCAGTGTGTGAGGGACCAGTCTCAGGGTCCAGTGATCCAGACCCAGCTGAAGTGTGTGTGAATGTGAGGCTCAGTGTGTGAGGAACCAGTCTCAGGGTCCAGTGATCCAGACCTAGCTGAAGTGTGTGTGAATGTGAGGCTCAGTGTGTGAGGAACCAGTCTCAGGTTCCAATGATCCAGACCCAGCTGAAGTGTGTGTGAATGTGAGGCTCAGTGTGTGAGGGACCAGCCTCAGGGTCCAGCGATCCAGACCCAGCTGAAGTGTGTGTGAATGTGAGGCTCAATGTGTGAGGATCCAGTCTCAGGGTCTAGTGATCCAGACCCAGCTGAAGTGTGTGTGAATATGAGGCTCAGGGTGTGAGGGACCTGACTCAGGGTCCAGTGATCCAGACCCAGCTGAAGTGTGTGTGAATGTGAGGCTCAGTGTGAGATGGACCAGTCTCAGGGTCCAGTGATCCAGACCCAGCTGAAGTGTGTGTGAATGTGAGGCTCAGTGTGTGAGGGACCAGTCTCAGGGTCCAGTGATCCAGACCCAGCTGAAGTGTGTGTGAATGTGAGGCTCAGTGTGTGAGGGACCAGTCTCAGGGTCCAGTGATCCAGACCCAGCTGAAGAGTGTGTGTGAATGTGAGGCTCAGTGTGTGAGGGACCAGTCTCAGGGTCCAGTGATCCAGACCCAGCTGAAGTGTGTGCGAATGTGAGACTCAGTGTGTGAGGAACCAGTCTCAGGGTCCAGTGATCCAGACCCAACTGAAGTGTGAGTGAATGTGTGGCTCAGTGTGTGATGGACCAGTCTCAGGGTCCAGTGATCCAGACCCAGCTGACGTGTGTGTGAATGTGTGGCTCAGTGTGTGATGGACCAGTCTCAGGGTCCAGTGATCCAGACCCAGCTGAAGTGTGTGTGAATGTGAAGCTCAGTGTGTGAGGGACCAGTCTCAGGGTCCAGTGATCCAGACCCAGCTGAAGTGTGTGTGAATGTGAGGCTCAGTGTGTGAGGGACCAGCCTCAGGGTCCAGTGATCCAGACCCAGCTGAAGTGAGTGTGAATGTGAGGCTCAGTGTGTGATGGACCAGTCTCAGGGTCCAGTGATCCAGACCCAGCTGAAGTGTGTGTGAATGTGAGGCTCAGTTTTTGAGGAACCAGTCTCAGGGTCCAGTGATACAGACCCAGTTGAAGTGTGTGTGAATGTGAGGCTCAGTTTGTGAGGGACCTGCCTCAGGGTCCAGTGATCCAGACCCGGCTGAAGTGTCTGTGAATGTGAGGCTCAGTGTGTGAGGGACCAGTCTCAGGTTCCAGTGATCCAGACCCAGCTGAAGTGTGTGTGAATGAGAGGCTCAATGTGTGAGGGACCAGTCGGAGCGTCCAGTGATCCAGACCCAGCTGAAGTGTGTGTGAATGTGAGGCTCAGTGTGTGAGGGACCAGTCTCAGGGTCCAGTGATCCAGACCCAGCTGAAGTGTGTGTGAATGTGAGGCTCAGTGTGTGAGGGACCAGTCTCAGGGTCCAGTGATCCAGACCCAGCTGAAGAGTGTGTGTGAATGTGAGGCTCAGTGTGTGAGGGACCAGTCTCAGGGTCCAGTGATCCAGACCCAGCTGAAGTGTGTGCGAATGTGAGACTCAGTGTGTGAGGAACCAGTCTCAGGGTCCAGTGATCCAGACCCAACTGAAGTGTGTGTGAATGTGTGGCTCAGTGTGTGATGGACCAGTCTCATAGTCCAGTGATCCAGACCCAGCTGACGTGTGTGTGAATGTGTGGCTCAGTGTGTGATGGACCAGTCTCAGGGTCCAGTGATCCAGACCCAGCTGAAGTGTGTGTGAATGTGAAGCTCAGTGTGTGAGGGACCAGTCTCAGGGTCCAGTGATCCAGACCCAGCTGAAGTGTGTGTGAATGTGAGGCTCAGTGTGTGAGGGACCAGCCTCAGGGTCCAGTGATCCAGACCCAGCTGAAGTGAGTGTGAATGTGAGGCTCAGTGTGTGAGGGACCAGTCTCAGGGTCCAGTGATCCAGACCCAGCTGAAGTGTGTGTGAATGTGAGGCTCAGTTTTTGAGGAACCAGTCTCAGGGTCCAGTGATACAGACCCAGTTGAAGTGTGTGTGAATGTGAGGCTCAGTTTGTGAGGGACCTGCCTCAGGGTCCAGTGATCCAGACCCGTCTGAAGTGTCTGTGAATGTGAGGCTCAGTGTGTGAGGGACCAGTCTCAGGTTCCAGTGATCCAGTCCCAGCTGAAGTGTGTGTGAATGAGAGGCTCAATGTGTGAGGGACCAGTCTGAGGGTCCAGTGATGCAGACCCAGCTGAGGTGTGTGTGAGATGAGGCTCAGTGTGTGAGGGACCAGCCTCAGGGTCCAGTGATCCAGACCCAGCTGAAGTGTGTGTGAATGTGAGGCTCAGTGTGTGAGGGACCAGCCTCAGTGTCCAGTGATCCAGACCCAGCTGAAGTGTGTGTGATTGTGAGACTCAGTGTGTGAGGGACCAGTCTCAGGGTCCAGTGATCCAGACCCAGCTGAAGTGTGTGTGAATGTGAGGCTCAGTGTGCGAAGGGCCAGTCTCAGGGTCCAGTGCTCCAGACCCAGATGAAGTGTGTGTGAATGTGAGGCTCAGTGTGTGAGGGACCAGTCTCAGGATCCAGTGATCCTGACCCAGCTGAAGTGTGTGTGAATGTAAGGCTCAGTATGTGAGGGACCAGTCTCAGGGTCCAGTGATCTAGACCCAGCTGAAGTGTGTGTGAATGTGAGGCTCAGTGTGTGAGGGACCAGTCTCAGGATCCAGTTATCCAGACCCAGCTGAAGTGTGTGTGACTGTGAGGCTCAGTGTGTGAGGGACCAGTCTCAGTGTCCAGTGATCCTACCCAGCTGAAGTGTGTGTGAATGCGAGGCTCAGTGTGTGAGGGACCAGTCTCAGGGTCCAGTGATCCAGACTCAGCTGAAGTGTTTTTGAATGTGAGGCTCAGTGTGTGAGGGACCAGTCTCAGGGTCCAGTGATCCAGACCCAGCTGAAGTGTGTGTGAATGTGAGGCTCAGTGTGTGATGGACCAGTCTCAGGGTCCAGTGATTCAGACCCAGCTGAAGTGTGTGTGAATGTGAGGCTCAGTGTGTGAGGGACCAGTCTCAGGGTCCAGTGATCCAGACCCAGCTGAAGTGTGTGTGAATGTGAGGCTCAGTGTGTGAGGGACCAGTCTCAGGGTCCAGTGATCCAGACCCAGCTGAAGAGTGTGTGTGAATGTGAGGCTCAGTGTGTGAGGGACCAGTCTCAGGGTCCAGTGATCCAGACCCAGCTGAAGTGTGTGCGAATGTGAGACTCAGTGTGTGAGGAACCAGTCTCAGGGTCCAGTGATCCAGACCCAACTGAAGTGTGTGTGAATGTGTGGCTCAGTGTGTGATGGACCAGTCTCAGGGTCCAGTGATCCAGACCCAGCTGACGTGTGTGTGAATGTGTGGCTCAGTGTGTGATGGACCAGTCTCAGGGTCCAGTGATCCAGACCCAGCTGAAGTGTGTGTGAATGTGAAGCTCAGTGTGTGAGGGACCAGTCTCAGGGTCCAGTGATCCAGACCCAGCTGAAGTGTGTGTGAATGTGAGGCAAGTGTGTGAGGGACCAGCCTCAGGGTCCAGTGATCCAGACCCAGCTGAAGTGAGTGTGAATGTGAGGCTCAGTGTGTGAGGGACCAGTCTCAGGGTCCAGTGATCCAGACCCAGCTGAAGTGTGTGTGAATGTGAGGCTCAGTTTTTGAGGAACCAGTCTCAGGGTCCAGTGATACAGACCCAGTTGAAGTGTGTGTGAATGTGAGGCTCAGTTTGTGAGGGACCTGCCTCAGGGTCCAGTGATCCAGACCCGGCTGAAGTGTCTGTGAATGTGAGGCTCAGTGTGTGAGGGACCAGTCTCAGGTTCCAGTGATCCAGAACCAGCTGAAGTGTGTGTGAATGAGAGGCTCAATGTGTGAGGGACCAGTCTGAGGGTCCAGTGATCCAGACCCAGCTGAAGTGTGTGTGAATGTGAGGCTCAGTGTGTGAGGGACCAGTCTCAGGGTCCAGTGATCCAGACCCAGCTGAAGTGTGTGTGAATGTGAGGCTCAGTGTGTGAGGGACCAGTCTCAGGGTCCAGTGATCCAGACCCAGCTGAAGAGTGTGTGTGAATGTGAGGCTCAGTGTGTGAGGGACCAGTCTCAGGGTCCAGTGATCCAGACCCAGCTGAAGTGTGTGCGAATGTGAGACTCAGTGTGTGAGGAACCAGTCTCAGGGTCCAGTGATCCAGACCCAACTGAAGTGTGTGTGAATGTGTGGCTCAGTGTGTGATGACCAGTCTCATGGTCCAGTGATCCAGACCCAGCTGACGTGTGTGTGAATGTGTGGCTCAGTGTGTGATGGACCAGTCTCAGGGTCCAGTGATCCAGACCCAGCTGAAGTGTGTGTGAATGTGAAGCTCAGTGTGTGAGGGACCAGTCTCAGGGTCCAGTGATCCAGACCCAGCTGAAGTGTGTGTGAATGTGAGGCTCAGTGTGTGAGGGACCAGCCTCAGGGTCCAGTGATCCAGACCCAGCTGAAGTGAGTGTGAATGTGAGGCTCAGTGTGTGAGGGACCAGTCTCAGGGTCCAGTGATCCAGACCCAGCTGAAGTGTGTGTGAATGTGAGGCTCAGTTTTTGAGGAACCAGTCTCAGGGTCCAGTGATACAGACCCAGTTGAAGTGTGTGTGAATGTGAGGCTCAGTTTTTGAGGAACCAGTCTCAGGGTCCAGTGATACAGACCCAGTTGAAGTGTGTGTGAATGTGAGGCTCAGTTTGTGAGGGACCAGCCTCAGGGTCCAGTGATCCAGACCCAGCTGAAGTGTGTGTGAATGTGAGGCTCAGTGTGTGAGGGACCAGCATCAGTGTCCAGTGATCCAGACCCAGCTGAAGTGTGTGTGATTGTGAGACTCAGTGTGTGAGGGACCAGTCTCAGGGTCCAGTGATCCAGACCCAGCTGAAGTGTGTGTGAATGTGAGGCTCAGTGTGCGAAGGGCCAGTCTCAGGGTCCAGTGCTCCAGACCCAGCTGAAGTGTGTGTGAATGTGAGGCTCAGTGTGTGAGGGACCAGTCTCAGGATCCAATGATCCAGACCCAGCTGAAGTGTGTGTGAATGTAAGGCTCAGTATGTGAGGGACCAGTCTCAGGGTCCAGTGATCTAGACCCAGCTGAAGTGTGTGTGAATGTGAGGCTCAGTGTGTGAGGGACCAGTCTCAGGATCCAGTGATCCAGACCCAGCTGAAGTGTGTGTGAATGTGAGGCTCAGTGTGTGAGGGACCAGTCTCAGGGTCCAGTGATCCAGACCCAGCTGAAGAGTGTGTGTGAATGTGAGGCTCAGTGTGTGAGGGACCAGTCTCAGGGTCCAGTGATCAAGACCCAGCTGAAGTGTGTGCGAATGTGAGACTCAGTGTGTGAGGAACCAGTCTCAGGGTCCAGTGATCCAGACCCAACTGAAGTGTGTGTGAATGTGTGGCTCAGTGTGTGATGGACCAGTCTCAGGGTCCAGTGATCCAGACCCAGCTGACGTGTGTGTGAATATGTGGCTCAGTGTGTGATGGACCAGTCTCAGGGTCCAGTGATCCTGACCCAGCTGAAGTGTGTGTGAAGGTGAAGCTCAGTGTGTGAGGGACCAGTCTCAGGTTCCAGTGATCCAGACCCAGCTGAAGTGTGTGTGAATGTGAGGCTCAGTGTGTGAGGGACCAGCCTCAGGGTCCAGTGATCCAGACCCAGCTGAAGTGAATGTGAATGTGAGGCTCAGTGTGTGAGGGACCATTCTCAGGGTCCAGTGATCCAGACCCAGCTGAAGTGTGTGTGAATGTGAGGCTCAGTTTTTGAGGAACCAGTCTCAGGGTCCAGTGATACAGACCCAGTTGAAGTGTGTGTGAATGTGAGGCTCAGTTTGTGAGGGACCTGCCTCAGGGTCCAGTGATCCAGACCCGGCTGAAGTGTCTGTGAATGTGAGGCTCAGTGTGTGAGGGACCAGTCTCAGGTTCCAGTGATCCAGACCCAGCTGAAGTGTGTGTGAATGAGAGGCTCAATGTGTGAGGGACCAGTCTGAGGGTCCAGTGATGCAGACCCAGCTGAAGTGTGTGTGAGATGAGGCTCAGTGTGTGAGGGACCAGCCTCAGGGTCCAGTGATCCAGACCCAGCTGAAGTGTGTGTGAATGTGAGGCTCAGTGTGTGAGGGACCAGCCTCAGTGTCCAGTGATCCAGACCCAGCTGAAGTGTGTGTGAATGTGAGGCTCAGTGTGCGAAGGGCCAGTCTCAGGGTCCAGTGCTCCAGACCCAGCTGAAGTGTGTGTGAATGTGAGGCTCAGTGTGTGAGGGACCAGTCTCAGGATCCAGTGATCCTGACCCAGCTGAAGTGTGTGTGAATGTAAGGCTCAGTATGTGAGGGACCAGTCTCAGGGTCCAGTGATCTAGACCCAGCTGAAGTGTGTGTGAATGTGAGGCTCAGTGTGTGAGGGACCAGTCTCAGGATCCAGTTATCCAGACCCAGCTGAAGTGTGTGTGACTGTGAGGCTCAGTGTGTGAGGGACCAGTCTCAGTGTCCAGTGATCCTACCCAGCTGAAGTGTGTGTGAATGTGAGGCTCAGTGTGTGAGGGACCAGTCTCAGGGTCCAGTGATCCAGACCCAGCTGAAGTGTTTTTGAATGTGAGGCTCAGTGTGTGAGGGACCAGTCTCAGGGTCCAGTGATCCAGACCCAGCTGAAGTGTGTGTGAATGTGAGGCTCAGTGTGTGAGGAACCAGTCTCAGGGTCCAGTGACCCAGACCAAGCTGAAGTGTGTGTGAATGTGAGGCTCAGTGTGTGAGGAACCAGTCTCAGGTTCCAATGATCCAGACCCAGCTGAAGTGTGTGTGAATGTGAGGCTCAGTGTGTGAGGGACCAGCCTCAGGGTCCAGCGATCCAGACCCAGCTGAAGTGTGTGTGAATGTGAGGCTCAGTGTGTGAGGGACCAGTCTCAGGGTCCAGTGATCCAGCCCCAGCTGAAGTGTGTGTGAATGTGAGGCTCAGTGTGTGAGGGACCAGACTCAGGGTCCAGTGATCCAGACCCAGCTGAAGTGGGTGTGAATGTAAGGCTCAGTGTCTGAGGGACCAGTCGCAGGGTCCATTGATCCAGACCCAGCTGAAGTGTGTGTGAATGTGAGGCTCAGTGTGTGAGGGACCAGTCTCAGGGTCCAGTGATCCAGACCCAGCTGAAGTGTGTGTGAATGTGAGGCTCAGTGTGTGAAGGACCAGTCTCAGGATCCAGTGATCCAGACCCAGCTGAAGTGTGTGTGAATGTGAGGCTCAGAGTGTGAGGAACCAGTCTCAGGGTCCAGTGATCCAGACCCAGCTGAAGTGTGTGTGAATGTGAGGCTCAGTGTGTGAGGAACCAGTCTCAGGTTCCAATGATCCAGACCCAGCTGAAGTGTGTGTGAATGTGAGGCTCAGTGTGTGAGGGACCAGCCTCAGGGTCCAGTGATCCAGACCCAGCTGAAGTGTGTGTGAATGTGAGGCTCAGTGTGTGAGGGACCAGTCTCAAGGTCCAGTGATCCAGCCCCAGCTGAAGTGTGTGTGAATGTGAGGCTCAGTGTGTGAGGGACCAGACTCAGGGTCCAGTGATCCAGACCCAGCTGAAGTGGGTGTGAATGTAAGGCTCAGTGTCTGAGGGACAAGTCGCAGGGTCCAGTGATCCAGACCCAGCTGAAGTGTGTGTGAATGTGAGGCTCAGTGTGTGAGGGACCAGTCTCAGGGTTCAGTGATCCAGACCCAGCTGAAGTGTGTGTGAATGTGAGGCTCAGTGTGTGAGGGACCAATCTCAGGGTCCAGTGATCCAGACCAAGCTGAAGTTTGTGTGAATGTGAGGCTCAGTGTGTGAGGGACCAGTCTCAGGGTCCAGTGATCCAGACCCAGCTGAAGTGTGTGTGAATATGAGGCTCAGTGTATGAGGGACCAGTCTCAGGGTCCAGTGATCCAGACCCAGCTGAAGTGTGTGTAAATGTGAGGCTCAGTGTGTGAGGGATGAGTCTCAGGGTCTCGTGATCCAGACGCAGCTGAAGTGTGTGTGAAGGTGAGGCTCAGTGTGTGAGGGACCAGTCTCAGGGTCCAGTGATCCAGACCCAGCTGAAGTGTGTGTGAATGTGAGGCTCAGTGTGTGAGGGACCAGTCTCAGGGTCCAGTGATCCAGACCCAGCTGAAGTGTGTGTGAATGTGAGGCTCAGTGTGCGAAGGGCCAGTCTCAGGGTCCAGTGATACAGACCCAGTTGAAGTGTGTGCGAATGTGAGGCTCAGTTTGTGAGGGACCTGCCTCAGGGTCCAGTGATCCAGACCCGGCTGAAGTGTCTGTGAATGTGAGGCTCAGTGTGTGAGGGACCAGTCTCAGGTTCCAGTGATCCAGACCCAGCTGAAGTGTGTGTGAATGAGAGGCTCAATGTGTGAGGGACCAGTCTGAGGGTCCAGTGATGCAGACACAGCTGAAGTGTGTGTGAGATGAGGCTCAGTGTGTGAGGGACCAGTCTCAGGGTCCAGTGATCCAGACCCAGCTGAAGTGTGTGTGAATGTGAGGCTCAGTGTGCGAAGGGCCAGTCTCAGGGTCCAGTGCTCCAGACCCAGCTGAAGTGTGTGTGAATGTGAGGCTCAGTGTGTGAGGGACCAGTCTCAGGATCCAGTGATCCTGACCCAGCTGAAGTGTGTGTGAATGTAAGGCTCAGTATGTGAGGGACCAGTCTCAGGGTCCAGTGATCTAGACCCAGCTGAAGTGTGTGTGAATGTGAGGCTCAGTGTGTGAGGGACCAGTCTCAGGGTCCAGTGATCCAGACCCAGCTGAAGTGTGTGTGAATGTGAGGCTCAGTTTCTGAGGAACCAGTCTCAGGGTCCAGTGATACAGACCCAGTTGAAGTGTGTGTGAATGTGAGGCTCAGTTTGTGAGGGACCTGCCTCAGGGTCCAGTGATCCAGACCCGGCTGAAGTGTCTGTGAATGTGAGGCTCAGTGTGTGAGGGACCAGTCTCAGGTTCCAGTGATCCAGACCCAGCTGAAGTTTGTGTGAATGAGAGGCTCAATGTGTGAGGGACCAGTCTGAGGGTCCAGTGATGCAGACCCAGCTGAAGTGTGTGTGAGATGAGGCTCAGTGTGTGAGGGACCAGCCTCAGGGTCCAGTGATCCAGACCCAGCTGAAGTGTGTGTGAATGTGAGGCTCAGTGTGTGAGGGACCAGCCTCAGTGTCCAGTGATCCAGACCCAGGTGAAGTGTGTGTGAATGTGAGACTCAGTGTGTGAGGGACCAGTCTCCGGGTCCAGTGATCCAGACCCAGCTGAAGTGTGTGTGAATGTGAAGCTCAGTGTGTGAGGGACCAGTCTCAGGGTCCAGTGATCTAGACCCAGCTGAAGTGTGTGTGAATGTGAGGCTCAGTGTGTGAGGGACCAGTCTCAGGATCCAGTTATCCAGACCCAGCTGAAGTGTGTGTGACTGTGAGGCTCAGTGTGTGAGGGACCAGTCTCAGTGTCCAGTGATCCTACCCAGCTGAAGTGTGTGTGAATGTGAGGCTCAGTGTGTGAGGGACCAGTCTCAGGGTCCAGTGATCCAGACCCAGCTGAAGTGTTTTTGAATGTGAGGCTCAGTGTGTGAGGGACCAGTCTCAGGGTCCAGTGATCCAGACCCAGCTGAAGTGTGTGTGAATGTGAGGCTCAGTGTGTGAGGAACCAGTCTCAGGGTCCAGTGACCCAGACCAAGCTGAAGTGTGTGTGAATGTGAGGCTCAGTGTGTGAGGAACCAGTCTCAGGTTCCAATGATCCAGACCCAGCTGAAGTGTGTGTGAATGTGAGGCTCAGTGTGTGAGGGACCAGCCTCAGGGTCCAGCGATCCAGACCCAGCTGAAGTGTGTGTGAATGTTAGGCTCAGTGTGTGAGGGACCAGTCTCAGGGTCCAGTGATCCAGCCCCAGCTGAAGTGTGTGTGAATGTGAGGCTCAGTGTGTGAGGGACCAGACTCAGGGTCCAGTGATCCAGACCCAGCTGAAGTGGGTGTGAATGTAAGGCTCAGTGTCTGAGGGACCAGTCGCAGGGTCCATTGATCCAGACCCAGCTGAAGTGTGTGTGAATGTGAGGCTCAGTGTGTGAGGGACCAGTCTCAGGGTCCAGTGATCCAGACCCAGCTGAAGTGTGTGTGAATGTGAGGCTCAGTGTGTGAGGGACCAGTCTCAGGATCCAGTGATCCAGACCCAGCTGAAGTGTGTGTGAATGTGAGGCTCAGAGTGTGAGGAACCAGTCTCAGGGTCCAGTGATCCAGACCCAGCTGAAGTGTGTGTGAATGTGAGGCTCAGTGTGTGAGGAACCAGTCTCAGGTTCCAATGATCCAGACCCAGCTGAAGTGTGTGTGAATGTGAGGCTCAGTGTGTGAGGGACCAGCCTCAGGGTCCAGTGATCCAGACCCAGCTGAAGTGTGTGTGAATGTGAGGCTCAGTGTGTGAGGGACCAGTCTCAAGGTCCAGTGATCCAGCCCCAGCTGAAGTGTGTGTGAATGTGAGGCTCAGTGTGTGAGGGACCAGACTCAGGGTCCAGTGATCCAGACCCAGCTGAAGTGGGTGTGAATGTAAGGCTCAGTGTCTGAGGGACAAGTCGCAGGGTCCAGTGATCCAGACCCAGCTGAAGTGTGTGTGAATGTGAGGCTCAGTGTGTGAGGGACTAGTCTCAGGGTTCAGTGATCCAGACCCAGCTGAAGTGTGTGTGAATGTGAGGCTCAGTGTGTGAGGGACCAATCTCAGGGTCCAGTGATCCAGACCAAGCTGAAGTTTGTGTGAATGTGAGGCTCAGTGTGTGAGGGACCAGTCTCAGGGTCCAGTGATCCAGACCCAGCTGAAGTGTGTGTGAATATGAGGCTCAGTGTATGAGGGACCAGTCTCAGGGTCCAGTGATCCAGACCCAGCTGAAGTGTGTGTAAATGTGAGGCTCAGTGTGTGAGGGATGAGTCTCAGGGTCTCGTGATCCAGACGCAGCTGAAGTGTGTGTGAAGGTGAGGCTCAGTGTGTGAGGGACCAGTCTCAGGGTCCAGTGATCCAGACCCAGCTGAAGTGTGTTGAATGTGAGGCTCAGTGTGTGAGGGACCAGTCTCAGGGTCCAGTGATCCAGACCCAGCTGAAGTGTGTGTGAATGTGAGGCTCAGTGTGCGAAGGGCCAGTCTCAGGGTCCAGTGATACAGACCCAGTTGAAGTGTGTGCGAATGTGAGGCTCAGTTTGTGAGGGACCTGCCTCAGGGTCCAGTGATCCAGACCCGGCTGAAGTGTCTGTGAATGTGAGGCTCAGTGTGTGAGGGACCAGTCTCAGGTTCCAGTGATCCAGACCCAGCTGAAGTGTGTGTGAATGAGAGGCTCAATGTGTGAGGGACCAGTCTGAGGGTCCAGTGATGCAGACACAGCTGAAGTGTGTGTGAGATGAGGCTCAGTGTGTGAGGGACCAGTCTCAGGGTCCAGTGATCCAGACCCAGCTGAAGTGTGTGTGAATGTGAGGCTCAGTGTGCGAAGGGCCAGTCTCAGGGTCCAGTGCTCCAGACCCAGCTGAAGTGTGTGTGAATGTGAGGCTCAGTGTGTGAGGGACCAGTCTCAGGATCCAGTGATCCTGACCCAGCTGAAGTGTGTGTGAATGTAAGGCTCAGTATGTGAGGGACCAGTCTCAGGGTCCAGTGATCTAGACCCAGCTGAAGTGTGTGTGAATGTGAGGCTCAGTGTGTGAGGGACCAGTCTCAGGGTCCAGTGATCCAGACCCAGCTGAAGTGTGTGTGAATGTGAGGCTCAGTTTCTGAGGAACCAGTCTCAGGGTCCAGTGATACAGACCCAGTTGAAGTGTGTGTGAATGTGAGGCTCAGTTTGTGAGGGACCTGCCTCAGGGTCCAGTGATCCAGACCCGGCTGAAGTGTCTGTGAATGTGAGGCTCAGTGTGTGAGGGACCAGTCTCAGGTTCCAGTGATCCAGACCCAGCTGAAGTTTGTGTGAATGAGAGGCCCAATGTGTGAGGCACAGTCTGAGGGTCCAGTGATGCAGACCCAGCTGAAGTGTGTGTGAGATGAGGCTCAGTGTGTGAGGGACCAGCCTCAGGGTCCAGTGATCCAGACCCAGCTGAAGTGTGTGTGAATGTGAGGCTCAGTGTGTGAGGGACCAGCCTCAGTGTCCAGTGATCCAGACCCAGGTGAAGTGTGTGTGAATGTGAGACTCAGTGTGTGAGGGACCAGTCTCAGGGTCCAGTGATCCAGACCCAGCTGAAGTGTGTGTGAATGTGAAGCTCAGTGTGTGAGGGACCAGTCTCAGGGTCCAGTGATCCAGACCCAGCTGAAGTGTGTGTGAATGTGAGGCTCAGTGTGTGAGGGTCCAGCCTCAGGGTCCAGTGATCCAGATCCAGCTGAAGTGTGTGTGAATCTGAGGCTCAGTGTATGAGGGACCAGTCTCAGGGTCCAGTGATCCAGACCCAGCTGAAGTGTGTGTGAATCTGAGGCTCAGTGTGTGAGGGACCAGCCTCAGGCTCCAGTGATCCAGACCCAGCTGAAGTGTGTGTGAATGTGAGGCTCAGTGTGTGATGGACCAGTCTCAGGGTCCAGTGATCCAGACCCAGCTGAAGTGTGTGTGAATGTGAGGCTCAGTGTGTGAGGGACCAGTCTGAGGATCCAGTGATCCAGACCCAGCTGAAGTGTGTGTGACTGTGAGACTCAGTGTGTGAGGGACCAGTCTCATTGTCCAGTGATCCTACCAAGCTGAAGTGTGTGTGAATGTGAGGCTCAGTTGTGTGAGGGACCAGTCTCAGCGTCCAGTGATCCAGACCCAGCTGAAGTGTGTGTGAATGTGAGGCTCAGTGTCTGAGGGACAAGTCTCAGGGTCCAGTGATCCAGACCCAGCTGAAGTGTGTGTGAATGTGAGGCTCAGTGTGTGAGGGACCAGTCTCAGGGTCCAGTGATCCAGACCCAGCTGAAGTGTGTGTGAATGTGTGGCTCAGTGTATGAGGAACCAGTCTCAGGGTCCAGTGATCCAGACCCAACTGAAGTGTGTGTGAATGTGTGGCTCAGTGTGTGATGGACCAGTCTCAGGGTCCAGTGATCCAGACCCAGCTAAGGTGTGTGTGAATGTGTGGCTCAGTGTGTGAGGGACCAGTCTCAGGGTCCAGTGATCCAGACCAGGCTGAAGTGTGTGTGAATGTGAGGCTCAGTGTGTGAGGGACCAGTCTCAGGGTCCAGTGATCCAGACCCAGCTGAAGTGTGTGTGAATGTGAGGCTCAGTGTGTGAGGAAACAGTCTCAGGGTCCAGTGATCCAGACCCAGCTGAAGTGTGTGTGAATGTGAGGCTCAGTGTGTGAGGAACCAGTCTCAGGGTCCAGTGATCCAGACACAGCTGAAGTGAGTGTGAATGTGAGGCTCAGTGTGTGATGGACCAGTCTCAGGGCCCAGTGATCCAGACCCAGCTGAAGTTTGTGTGAATGTGAGGCTCAGTATATGAAGGACCCGTCTCAGGGTCCAGTGATCCAGACCCAGCTGAAGTGTGTGTGAATGTGAGGCTCAGTGTGTGAGGAACCAGTCTCAGGGTCCAGTGATGCAGACCCAGCTGAAGTGTGTGTGAATGTGAGGCTCAGTGTGTGAGGGACCAGTCTCAGGGTCCAATGATCCAGACCCAGCTGAAGTGTGTGTGAATGTGAAGCTTAGTGTGTGAGGGACCAGTCTCAGGTCCAGTGATCCAGACCCAGCTGAAGTGTGTGTGAATGTGAGGCTCAGTGTGTGAGGATACAGTCTCAGGGTCTAGTGATCCAGACCCAGCTGAAGTGTGTGTGAATATGAGGCTCAGGGTGTGAGGGACCTGACTCAGGGTCCAGTGATCCAGACCCAGCTGAAGTGTGTGTGAATGTGAGGCTCAGTGTGTGATGGACCAGTCTCAGGGTCCAGTTATCCAGACCCAGCTGAAGTGTGTGTGAATGTGAGGCTCAGTGTGTGAGGGACCAGTCTCAGGGTCCAGTGATCCAGACCCAGCTGAAGTGTGTGTGAATGTGAGGCTCAGTGTGTGAGGGACCAGTCTCAGGGTCCAGTGATCCAGACCCAGCTGAAGAGTGTGTGAATGTGATGCTCAGTGTGTGAGGGACCAGTCTCAGAGTCCAGTGATCCAGACCCAGCTGAAGAGTGTGTGTGAATGTGAGGCTCAGTGTGTGAGGGACCAGTCTCAGGGTCCAGTGATCCAGACCCAGCTGAAGTGTGTGCGAATGTGAGGCTCAGTGTGTGAGGAACCAGTCTCAGGGTCCAGTGATCCAGACCCAACTGAAGTGTGTGTGAATGTGTGGCTCAGTGTGTGATGGATCAGTCTCAGGGTCCAGTGATCCAGACCCAGCTGACGTGTGTGTGAATGTGTGGCTCAGTGTGTGATGGACCAGTCTCAGGGTCCAGTGATCCAGACCCAGCTGAAGTGTGTGTGAATGTGAGGCTCAGTGTGTGAGGGACCAGTCCCAGGGTCCAGTGATCCAGACCCAGCTGAAGTGTGTGTGAATGTGAGGCTCAGTGTGTGAGGGACCAGTCTCAGGATCCAGTGATCCAGACCCAGCTGAAGTGTGTGTGACTGTGAGGCTCAGTGTGTGAGGGACCAGTCTCAGTGTCCAGTGATCCTACCCAGCTGAAGTGTATGTGAATGTGAGGCTCAGTGTGTGAGGGACCAGTCTCAGGGTCCAGTGATCCAGACCCAGCTGAAGTGTGTGTGAATGTGAGGCTCAGTGTGTGAGGGACCAGTCTCAGGGTCCAGTGATCCAGACCCAGCTGAAGTGTGTGTGAATGTGAGGCTCAGTGTGTGAGGAAACAGTCTCAGGGTCCAGTGATCCAGACCCAGCTGAAGTGTGTGTGAATGTGAGGCTCAGTGTGTGAGGAACCAGACTCAGGGTCCAGTGATCCAGACACAGCTGAAGTGAGTGTGAATGTGAGGCTCAGTGTGTGATGGACCAGTCTCAGGGTCCAGTGATCCAGACCCAGCTGAAGTGTGTGTGAATGTGAGGCTCAGTATATGAAGGACCCGTCTCAGGGTCCAGTGATCCAGACCCAGCTGAAGTGTGTGTGAATGTGAGGCTCAGTGTGTGAGGGACCAGTCTCAGGGTCCAGTGATGCAGACCCAGCTGAAGTGTGTGTGAATGTGAGGCTCAGTGTGTGAGGGACCAGTCTCAGGGTCCAGTGATCCAGACCCAGCTGAAGTGTGTGTGAATGTGAAGCTCAGTGTGTGAGGGACCAGTCTCAGGTCCAGTGATCCAGACCCAGCTGAAGTGAGTGTGAATGTGAGGCTCAGTGTGTGAGGATCCAGTCTCAGGGTCTAGTGATCCAGACCCAGCTGAAGTGTGTGTGAATATGAGGCTCAGGGTGTGAGGGACCTGACTCAGGGTCCAGTGATCCAGACCCAGCTGAAGTGTGTGTGAATGTGAGGCTCAGTGTGTGATGGACCAGTCTCAGGGTCCAGTGATCCAGACCCAGCTGAAGTGTGTGTGAATGTGAGGCTCAGTGTGTGAGGGACCAGTCTCAGGGTCCAGTGATCCAGACCCAGCTGAAGTGTGTGTGAATGTGAGGCTCAGTGTGTGAGGGACCAGTCTCAGGGTCCAGTGATCCAGACCCAACTGAAGAGTGTGTGAATGTGATGCTCAGTGTGTGAGGGACCAGTCTCAGAGTCCACTGATCCAGACCCAGCTGAAGAGTGTGTGTGAATGTGAGGCTCAGTGTGTGAGGGACCAGTCTCAGGGTCCAGTGATCCAGACCCAGCTGAAGTGTGTGTGAATGTGTGGCTCAGTGTATGAGGAACCAGTCTCAGGGTCCAGTGATCCAGACCCAACTGAAGTGTGTGTGAATGTGTGGCTCAGTGTGTGAAAGACCAGTCTCAGGGTCCAGTGATCCAGACCCAGCTGACGTGTGTGTGAATGTGTGGCTCAGTGTGTGATGGACCAGTCTCAGGGTCCAGTGATCCAGACCCAGCTGAAGTGTGTGTGAATGTGAGGCTCAGTGTGTGAGGGACCAGTCCCAGGGTCCAGTGATCCAGACCCAGCTGAAGTGTGTGTGAATGTGAGGCTCAGTGTGTGAGGGACCAGTCTCAGGATCCAGTGATCCAGACCCAGCTGAAGTGTGTGTGACTGTGAGACTCAGTGTGTGAGGGACCAGTCTCAGTGTCCAGTGATCCTACCCAGCTGAAGTGTGTGTGAATGTGAGGCTCATTGTGTGAGGGACCAGTCTCAGGGTCCAGTGATCCAGACCCAGCTGATGTGTGTGTGAATGTGAGGCTCAGTGTGTGAGGGACCAGTCTCAGGGTCCAGTGATCCAGACCCAGCTGAAGTGTGTGTGAATGTGAGGCTCAGTGTGTGAGGAACCAGTCTCAGGGTCCAGTGCTCCAGACCCAGCTGAAGTGTGTGTGAATGTGAGGCTCAGTGTGTGAGGGACCAGCCTCAGGGTCCAGCGATCCAGACCCAGCTGAAGTGTGTGTGAATGTGAGGCTCAGTGTGTGAGGGACCAGTCTCAGGGTCCAGTGATCCAGACCCAGCTGACGTGTGTGTGAATGTGTGGCTCAGTGTGTGATGGACCAGTCTCAGGGTCCAGTGATCCAGACCCAGCTGAAGTGTGTGTGAATGTGAGGCTCAGTGTGTGAGGGACCAGTCCCAGGGTCCAGTGATCCAGACCCAGCTGAAGTGTGTGTGAATGTGAGGCTCAGTGTGTGAGGGACCAGTCTCAGGATCCAGTGATCCAGACCCAGCTGAAGTGTGTGTGACTGTGAGGCTCAGTGTGTGAGGGACCAGTCTCAGGGTCCAGTGATCCTACCCAGCTGAAGTGTGTGTGAATGTGAGGCTCATTGTGTGAGGGACCAGTCTCAGGGTCCAGTGATCCAGACCCAGCTGATGTGTGTGTGAATGTGAGGCTCAGTGTGTGAGGGACCAGTCTCAGGGTCCAGTGATCCAGACCCAGCTGAAGTGTGTGTGAATGTGAGGCTCAGTGTGTGAGGAAACAGTCTCAGGGTCCAGTGCTCCAGACCCAGCTGAAGTGTGTGTGAATGTGAGGCTCAGTGTGTGAGGGACCAGCCTCAGGGTCCAGCGATCCAGACCCAGCTGAAGTGTGTGTGAATGTGAGGCTCAGTGTGTGAGGGACCAGTCTCAGGGTCCAGTGATCCAGCCCCAGCTGCAGTGTGTGTGAATGTGAGGCTCAGTGTGTGAGGGACCAGACTCAGTGTCCAGTGATCCAGACCCAGCTGAAGTGGGTGTGAATGTAAGGCTCAGTGTCTGAGGGACCAGTCGCAGGGTCCATTGATCCAGACCCAGCTGAAGTGTGTGTGAATGTGAGAATCAGTGTGTGAGGGACCAGTCTCAGGGTCCAGTGATCCAGACCCAGCTGAAGTGTGTGTGAATGTGAGGCTCAGAGTGTGAGGAACCAGTCTCAGGGTCCAGTGATCCAGACCCAGCTGAAGTGTGTCTGAATGTGAGGCTCAGTGTGTGAGGAACCAGTCTCAGGTTCCAATGATCCAGACCCAGCTGAAGTGTGTGTGAATGTGAGGCTCAGTGTGTGAGGGACCTGCCTCAGGGTCCAGTGATCCAGACCCAGCTGAAGTGTGTGTGAATGTGAGGCTCAGTGTGTGAGGGACCAGTCTCAGGGTCCAGTGATCCAGCCCCAGCTGAAGTGTGTGTGAATGTGAGGCTCAGTGTGTGAGGGACCAGACTCAGGGTCCAGTGATCCAGACCCAGCTGAAGTGGGTGTAAATGTAAGGCTCAGTGTCTGAGGGACAAGTCGCAGGGTCCAGTGATCCAGACCCAGCTGAACTGTGTGTGAATGTGAGGCTCAGTGTGTGAGGGACCAATCTCAGGGTTCAGTGATCCAGACCCAGCTGAAGTGTGTGTGAATGTGAGGCTCAGTGTGTGAGAGACCAATCTCAGGGTCCAGTGATCCAGACCCAGCTGAAGTTTGTGTGAATGTGTGGCTCAGTGTTTGAGGGACCAGTCTCAGGGTCCAGTGATCCAGACCCAGCTGAAGTGTGTGTGTATATGAGGCTCAGTGTATGAGGGACCAGTCTCAGGGTCCAGTGATCCAGACCCAGCTGAAGTGTGTGTAAATGTGAGGCTCAGTGTTTGAGGGATGAGTCTCAGGGTCTCGTGATCCAGACGCAGCTGAAGTGTGTGTGAAGGTGAGGCTCAGTGTGTGAGGGACCAGTCTCAGGGTCCAGTGATCCAGACCCAGCTGAAGTGTGTGTGAATGTGAGGCTCAGTGTGTGAGGGACCAGTCTAAGGGTCCAGTGATCCAGACCCAGCTGAAGTGTGTGTGAATGTGAGGCTCAGTGTGCGAAGGGCCAGTCTCAGGGTCCAGTGCTCCAGACCCAGCTGAAGTGTGTGTGAATGTGAGGCTCAGTGTGTGAGGGACCAGTCTCAGGATCCAGTGATCCTGACCCAGCTGAAGTGTGTATGAATGTAAGGCTCAGTATGTGAGGGACCAGTCTCAGGGTCCAGTGATCTAGACCCAGCTGAAGTGTGTGTTAATGTGAGGCTCAGTGTGTGAGGGACCAGTCTCAGGGTCCAGTGATCCAGACCCAGCTGAAGTGTGTGTGAATGTGAGGCTCAGTTTCTGAGGAACCAATCTCAGGGTCCAGTGATACAGACCCAGTTGAAGTGTGTGTGAATGTGAGGCTCAGTTTGTGAGGGACCTGCCTCAGGGTCCAGTGATCCAGACCCGGCTGAAGTGTCTGTGAATGTGAGGCTCAGTGTGTGAGGGACCAGTCTCAGGGTCCAGTGATCCAGACCCAGCTGAAGAGTGTGTGAATGTGATGCTCAGTGTGTGAGGGACCAGTCTCAGAGTCCAGTGATCCAGACCCAGCTGAAGAGTGTGTGTGAATGTGAGGCTCAGTGTGTGAGGGACCAGTCTCAGGGTCCAGTGATCCAGACCCAGCTGAAGTGTGTGTGAATGTGTGGCTCAGTGTATGAGGAACCAGTCTCAGGGTCCAGTGATCCAGACCCAACTGAAGTGTGTGTGAATGTGTGGCTCAGTGTGTGATGGACCAGTCTCAGGGTCCAGTGATCCAGACCCAGCTGACGTGTGTGTGAATGTGTGGCTCAGTGTGTGATGGACCAGTCTCAGGGTCCAGTGATCCAGACCCAGCTGAAGTGTGTGTGAATGTGAGGCTCAGTGTGTGAGGGACCAGTCCCAGGGTCCAGTGATCCAGACCCAGCTGAAGTGTGTGTGAATGTGAGGCTCAGTGTGTGAGGGACCAGTCTCAGGGTCCAGTGATCCAGACCCAGCTGATGAGTGTGTGAATGTGAGGCTCAGTGTGTGAGGGACCAGTCTCAGGTTCCAGTGATCCAGACCCAGCTGAAGTGTGTGTGAATGTGAGGCTCAGTGTGTGAGGAACCAGTCTCAGGGTCCAGTGATCCAGACCCAGCTGAAGTGTGTGTGAATGTGAGGCTCAGTGTGTGAGGAACCAGTCTCAGGGTCCAGTGATCCAGACCCAGCTGAAGTGTGTGTGAATGTGAGGCTCAGTTTGTGAGGAACCAGTCTCAGGTTCCAATGATCCAGACCCAGCTGAAGTGTGTGTGAATGTGAGGCTCAGTGTGTGAGGGACCAGCCTCAGGGTCCAGTGATCCAGACCCAGCTGAAGTGTGTGTGAATGTGAGGCTCAGTGTGTGAGGAACCAGTCTCAGGGTCCAATGATCCAGACCCAGCTGAAGTGTGTGTGAATGTGAGGCTCAGTGTGTGAGGGACCTGCCTCAGGGTCCAGTGATCCAGACCCAGCTGAAGTGTGTGTGAATGTGAGGCTCAGTGTGTGAGGGACCAGTCTCAGGGTCCAGTGATCCAGCCCCAGCTGAAGTGTGTGTGAATGTGAGGCTCAGTGTGTGAGGGACCAGACTCAGGGTCCAGTGATCCAGACCCAGCTGAAGTGGGTGTGAATGTAAGGCTCAGTGTCTGAGGGACAAGTCGCAGGGTCCAGTGATCCAGACCCAGCTGAAGTGTGTGTGAATGTGAGGCTCAGTGTGTGAGGGACCAGTCTCAGGGTTCAGTGATCCAGACCCAGCTGAAGTTTGTGTGAATGTGAGGCTCAGTGTGTGAGGGACCAATCTCAGGGTCCAGTGATCCAGACCCAGCTGAAGTTTGTGTGAATGTGAGGCTCAGTGTGTGAGGGACCAGTCTCAGGGTCCAGTGATCCAGCCCCAGCTGAAGTGTGTGTGAATGTGAGGCTCAGTGTGTGAGGGACCAGTCTCAGGGTCCAGTGATCGAGACCCAGCTGATGTGTGTGTGAATGTGAGGCTCAGTGTGTGAGGGACCAGTCTCAGGGTCCAGTGATCCAGACCCAGCTGAAGTGTGTGTGAATGTGAGGCTCAGTGTGTGAGGAACCAGTCTCAGGGTCCAGTGATCCAGACCCAGCTGAAGTGTGTGTGAATGTGAGGCTCAGTGTGTGAGGGACCAGCCTCAGGGTCCAGCGATCCAGACCCAGCTGAAGTGTGTGTGAATGTGAGGCTCAGTGTGTGAGGGACCAGTCTCAGGGTCCAGTGATCCAGCCCCAGCTGAAGTGTGTGTGAATGTGAGGCTCAGTGTGTGAGGGACCAGACTCAGGGTCCAGTGATCCAGACCCAGCTGAAGTGGGTGTGAATGTAAGGCTCAGTGTCTGAGGGACCAGTCGCAGGGTCCATTGATCCAGACCCAGCTGAAGTGTGTGTGAATGTGAGAATCAGTGTGTGAGGGACCAGTCTCAGGGTCCAGTGATCCAGACCCAGCTGAAGTGTGTGTGAATGTGAGGCTCAGAGTGTGAGGAACCAGTCTCAGGGTCCAGTGATCCAGACCCAGCTGAAGTGTGTCTGAATGTGAGGCTCAGTGTGTGAGGAACCAGTCTCAGGTTCCAATGATCCAGACCCAGCTGAAGTGTGTGTGAATGTGAGGCTCAGTGTGTGAGGGACCTGCCTCAGGGTCCAGTGATCCAGACCCAGCTGAAGTGTGTGTGAATGTGAGGCTCAGTGTGTGAGGGACCAGTCTCAGGGTCCAGTGATCCAGCCCCAGCTGAAGTGTGTGTGAATGTGAGGCTCAGTGTGTGAGGGACCAGACTCAGGGTCCAGTGATCCAGAACCAGCTGAAGTGGGTGTGAATGTAAGGCTCAGTGTCTGAGGGACAAGTCGCAGGGTCCAGTGATCCAGACCCAGCTGAACTGTGTGTGAATGTGAGGCTCAGTGTTTGAGGGACCAATCTCAGGGTTCAGTGATCCAGACCCAGCTGAAGTGTGTGTGAATGTGAGGCTCAGTGTGTGAGAGACCAATCTCAGGGTCCAGTGATCCAGACCCAGCTGAAGTTTGTGTGAATGTGTGGCTCAGTGTGTGAGGGACCAGTCTCAGGGTCCAGTGATCCAGACCCAGCTGAAGTGTGTGTGTATATGAGGCTCAGTGTATGAGGGACCAGTCTCAGGGTCCAGTGATCCAGACCCAGCTGAAGTGTGTGTAAATGTGAGGCTCAGTGTGTGAGGGATGAGTCTCAGGGTCTCGTGTTCCAGACGCAGCTGAAGTGTGTGTGAAGGTGAGGCTCAGTGTGTGAGGGACCAGTCTCAGGGTCCAGTGATCCAGACCCAGCTGAAGTGTGTGTGAATGTGAGGCTCAGTGTGTGAGGGACCAGTCTCAGGGTCCAGTGATCCAGACCCAGCTGAAGTGTGTGTGAATGTGAGGCTCAGTGTGCGAAGGGCCAGTCTCAGGGTCCAGTGCTCCAGACCCAGCTGAAGTGTGTGTGAATGTGAGGCTCAGTGTGTGAGGGACCAGTCTCAGGATCCAGTGATCCTGACCCAGCTGAAGTGTGTGTGAATGTAAGGCTCAGTATGTGAGGGACCAGTCTCAGGGTCCAGTGATCTAGACCCAGCTGAAGTGTGTGTTAATGTGATGCTCAGTGTGTGAGGGACCAGTCTCAGGGTCCAGTGATCCAGACCCAGCTGAAGTGTGTGTGAATGTGAGGCTCAGTTTCTGAGGAACCAATCTCAGGGTCCAGTGATACAGACCCAGTTGAAGTGTGTGTGAATGTGAGGCTCAGTTTGTGAGGGACCTGCCTCAGGGTCCAGTGATCCAGACCCGGCTGAAGTGTCTGTGAATGTGAGGCTCAGTGTGTGAGGGACCAGTCTCAGGGTCCAGTGATCCAGACCCAGCTAAAGAGTGTGTGAATGTGATGCTCAGTGTGTGAGGGACCAGTCTCAGAGTCCAGTGATCCAGACCCAGCTGAAGAGTGTGTGTGAATGTGAGGCTCAGTGTGTGAGGGACCAGTCTCAGGGTCCAGTGATCCAGACCCAGCTGAAGTGTGTGTGAATGTGTGGCTCAGTGTATGAGGAACCAGTCTCAGGGTCCAGTGATCCAGACCCAACTGAAGTGTGTGTGAATGTGTGGCTCAGTGTGTGATGGACCAGTCTCAGGGTCCAGTGATCCAGACCCAGCTGACGTGTGTGTGAATGTGTGGCTCAGTGTGTGATGGACCAGTCTCAGGGTCCAGTGATCCAGACCCAGCTGAAGTGTGTGTGAATGTGAGGCTCAGTGTGTGAGGGACCAGTCCCAGTTTCCAGTGATCCAGACCCAGCTGAAGTGTGTGTGAATGTGAGGCTCAGTGTGTGATGGACCAGTCTCAGGATCCAGTGATCCAGACCCAGCTGAAGTGTGTGTGACTGTGAGGCTCAGTGTGTGAGGGACCAGTCTCAGTGTCCAGTGATCCTACCCAGCTGAAGTGTGTGTGAATGTGAGGCTCAGTGTGTGAGGGACCAGTCTCAGGGTCCAGTGATCCAGACCCAGCTGATGAGTGTGTGAATGTGAGGCTCATTGTGTGAGGGACCAGTCTCAGGGTCCAGTGATCCAGACCCAGCTGAAGTGTGTGTGAATGTGAGGCTCAGTGTGCGAAGGGCCAGTCTCAGGGTCCAGTGCTCCAGACCCAGCTGAAGTGTGTGTGAATGTGAGGCTCAGTGTGTGAGGGACCAGTCTCAGGATCCAGTGATCCTGACCCAGCTGAAGTGTGTGTGAATGTAAGGCTCAGTATGTGAGGGACCAGTCTCAGGGTCCAGTGATCTAGACCCAGCTGAAGTGTGTGTTAATGTGAGGCTCAGTGTGTGAGGGACCAGTCTCAGGGTCCAGTGATCCAGACCCAGCTGAAGTGTGTGTGAATGTGAGGCTCAGTTTCTGAGGAACCAATCTCAGGGTCCAGTGATACAGACCCAGTTGAAGTGTGTGTGAATGTGAGGCTCAGTTTGTGAGGGACCTGCCTCAGGGTCCAGTGATCCAGACCCGGCTGAAGTGTCTGTGAATGTGAGGCTCAGTGTGTGAGGGACCAGTCTCAGGGTCCAGTGATCCAGACCCAGCTAAAGAGTGTGTGAATGTGATGCTCAGTGTGTGAGGGACCAGTCTCAGAGTCCAGTGATCCAGACCCAGCTGAAGAGTGTGTGTGAATGTGAGGCTCAGTGTGTGAGGGACCAGTCTCAGGGTCCAGTGATCCAGACCCAGCTGAAGTGTGTGTGAATGTGTGGCTCAGTGTATGAGGAACCAGTCTCAGGGTCCAGTGATCCAGACCCAACTGAAGTGTGTGTAAATGTGTGGCTCAATGTGTGATGGACCAGTCTCAGGGTCCAGTGATCCAGACCCAGCTGACGTGTGTGTGAATGTGTGGCTCAGTGTGTGATGGACCAGTCTCAGGGTCCAGTGATCCAGACCCAGCTGAAGTGTGTGTGAATGTGAGGCTCAGTGTGTGAGGGACCAGTCCCAGGTTCCAGTGATCCAGACCCAGCTGAAGTGTGTGTGAATGTGAGGCTCAGTGTGTGATGGACCAGTCTCAGGATCCAGTGATCCAGACCCAGCTGAAGTGTGTGTGACTGTGAGGCTCAGTGTGTGAGGGACCAGTCTCAGTGTCCAGTGATCCTACCCAGCTGAAGTGTGTGTGAATGTGAGGCTCAGTGTGTGAGGGACCAGTCTCAGGGTCCAGTGATCCAGACCCAGCTGATGAGTGTGTGAATGTGAGGCTCATTGTGTGAGGGACCAGTCTCAGGGTCCAGTGATCCAGACCCAGCTGAAGTGTGTGTGAATGTGAGGCTCAATGTGTGAGGAACCAGTCTCAGGGTCCAGTGATCCAGACCCAGCTGAAGTGTGTGTGAATGTGAGGCTCAGTGTGTGAGGAACCAGTCTCAGGTTCCAATGATCCCGACCCAGCTGAAGTGTGTGTGAATGTGAGGCTCAGTGTGTGAGGGACCAGCCTCAGTGTCCATTGATCCAGACCCAGCTGAAGTGTGTGTGAATGTGATGCTCAGTGTGTGAGGGACCAGTCTCAGGGTCCAGTGATCCAGCCCCAGCTGAAGTGTGTGTGAATGTGAGGCTCAGTGTGTGAGGGACCAGACTCAGGGTCCAGTGATCCAGACCCAGCTGAAGTGGTTGTGAATGTAAGGCTCAGTGTCTGAGGGACCAGTCGCAGGGTCCATTGATCCAGACCCAGCTGAAGTGTGTGTGAATGTGAGGCTCAGTGTGTGAGGGACCAGTCTCAGGGTCCAGTGATCCAGACCCAGCTGAAGTGTGTGTGAATGTGAGGCTCAGAGTGTGAGGAACCAGTCTCAGGGTCCAGTGATCCAGACCCAGCTGAAGTGTGTGTGAATGTGAGGCTCAGTGTGTGAGGAACCAGTCTCAGGTTCCAATGATCCAGACCCAGCTGAAGTGTGTGTGAATGTGAGGCTCAGTGTGTGAGGGACCTGCCTCAGGGTCCAGTGATCCAGACCCAGCTGAAGTGTGTGTGAATGTGAGGCTCAGTGTGTGAGGGACCAGTCTCAGGGTCCAGTGATCCAGCCCCAGCTGAAGTGTGTGTGAATGTGAGGCTCAGTGTGTGAGGGACCAGACTCAGGGTCCAGTGATCCAGACCCAGCTGAAGTGGGTGTGAATGTAAGGCTCAGTGTCTGAGGGACAAGTCGCAGGGTCCAGTGATCCAGACCCAGCTGAAGTGTGTGTGAATGTGAGGCTCAGTGTGTGAGGGACCAGTCTCAGGGTTCAGTGATCCAGACCCAGCTGAAGTGTGTGTGAATGGGAGGCTCAGTGTGTGAGGGACCAATCTCAGGGTCCAGTGATCCAGACCCAGCTGAAGTTTGTTTGAATGTGAGGCTCAGTGTGTGAGGGACCAGTCTCAGGGTCCAGTGATCCAGACCCAGCTGAAGTGTGTGTGAATATGAGGCTCAGTGTATGAGGGACCAGTCTCATGGTCCAGTGATCCAGACCCAGCTGAAGTGTGTGTAAATGTGAGGCTCAGTGTGTGAGGGATGAGTCTCAGGGTCTCGTGATCCAGACGCAGCTGAAGTGTGTGTGAAGGTGAGGCTCAGTGTGTGGGACCAGTCTCAGGGTCCAGTGATCCAGACCCAGCTGAAGTGTGTGTGAATGTGAGGCTCAGTGTGTGAGGGACCAGTCTCAGGGTCCAGTGATCCACACCCAGCTGAAGTGTGTGTGAATGTGAGGCTCAGTGTGCGAAGGGCCAGTCTCAGGGTCCAGTGCTCCAGACCCAGCTGAAGTGTGTGTGAATGTGAGGCTCAGTGTGTGAGGGACCAGTCTCAGGATCCAGTGATCCTGACCCAGCTGAAGTGTGTATGAATGTAAGGCTCAGTATGTGAGGGACCAGTCTCAGGGTCCAGTGATCTAGACCCAGCTGAAGTGTGTGTGAATGTGAAGCTCAGTGTGTGAGGGACCAGTCTCAGGGTCCAGTGATCCAGACCCAGCTGAAGTGTGTGTGAATGTGAGGCTCAGTTTCTGAAGAACCAGTCTCAGGGTCCAGTGATACAGACCCAGTTGAAGTGTGTGTGAATGTGAGGCTCAGTTTGTGAGGGACCTGCCTCAGGGTCCAGTGATCCAGACTAGGCTGAAGTGTCTGTGAATGTGAGGCTCAGTGTGTGAGGGACCAGTCTCAGGGTTCAGTGATCCAGACCCGGCTGAAGTGTGTGTGAATGTGAGGCTCAGTGTGTGAGGGACCAGTCTCAGGTTCCAGTGATCCAGACCCAGCTGAAGTGTGTGTGAATGAGAGGCTCAATGTGTGAGGGACCAGTCTGAGGGTCCAGTGATGCAGACCCAGCTGAAGTGTGTGTGAGATGAGGCTCAGTGTGTGAGGGACCAGCCTCAGGGTCCAGTGATCCAGACCCAGCTGAAGTGTGTGTGAATGTGAGGCTCAGTGTGTGAGGGACCAGCCTCAGTGTCCAGTGATCCAGACCCAGCTGAAGTGTGTGTAAATGTGAGACTCAGTGTGTGAGGGACCAGTCTCAGGGTCCAGTGATCCAGACCCAGCTGAAGTGTGTGTGAATGTGAGGCTCAGTGTGCGAAGGGCCAGTCTCAGGGTCCAGTGCTCCAGACCCAGCTGAAGTGTGTGTGAATGTGAGGCTCAGTGTGTGAGGGACCAGTCTCAGGATCCAGTGATCCTGACCCAGCTGAAGTGTGTGTGAATGTAAGGCTCAGTATGTGTGAGACCAGTCTCAGGGTCCAGTGATCTAGACCCAGCTGAAGTGTGTGTGAATGTGAGGCTCAGTGTGTGAGGGACCAGTCTCAGGGTCCAGTGATCCAGATCCAGCTGAAGTTGTGTGAATGTGAGGCTCAGTTTCTGAGGAACCAGTCTCAGGGTCCAGTGATACAGACCCAGTTGAAGTGTGTGTGAATGTGAGGCTCAGTTTGTGAGGGACCTGCCTCAGGGTCCAGTGATCCAGTCCCGGCTGAAGTGTCTGTGAATGTGAGGCTCAGTGTGTGAGGGACCAGTCTCAGGTTCCAGTGATCCAGACCCAGCTGAAGTTTGTGTGAATGAGAGGCTCAATGTGTGAGGGACCAGTCTGAGGGTCCAGTGATGCAGACCCAGCTGAAGTGTGTGTGAGATGAGGCTCAGTGTGTGAGGGACCAGCCTCAGGGTCCAGTGATCCAGACCCAGCTGAAGTGTGTGTGAATGTGAGGCTCAGTGTGTGAGGGACCAGCCTCAGTGTCCAGTGATCCAGACCCAGCTGAAGTGTGTGTGAATGTGAGACTCAGTGTGTGAGGGACCAGTCTCAGGGTCCAGTGATCCAGACCCAGCTGAAGTGTGTGTGAATGTGAAGCTCAGTGTGTGAGGGACCAGTCTCAGGGTCCAGTGATCCTGACCCAGCTGAAGTGTGTGTGAATGTGAGGCTCAGTGTGTGAGGGTCCAGCCTCAGGGTCCAGTGATCCAGATCCAGCTGAAGTGTGTGTGAATCTGAGGCTCAGTGTGTGAGGGACCAGTCTCAGGGTCCAGTGATCCAGACCCAGCTGAAGTGTGTGTGAATGTGAGGCTCAGTGTGTGAGGGACCAGCCTCAGGCTCCAGTGATCCAGACCCAGCTGAAGTGTGTGTGAATGTGAGGCTCAGTGTGTGATGGACCAGTCTCAGGGTCCAGTGATCCAGACCCAGCTGAAGTGTGTGTGAATGTGAGGCTCAGTGTGTGAGGGACCAGTCTCAGGATCCAGTGATCCAGACCCAGCTGAAGTGTGTGTGACTGTGAGGCTCAGTTTGTGAGGGACCAGTCTCATTGTCCAGTGATCCTACCCAGCTGAAGTGTGTGTGAATGTGAGGCTCAGTGTGTGAGGGACCAGTCTCAGGGTCCAGTGATCCAGACCCAGCTGAAGTGTGTGTGAATGTGAGGCACAGTGTCTGAGGGACAAGTCTCAGGGTCCAGTGATCTAGACCCAGCTGAAGTGTGTGTGAATGTGAGGCTCAGTGTGTGAGGGACCAGTCTCAGGGTCCAGTGATCCAGACCCAGCTGAAGTGTGTGTGAATGTGTGGCTCAGTGTATGAGGAACCAGTCTCAGGGTCCAGTGATCCAGACCCAACTGAAGTGTGTGTGAATGTGTGGCTCAGTGTATGATGGACCAGTCTCAGGGTCCAGTGATCCAGACCCAGCTGACGTGTGTGTGAATGTGTGGCTCAGTGTGTGATGGACCAGTCTCAGGGTCCAGTGATCCAGACCCAGCTGAAGTGTGTGTGAATGTGAGCTCAGTGTGTGAGGGACCAGTCCCAGGGTCCAGTGATCCAGACCCAGCTGAAGTGTGTGTGAATGTGAGGCTCAGTGTGTGAGGGACCAGTCTCAGGATCCAGTGATCCAGACCCAGCTGAAGTGTGTGTGACTGTGAGGCTCAGTGTGTGAGGGACCAGTCTCAGTGTCCAGTGATCCTACCCAGCTGAAGTGTGTGTGAATGTGAGGCTCAGTGTGTGAGGGACCAGTCTCAGGGTCCAGTGATCCAGACCCAGCTGAAGTGTGTGTGAATGTGAGGCTCAGTGTGTGAGGGACCAGTCTCAGGGTCCAGTGATCCAGACCCAGCTGAAGTGTGTGTGAATGTGAGGCTCAGTGTGTGAGGAACCAGTCTCAGGGTCCAGTGATCCAGACCCAGCTGAAGTGTGTGTGAATGTGAGGCTCAGTGTGTGAGGAACCAGTCTCAGGTTCCAATGATCCAGACCCAGCTGAAGTGTGTGTGAATGTGAGGCTCAGTGTGTGAGGGAGCAGTCTCAGGGTCCAGCGATCCAGACCCAGCTGAAGTGTGTGTGAATGTGAGGCTCAGTGTGTGAGGGACCAGTCTCAGGGTCCAGTGATCCAGCCCCAGCTGAAGTGTGTGTGAATGTGAGGCTCAGTGTGTGAGGGACCAGACTCAGGGTCCAGTGATCCAGACCAAGCTGAAATGGGTGTGAATGTAAGGCTCAGTGTCTGAGGGACCAGTCGCAGGGTCCATTGATCCAGAGCCAGCTGAAGTGTGTGTGAATGTGAGGCTCAGTGTGTGAGGGACCAGTCTCAGGGTCCAGTGATCCAGACCCAGCTGAAGTGTGTGTGAATGTGAGGCTCAGAGTGTGAGGAACCAGTCTCAGGGTCCAGTGATCCAGACACAGCTGAAGTGTGTGTGAATGTGAGGCTCAGTGTGTGAGGAACCAGTCTCAGGTTCCAATGATCCAGACCCAGCTGAAGTGTGTGTGAATGTGAGGCTCAGTGTGTGTGGGACCAGCCTCAGGGTCCAGTGATCCAGACCCAGCTGAAGTGTGTGTGAATGTGAGGCTCAGTGTGTGAGGGACCAGTCTCAGGGTCCAGTGATCCAGCCCCAGCTGAAGTGTGTGTGAATGTGAGGCTCAGTGTATGAGGGACCAGACTCAGGGTCCAGTGATCCAGACCCAGCTGAAGTGCGTGTGAATGTAAGGCTCAGTGTCTGAGGGACAAGTCGCAGGGTCCAGTGATCCAGACCCAGCTGAAGTTTGTGTAAATGTGAGGCTCAGTGTGTGAGGGATGAGTCTCAGGGTCTCGTGATCCAGACGCAGCTGAAGTTTGTGTGAAGGTGAGGCTCAGTGTGTGAGGGACCAGTCTCAGGGTCCAGTGATCCAGACCCAGCTGAAGTGTGTGTGAATGTGAGGCTCAGTGTGTGAGGGACCAGTCTCAGGGTCCAGTGATCCAGACCAAGCTGAAGTGTGTGTGAATGTGAGGCTCAGTGTGCGAAGGGCCAGTCTCAGGGTCCAGTGCTCCAGACCCAGCTGAAGTGTGTGTGAATGTGAGGCTCAATGTGTGAGGGACCAGTCTCAGGATCCAGTGATCCTGACCCAGCTGAAGTGTGTGTGAATGTAAGGCTCAGTATGTGAGGGACCAGTCTCAGGGTCCAGTGATCTAGACCCAGCTGAAGTGTGTGTGAATGTGAGGCTCAGTGTGTGAGGGACCAGTCTCAGGGTCCAGTGATCCAGACCCAGCTGAAGTGTGTGTGAATGAGAGGCTCAATGTGTGAGGGACCAGTCTGAGGGTCCAGTGATGCAGACCCAGCTGAAGTGTGTGTGAGATGAGGCTCAGTGTGTGAGGGACCAGCCTCAGGGTCCAGTGATCCAGACCCAGCTGAAGTGTGTGTGAATGTGAGGCTCAGTGTGCGAAGGGCCAGTCTCAGGGTCCAGTGCTCCAGACCCAGCTGAAGTGTGTGTGAATGTGAGGCTCAGTGTGTGAGGGACCAGTCTCAGGATCCAGTGATCCTGACCCAGCTGAAGTGTGTGTGAATGTAAGGCTCAATATGTGAGGGACCAGTCTCAGGGTCCAGTGATCTAGACCCAGCTGAAGTGTGTGTGAATGTGAGGCTCAGTGTGTGAGGGACCAGTCTCAGGGTCCAGTGATCCAGACCAAGCTGAAGTGTGTGTGAATGTGAGGCTCAGTGTGTGAGGGACCAGTCTCAGGTTCCAGTGATCCAGACCCAGCTGAAATTTGTGTGAATGAGAGGCTCAATGTGTGAGGGACCAGTCTGAGGGTCCAGTGATGCAGACCCAGCTGAAGTGTGTGTGAGATGAGGCTCAGTGTGTGAGGGACCAGCCTCAGGGTCCAGTGATCCAGACCCAGCTGAAGTGTGTGTGAATGTGAGGCTCAGTGTGTGAGGGACCAGCCTCAGTGTCCAGTGATCCAGACCCAGCTGAAGTGTGTGTGAATGTGAGGCTCAGTGTGTGAGGGACCAGTCTCAGGGTCCAGTGATCCAGACCCAGCTGAAGTGTGTGTGAATGTGAAGCTCAGTGTGTGAGGGACCAGTCTCAGGGTCCAGTGATCCAGACCCAGCTGAAGTGTATGTGAATGTGAGGCTCAGTGTGTGAGGGTCCAGCCTCAGGGTCCAGTGATCCAGATCCAGCTGAAGTGTGTGTGAATCTGAGGCTCAGTGTATGAGGGACCAGTCTCAGGGTCCAGTGATCCAGACCCAGCTGAAGTGTGTGTGAATGTGAGGCTCAGTGTGTGAGGGACCAGCCTCAGGCTGCAGTGATCCAGACCCAGCTGAAGTGTGTGTGAATGTGAGGCTCAGTGTGTGATGGACCAGTCTCAGGGTCCAGTGATCCAGACCCAGCTGAAGTGTGTGTGAATGTGAGGCTCAGTGTGTGAGGAACCAGTCTCAGGTTCCAATGATCCAGACCCAGCTGAAGTGTGTGTGAATGTGAGGCTCAGTGTGTGAGGGACCAGCCTCAGGGTCCAGTGATCCAGACCCAGCTGAAGTGTGTGTGAATGTGAGGCTCAGTGTGTGAGGGACCAGTCTCAGGGTCCAGTGATCCAGCCCCAGCTGAAGTGTGTGTGAATGTGAGGCTCAGTGTGTGAGGGACCAGACTCAGGGTCCAGTGATCCAGACCCAGCTGAAGTGGGTGTGAATGTAAGGCTCAGTGTCTGAGGGACCAGTCGCAGGGTCCAGTGATCCAAACCCAGCTGAAGTGTGTGTGAATGTGAGGCTCAGTGTGTGAGGGACCAGTCTCAGGGTTCAGTGATCCAGACCCAGCTGAAGTGTGTGTGAATGTGAGGCTCAGTGTGTGAGGGACCAATCTCAGGGTCCAGTGACCCAGACCCAGCTGAAGTTTGAGTGAATGTGAGGCTCAGTTTGTGAGGGACCAGTCTCAGGGTCTAGTGATCCAGACCCAGCTGAAGTGTGTGTGAATGTGAGGCTCAGTGTATGAGGGACCAGTCTCAGGGTCCAGTGATCCAGACCCAGCTGAAGTGTGTGTAAATGTGAGGCTCAGTGTGGGAGGGATGAGTCTCAGGGTCTCGTGATCCAGACGCAGCTGAAGTGTGTGTGAAGGTGAGGCTCAGTGTGTGAGGGACCAGTCTCAGGGTCCAGTGATCCAGACCTGGCTGAAGTGTGTGTGAATGTGAGGCTCAGTGTGTGAGGCACCAGTCTCAGGGTCCAGTGATCCAGACCCAGCTGAAGTGTGTGTGAATGTGAGGCTCAGTGTGCGAAGGGCCAGTCTCAGGGTCCAGTGCTCCAGACCCAGCTGAAGTGTGTGTGAATGTGAGGCTCAGTGTGTGAGGGACCAGTCTCAGGATCCAGTGATCCTGACCCAGCTGAAGTTTGTGTGAATGTAAGGCTCAGTATGTGAGGGACCACTCTCAGGGTCTAGTGATCTAGACCCAGCTGAAGTGTGTGTGAATGTGAGGCTCAGTGTGTGAGGGACCAGTCTCAGGGTCCAGTGATTCAGACCCAGCTGAAGTGTGTGTGAATGTGAGGCTCAGTTTCTGAGGAACCAGTCTCAGGGTCCAGTGATACAGACCCAGTTGAAGTGTGTGTGAATGTGAGGCTCAGTTTGTGAGGGACCTGCCTCAGGGTCCAGTGATCCAGACCCGGCTGAAGTGTCTGTGAATGTGAGGCTCAGTGTGTGAGGGACCAGTCTCAGGTTCCAGTGATCCAGACCCAGCTGAAGTGTGTGTGAATGAGAGGCTCAATGTGTGAGCGACCAGTCTGAGGGTCCAGTGATGCAGACCCAGCTGAAGTGTGTGTGAGATGAGGCTCAGTGTGTGAGGGACCAGCCTCAGGGTCCAGTGATCCAGACCCAGCTGAAGTGTGTGTGAATGTGAGGCTCAGTGTGTGAGGGACCAGTCTCAGGGTCCAGTGATCCCGACCCAGCTGAAGTGTGTGTGAATGTGAGGCTCAGTGAGTGAGGGTCCAGCCTCAGGGTCCAGTGATCCAGATCCAGCTGAAGTGTGTGTGAATCTGAGGCTCAGTGTATGAGGGACCAGTCTCAGGGTCCAGTGATCCAGACCCAGCTGAAGAGTGTGTGAATGTGAGGCTCAGTGTGTGAGGGACCAGCCTCAGGCTCCAGTGATCCAGACCCAGCTGAAGTGTGTGTGAATGTGAGGCTCAGTGTGTGATGGACCAGTCTCAGGGTCCAGTGATCCAGACCCAGCTGAAGTGTGTGTGAATGTGAGGCTCAGTGTGTGAGGGACCAGTCTCAGGATCCAGTGATCCAGACCCAGCTGAAGTGTGTGTGACTGTGAGGCTCAGTGTGTGAGGGACCAGTCTCATTGTCCAGTGATCCTACCCAGCTGAAGTGTGTGTGAATGTGAGGCTCAGTGTGTGAGGGACCAGTCTCAGGGTCCAGTGATCCAGACCCAGCTGAAGTAAGTGTGAATGTGAGGCTCAGTGTCTGAGGGACAAGTCTCAGTGTCCAGTGATCCAGACCCAGCTGAAGTGTGTGTGAATGTGAGGCTCAGTGTGTGAGGTACCAGTCTCAGGGTCCAGTGATCCAGACCCAGCTGAAGTGTGTGTGAATGTGAGGCTCAGTGTGTGAGGAACCAGTCTCAGGTTCCAATGATCCAGACCCAGCTGAAGTGTGTGTGAATGTGAGGCTCAGTGTGTGAGGGACCAGCCTCAGGGTCCAGTGATCCAGACCCAGCTGAAGTGTGTGTGAATGTGAGGCTCAGTGTGTGAGGGACCAGTCTCAGGGTCCAGTGATCCAGCCCCAGCTGAAGTGTGTTTGAATGTGAGGCTCAGTGTGTGAGGGACCAATCTCAGGGTCCAGTGATCCAGACCCAGCTGAAGTTTGAGTGAATGTGAGGCTCAGTGTGTGAGGGACCAGTCTCAGGGTCTAGTGATCCAGACCCAGCTGAAGTGTGTGTGAATGTGAGGCTCAGTGTATGAGGGACCAGTCTCAGGGTCCAGTGATCCAGATCCAGCTGAAGTGTGTGTGAATGTGAGGCTCAGTGTGTGTGGGACCAGTCTCAGTGTCCAGTGATCCAGACCCAGCTGAAGTGTGTGTGAATGTGAGGCTCAGTGTGTGAGGGACCAGTCTCAGGATCCAGTGATCCAGACCCAGCTGAAGTGTGTGTGAATGTGAGGCTCAGTGTGTGAGGGACCAGTCTCAGGGTCCAGTGATTCAGACCCAGCTGAAGTGTGTGTGAATGTGAGGCTCAGTGTGTGAGGGACCAGTCTCAGGGTCCAGTGATCCAGACCCAGCTGAAGTGTGTGTGAATGTGAGGCTCAGTGTGTGAGGGACCAGTCTCAGGGTCCTGTGATCCAGACGCAGCTGAAGTGTGTGTGAATGTGAGGCTCAGTATGTGACGGACCAGTCTCAGGATCCAGTGATCCAGACCTAGCAGAAGTGTGTGTGAATGTGAGGCTCAGTGTGTGAGGAATCAGCCTCAGGGTCAAGTGATCCAGACCCAGCTGAAGTGTGTGTGAATGTGAGGCTCAGTGTGTGAGGGACAAGTGTCAGGGTCCAGTGATCCAGACCCAGCTGAAGAGTGTGCGAATGTGAGGCTCAGTGTGTGAGGAACCAGTCTCAGGGTCCAGTGATCCAGACACAGCTGAAGTGAGTGTGAATGTGAGGCTCAGTGTGTGATGGACCAGTCTCAGGGTCCAGTGATCCAGACACAGCTGAAGTGTGTGTGAATGTGAGGCTCAGTATATGAAGGACCCGTCTCAGGGTCCAGTGATCCAGACCCAGCTGAAGTGTGTGTGAATGTGAGGCTCAGTGTGTGAGGGACCAGTCTCAGGGTCCAGTGATGCAGACCCAGCTGAAGTGTGTGTGAATGTGAGGCTCAGTGTGTGAGGGACCAGTCTCAGGGTCCAGTGATCCAGACCCAGCTGAAGTGTGTGTGAATGTGAGGCTCAGTGTGTGAGGGACCAGTCTCAGGTTCCAGTGATCCAGACCCAGCTGAAGTTTGTGTGAATGAGAGGCTCAATGTGTGAGGGACCAGTCTGAGGGTCCAGTGATGCAGACCCAGCTGAAGTGTGTGTGAGATGAGGCTCAGTGTGTGAGGGACCAGCCTCAGGGTCCAGTGATCCAGACCCAGCTGAAGTGTGTGTGAATGTGAGGCTCAGTGTGTGAGGGACCAGCCTCAGTGTCCAGTGATCCAGACCCAGCTGAAGTGTGTGTGAATGTGAATCTCAGTGTGTGAGGGACCAGTCTCAGGGTCCAGTGATCCAGACCCAGCTGAAGTGTGTGTGAATGTGAGGCTCAGTGTGTGAGGGTCCAGCCTCAGGGTCCAGTGATCCAGATCCATCTGAAGTGTGTGTGAATCTGAGCCTCAGTGTATGAGGGACCAGTCTCAGGGTCCAGTGATCCAGACCCAGCTGAAGTGTGTGTGAATGTGAGGCTCAGTGTGTGAGGGACCAGCCTCAGGCTCCAGTGATCCAGACCCAGCTGAAGTGTGTGTGAATGTGAGGCTCAGTGTGTGATGGACCAGTCTCAGGGTCCAGTGATCCAGAACCAGCTGAAGTGTGTGTGAATGTGAGGCTCAGTGTGTGAGGGACCAGTCTCAGGGTCCAGTGATCCAGCCCCAGCTGAAGTGTGTGTGAATGTGAGGCTCAGTGTGTGAGGGACCAGACTCAGGGTCCAGTGATCCAGACCCAGCTGAAGTGGGTGTGAATGTAAGGCTCAGTGTCTGAGGGACCAGTCTCAGGGTCCAGTGATCCAGACCCAGCTGAAGTGTGTGTGAATGTGAGGCTCAGTGTGTGAGGAACGAGTCTCAGGTTCCAATGATCCAGACCCAGCTGAAGTGTGTGTGAATGTGAGGCTCAGTGTGTGAGGGACCAGCCTCAGGGTCCAGTGATCCAGACCCAGCTGAAGTGTGTGTGAATGTGAGGCTCAGTGTGTGAGGGACCAGTCTCAGGGTCCAGTGATCCAGCCCCAGCTGAAGTGTGTGTGAATGTGAGGCTCAGTGTGTGAGGGACCAGACTCAGGGTCCAGTGATCCAGACCCAGCTGAAGTGGGTGTGAATGTAAGGCTCAGTGTCTGAGGGACCAGTCGCAGGGTCCAGTGATCCAGACCCAGCTGAAGTGTGTGTGAATGTGAGGCTCAGTGTGTGAGGGACCAGTCTCAGGGTTCAGTGATCCAGACCCAGCTGAAGTGTGTGTGAATGTGAGGCTCAGTGTGTGGGGGACCAATCTCAGGGTCCAGTGATCCAGACCCAGCTGAAGTTTGAGTGAATGTGAGGCTCAGTGTGTGAGGGACCAGTCTCAGGGTCTAGTGATCCAGACCCAGCTGAAGTGTGTGTGAATGTGAGGCTCAGTGTTTGAGGGACCAGTCTCAGGGTCCAGTGATCCAGACCCAGCTGAAGTGTGTGTAAATGTGAGGCTCAGTGTGTGAGGGATGAGTCTCAGGGTCTCGTGATCCAGACGCAGCTGAAGTGTGTGTGAAGGTGAGGCTCAGTGTGTGAGGGACCAGTCTCAGGATCCAGTGATCCAGACCCAGCTGAAGTGTGTGTGAATGTGAGGCTCAGTGTGTGAGGGACCAGTCTCAGGATCCAGTGATCCAGACCCAGCTGAAGTGTGTGTGAATGTGAGGCTCAGTGTGCGAAGGGCCAGTCTCAGGGTCCAGTGCTCCAGACCCAGCCAGAAGTGTGTGTGAATGTGAGGCTCAGTGTGTGAGGGACCAGTCTCAGCATCCAGTGATCCTGACCCAGCTGAAGTGTGTGTGAATGTAAGGCTCAGTATGTGAGGGACCAGTCTCAGGGTCCAGTGATCTAGACCCAGCTGAAGTGTGTGTGAATGTGAGGCTCAGTGTGTGAGGGACCAGTCTCAGGGTCCAGTGATCCAGACCCAGCTGAAGTGTGTGTGAATGTGAGGCTCAGTTTCTGAGGAACCAGTCTCAGGGTCCAGTGATACAGACCCAGTTGAAGTGTGTGTGAATGTGAGGCTCAGTTTGTGAGGGACCTGCCTCAGGGTCCAGTGATCCAGACCCGGCTGAAGTGTCTGTGAATGTGAGGCTCAGTGTGTGAGGGACCAGTCTCAGGTTCCAGTGATCCAGACCCAACTGAAGTGTGTGTGAATGAGAGGCTCAATGTGTGAGCGACCAGTCTGAGGGTCCAGTGATGCAGACCCAGCTGAAGTGTGTGTGAGATGAGGCTCAGTGTGTGAGGGACCAGCCTCAGGGTCCAGTGATCCAGACCCAGCTGAAGTGTGTATGAATGTGAGGCTCAGTGTGTGAGGGACCAGTCTCAGGGTCCAGTGATCCAGACCCAGCTGAAGTGTGTGTGAATGTGAGGCTCAGTGTGTGAGGGTCCAGCCTCAGGGTCCAGTGATCCAGATCCAGCTGAAGTGTGTGTGAATCTGAGGCTCAGTGTATGAGGGACCAGTCTCAGGGTCCAGTGATCCAGACCCAGCTGAAGTGTGTGTGAATGTGAGGCTCAGTGTGTGAGGGACCAGCCTCAGGCTCCAGTGATCCAGACCCAGCTGAAGTGTGTGTGAATGTGAGGCTCAGTGTGTGATGGACCAGTCTCAGGGTCCAGTGATCCAGACCCAGCTGAAGTGTGTGTGAATGTGAGGCTCAGTGTGTGAGGGACCAGTCTCAGGATCCAGTGATCCAGACCCAGCTGAAGTGTGTGTGACTGTGAGGCTCAGTGTGTGAGGGACCAGTCTCATTGTCCAGTGATCCTACCCAGCTGAAGTTTGTGTGAATGTGAGGCTCAGTGTGTGAGGGACCAGTCTCAGGGTCCAGTGATCCAGACCCAGCTGAAGTGTGTGTGAATGTGAGGCTCAGTGTGTGAGGAACCAGTCTCAGGTTCCAGTGATCCAGACCCAGCTGAAGTGTGTGTGAATGTGAGGCTCAGTGTGTGAGGAACCAGTCTCAGGTTCCAATGATCCAGACCCAGCTGAAGTGTGTGTGAATGTGAGGCTCAGTGTGTGAGGGACCAGCCTCAGGGTCCAGTGATCCAGACCCAGCTGAAGTGTGTGTGAATGTGAGGCTCAGTGTGTGAGGGACCAGTCTCAGGGTCCAGTTATCCAGCCCGAGCTGAAGTGTGTGTGAATGTGAGGCTCAGTGTGTGAGGGACCAGACTCAGGTTCCAGTGATCCAGACCCAGCTGAAGTGGGTGTGAATATAAGGCTCAGTGTCTGAGGGACCAGTCGCAGGGTCCAGTGATCCAGACCCAGCTGAAGTGTGTGTGAATGTGAGGCTCAGTGTGTGAGGGACCAGTCTCAGGGTTCAGTGATCCAGACCCAGCTGAAGTGTGTGTGAATGTGAGGCTCAGTGTGTGAGGGACCAATCTCAGGGTCCAGTGATCCAGACCCAGCTGAAGTTTGAGTGAATGTGAGGCTCAGTGTGTGAGGGACCAGTCTCAGGGTCTAGTGATCCAGACCCAGCTGAAGTGTGTGTGAATGTGAGGCTCAGTGTATGAGGGACCAGTCTCAGGGTCCAGTGATCCAGATCCAGCTGAAGTGTGTGTGAATGTGAGGCTCAGTGTGTGTGGGACCAGTCTCAGTGTCCAGTGATCCAGACCCAGCTGAAGTGTGTGTGAATGTGAGGCTCAGTGTGTGAGGGACCAGTCTCAGGATCCAGTGATCCAGACCCAGCTGAAGTGTGTGTGAATGTGAGGCTCAGTGTGTGAGGGACCAGTCTCAGGGTCCAGTGATTCAGACCCAGCTGAAGTGTGTGTGAATGTGAGGCTCAGTGTGTGAGGGACCAGTCTCAGGGTCCAGTGATCCAGACCCAGCTGAAGTGTGTGTGAATGTGAAGCTCAGTGTGTGAGGGACCAGTCTCAGGGTCCTGTGATCCAGACGCAGCTGAAGTGTGTGTGAATGTGAGGCTCAGTATGTGACGGACCAGTCTCAGGATCCAGTGATCCAGACCTAGCAGAAGTGTGTGTGAATGTGAGGCTCAGTGTGTGAGGAATCAGCCTCAGGGTCAAGTGATCCAGACCCAGCTGAAGTGTGTGTGAATGTGAGGCTCAGTGTGTGAGGGACAAGTGTCAGGGTCCAGTGATCCAGACCCAGCTGAAGAGTGTGCGAATGTGAGGCTCAGTGTGTGAGGAACCAGTCTCAGGGTCCAGTGATCCAGACACAGCTGAAGTGAGTGTGAATGTGAGCCTCAGTGTGTGATGGACCAGTCTCAGGGTCCAGTGATCCAGACCCAGCTGAAGTGTGTGTGAATGTGAGGCTCAGTGTGTGAGGGACCAGTCTCAGGGTCCAGTGATGCAGACCCAGCTGAAGTGTGTGTGAATGTGAGGCTCAGTGTGTGAGGGACCAGTCTCAGGGTCCAGTGATCCAGACCCAGCTGAAGTGTGTGTGAATGTGAAGCTCAGTGTGTGAGGGACCAGTCTCAGGTCCAGTGATCCAGACCCAGCTGAAGTGTGTGTGAATGTGAGGCTCAGTGTGTGAGGATCCAGTCTCAGGGTCTAGTGATCCAGACCCAGCTGAAGTGTGTGTGAATATGAGGCTCAGGGTGTGAGGGACCTGACTCAGGGTCCAGTGATCCAGACCCAGCTGAAGTGTGTGTGAATGTGAGGCTCAGTGTGTGATGGACCAGTCTCAGGTTCCAGTGATCCAGACCCAGCTGAAGTGTGTGTGAATGTGAGGCTCAGTGTGTGAGGGACCAGTCTCAGGGTCCAGTGATCCAGACCCAGCTGAAGTGTGTGTGAATGTGAGGCTCAGTGTGTGAGGGACCAGTCTCAGGGTCCAGTGATCCAGACCCAGCTGAAGAGTGTGTGAATGTGATGCTCAGAGTGTGAGGGACCAGTCTCAGAGTCCAGTGATCCAGACCCAGCTGAAGAGTGTGTGTGAATGTGAGGCTCAGTGTGTGAGGGACCAGTCTCAGTGTGCAGTGATCCAGACCCAGCTGAAGTGTGTGTGAATGTGTGGCTCAGTGTATGAGGAACCAGTCTCAGGGTCCAGTGATCCAGACCCAACTGAAGTGTGTGTGAATGTGTGGCTCAGTGTGTGATGGACCAGTCTCAGGGTCCAGTGATCCAGACCCAGCTGACCTGTGTGTGAATGTGTGGCTCAGTGTGTGATGGACCAGTCTCAGGGTCCAGTGATCCAGACCCAGCTGAAGTGTGTGTGAATGTGAGGCTCAGTGTGTGAGGGACCAGTCCCAGGGTCCAGTGATCCAGACCCAGCTGAAGTGTGTGTGAATGTGAGGCTCAGTGTGTGAGGGACCAGTCTCAGGATCCAGTGATCCAGTCCCAGCTGAAGTGTGTGTGACTGTGAGGCTCAGTGTGTGAGGGACCAGTCTCAGTGTCCAGTGATCCTACCCAGCTGAAGTGTGTGTGAATGTGAGGCTCAGTGTGTGAGGGACCAGTCTCAGGGTCCAGTGATCCAGACCCAGCTGAAGTGTGTGTGAATGTGAGGCTCAGTGTGTGAGGGACCAGTCTCAGGGGCCAGTGATCCAGACCCAGCTGAAGTGTGTGTGAATGTGAGGCTCAGTGTGTGAGGAACCAGTCTCAGGGTCCAGTGATCCAGACCCAGCTGAAGTGTGTGTGAATGTGAGGCTCAGTGTGTGAGGAACCAGTCTCAGGTTCCAATGATCCAGACCCAGCTGAAGTGTGTGTGAATGTGAGGCTCAGTGTGTGAGGGACCAGCCTCAGTGTCCAGCGATCCAGACCCAGCTGAAGTGTGTGTGAATGTGAGGCTCAGTGTGTGAGGGACCAGTCTCAGGGTCCAGTGATCCAGCCCCAGCTGAAGTGTGTGTGAATGTGAGGCTCAGTGTGTGAGGGACCAGACTCAGGGTCCAGTGATCCAAACCCAGCTGAAGTGGGTGTGAATGTAAGGCTCAGTGTCTGAGGGACAAGTCGCAGGGTCCAGTGATCCAGACCCAGCTGAAGTGTGTGTGAATGTGAGGCTCAGTGTGTGAGGGACCAGTCTCAGGGTTCAGTGATCCAGACCCAGCTGAAGTATGTGTGAATGTGAGGCTCAGTGTGTGAGGGACCAATCTCAGGGTCCAGTGATCCAGACCCAGCTGAAGTTTGTGTGAATGTGAGGCTCAGTGTGTGAGGGACCAGTCTCAGGGTCTAGTGATCCAGACCCAGCTGAAGTTTGTGTGAATGTGAGGCTCAGTGTATGAGGGACCAGTCTCAGGGTCCAGTGATCCAGATCCAGCTGAAGTGTGTGTGAATGTGAGGCTCAGTGTGTGTGGGACCAGTCTCAGTGTCCAGTGATCCAGACCCAGCTGAAGTGTGTGTGAATGTGAGGCTCAGTGTGTGAGGGATCAGTCTCAGGATCCAGTGATCCAGACCCAGCTGAAGTGTGTGTGAATGTGAGGCTCAGTGTGTGAGGGACCAGTCTCAGGGTCCAGTGATTCAGACCCAGCTGAAGTGTGTGTGAATGTGAGGCTCAGTGTGTGAGGGACCAGTCTCAGGGTCCAGTGACCCAGACCCAGCTGAAGTGTGTGTGAATGTGAGGCTCAGTGTGTGAGGGATCAGTCTCAGGGTCCAGTGATCCAGACGCAGCTGAAGTGTGTGTGAATGTGAGGTTCAGTATGTGACGGACCAGTCTCAGGATCCAGTGATCCAGACCTAGCTGAAGTGTGTGTGAATGTGAGGCTCAGTGTGTGAGGGACCAGTCTCAGGGTCCAGTGATGCAGACCCAGCTGAAGTGTGTGTGAATGTGAGGCTCAGTGTGTGAGGGACCAGTCTCAGGGTCCAGTGATCCAGACCCAGCTGAAGTGTGTGTGAATGTGAGGCTCAGTGTGTGAGGGACCAGTCTCAGGGTCCAGTGATCCAGACCCAGCTGAAGTGTGTGTGAATGTGAGCCTCAGTGTGTGAGGGACCAGTCTCAGGTCCAGTGATCCAGACCCAGCTGAAGTGTGTGTGAATATGAGGCTCAGGGAGTGAGGGACCTGCCTCAGGGTCCAGTGATCCAGACCCAGTTGAAGTGTGTGTGAATGTGAGGCTCAGTGTGTGAGGGACCAGTCTCAGGGTGCAATGATCCAGACCCAGCTGAAGTTTGTGTGAATGTGAGGCTCAGTGTATGAGGGACCAGCCTCAGGGTCCAGTGATCCCGACCCAGCTGAAGTGTGTGTGAATGTGAGGCTCAGTGTGTGAGGGACCAGTCTCAGGGTGCAGTGATGCAGACCCAGCTGAAGTGTGTGTGAATGTCAGGCTCAGTGTGTGAGGGACCAGTCTCCGGGTCCAGTGATCCAGACCCAGCTGAAGTGTGTGTGAATGTGAGGCTCAGTGTATGAGGGACCAGTCTCAGGGTCCAGTGATCCAGATCCAGCTGAAGTGTGTGTGAATGTGAGGCTCAGTGTGTGTGGGACCAGTCTCAGTGTCCAGTGATCCAGACCCAGCTGAAGTGTGTGTGAATGTGAGGCTCAGTGTGTGAGGGACCAGTCTCAGGATCCAGTGATCCAGACCCAGCTGAAGTGTGTGTGAATGTGAGGCTCAGTGTGTGAGGGACCAGTCTCAGGGTCCAGTGATTCAGACCCAGCTGAAGTGTGTGTGAATGTGAGGCTCAGTGTGTGAGGGACCAGTCTCAGGGTCCAGTGATTCAGACCCAGCTGAAGTGTGTGTGAATGTGAAGCTCAGTGTGTGAGGGACCAGTCTCAGGGTCCTGTGATCCAGACGCAGCTGAAGTGTGTGTGAATGTGAGGCTCAGTATGTGACGGACCAGTCTCAGGATCCAGTGATCCAGACCTAGCAGAAGTGTGTGTGAATGTGAGGCTCAGCGTGTGAGGAATCAGCCTCAGGGTCAAGTGATCCAGACCCAGCTGAAGTGTGTGTGAATGTGAGGCTCAGTGTGTGAGGGACAAGTGTCAGGGTCCAGTGATCCAGACCCAGCTGAAGAGTGTGCGAATGTGAGGCTCAGTGTGTGAGGAACCAGTCTCAGGGTCCAGTGATCCAGACACAGCTGAAGTGAGTGTGAATGTGAGCCTCAGTGTGTGATGGACCAGTCTCAGGGTCCAGTGATCCAGACCCAGCTGAAGTGTGTGTGAATGTGAGGCTCAGTATATGAAGGACCCGTCTCAGGGTCCAGTGATCCAGACCCAGCTGAAGTGTGTGTGAATGTGAGGCTCAGTGTGTGAGGGACCAGTCTCATGGTCCAGTGATGCAGACCCAGCTGAAGTGTGTGTGAATGTGAGGCTCAGTGTGTGAGGGACCAGTCTCAGGGTCCAGTGATCCAGACCCAGCTGAAGTGTGTGTGAATGTGAAGCTCAGTGTGTGAGGGACCAGTCTCAGGTCCAGTGATCCAGACCCAGCTGAAGTGTGTGTGAATGTGAGGCTCAGTGTGTGAGGATCCAGTCTCAGGGTCTAGTGATCCAGACCCACCTGAAGTGTGTGTGAATATGAGGCTCAGGGTGTGAGGGACCTGACTCAGGGTCCAGTGATCCAGACCCAGCTGAAGTGTGTGTGAATGTGAGGCTCAGTGTGTGATGGACCAGTCTCAGGGTCCAGTGATCCAGACCCAGCTGAAGTGTGTGTGAATGTGAGGCTCAATGTGTGAGGGACCAGTCTCAGGGTCCAGTGATCCAGACACAGCTGAAGTGTGTGTGAGTTGAGGCTCAGTGTGTGAGGGACCAGCCTCAGGGTCCAGTGATCCAGACCCAGCTGAAGTGTGTGTGAATGTGAGGCTCAGTGTGTGAGGGACCAGTCTCAGGGTCCAGTGATCCAGACCCAGCTGAAGAGTGCGTGTGAATGTGAGGCTCAGTGTGTGAGGGACCAGTCTCAGGGTCCAGTTATCCAGACCCAGCTGAAGTTTGTGTGAATGTGAGGCTCAGTGTGTGAGGGACCAGTCTCAGGGTCTAGTGATCCAGACACAGCTGAAGTGTGTGTGAATGTGAGGCTCAGTCTGTGAGTGTCCAGCCTCAGGGTCCAATGATCCAGACCCAGCTGAAGTGTGTGTGAATGTGAGGCTCAGTGTGTGAGGGACCAGTCTCAGGTTCCAGTGATCCAGACCCAGCTGAAGTGTGTGTGAATGTGAGGTTCAGTGTGTGAGGGACCAGCCTCAGAATCCAGTGATCCAGACCCAGCTGAAGTGTGTGTGAATGTGAGGCTCAGTGTGTGAGGGACCAGTCTCAGGATCCAGTGATGCAGACCCAGCTGAAGTGTGTGTGACTGTGAGGCTCAGTGTGTGAGGGACCAGTCTCAGGGTCCAGTGATCCAAACCCAGCTGAAGTGTGTGTGAATGTGAGGCTCAGTGTGTGAGGGACCAGTCTCAGGGTCCAGTGATCCAGACCCAGCTGAAGTCTGTGTGAATGTGAGGCTCAGGGTGTGAGGAACCAGTCTCAGGGTCCAGTGATCCAGACCCAGCTGAAGTGTGTGTGAATGTGAGGCTCAGTGTGTGAGGAACCAGTCTCAGGGTCCAGTGATCCAGACCCAGCTGAAGTGTGTGTGAATGTGAGGCTCAGTGTGTGAGGGACCAGCCTCAGGGTCCAGTGATTATGAGCCAGCTGAAGTGTGTGAGAATGTGAGGCTCAGTGTGTGAGGGAAGAGTCTCAGGGTCTAGTGATCCAGACGCAGCTGAAGTGTGTCTGAATGTGAGGCTCAGTGTGTGAGGGACCAGTCTCAGGGTCCAGTGATCCAGACCCAGCTGAAGTGTTTGTGAATGTGAGGCTCAGTGTGTGAGGGACCAGTCTCAGGGTCCAGTGATCCAGACCCAGCTGAAGTGTGTGTGAATGTGAGGCTCAGTGTGTGAAGGACCAGTCTCAGGGTCCAGTGATCCAGACCCAGCTGAAGTGTGTGTGAATGTGAGGCTCAGTGTGTGAGGGACCAGTCTCAGGATCCAGTGATCCAGACCCAGCTGAAGTGTGTGTGAATGTGAGGCTCAGTGTGTGAGGGACCAGTCTCAGGGTCTTGTGATTCAGACCCAGCTGAAGTGTGTGTGAATGAGAGGCTCAGTGTGTGAGGGACCAGTCTCAGGGTCCAGTGATCCAGACCCAGCTGAAGTGTGTGTGAATGTGAGGCTCAGTGTGTGAGTGACCAGTCTCAGGGTCCAGTGATCCAGACCCAGCTGAAGTGTGTGTGAATGTGAGGCTCAGTGTGTGAGGGACCAGCCTCAGAATCCAGTGATCCAGAACCAGCTGAAGTGTGTGTGAATGTGAGGCTCAGTGTGTGAGGGACCAGTCTCAGGGTCCAGTGATCGAGACCCAGCTGAAGTGTGTGTGCATCTGATGCTCAGTGTGTGAGGGACCAGTCTCAGGGTCCAGTGATCCAAATCCAGCTGAAGTATGTGTGAATGTGAGGCTCATTGTATGAGGGACCAGTCTCAGGGTCCAGTGATCCAGATCCAGCTGAAGTGTGTGTGAATGTGAGGCTCAGTGTGTGAGGGACCAGTCTCAGTGTCCAGTGATCCAGACCCAGCTGAAGTGTGTGTGAATGTGAGGCTCAGTGTGTGAGGGACCAGTCTCAGGATCCAGTGATCCAGACCCAGCTGAAGTGTGTGTGAATGTGAGGCTCAGTGTGTGAGGGACCAGTCTCAGGCTCCAGTGATTCAGACCCAGCTGAAGTGTGTGTGAATGTGAGGCTCAGTGTGTGAGGGACCAGTCTCAGGGTCCAGTGATCCAGACCCAGTTGAAGTGTGTGTGAATGTGAGGCTCACTGTGTGAGGGACCAGTCTCAGGGTCCAGTGATCCAGACACAGCTGAAGTGTGTGTGAATGTGAGGCTCCGTGTGTGAGGGACCAGTCTCAGGGTCCAGTGATCCAGACGCAGCTGAAATGTGTGTGAATGTGAGGCTCAGTGTATGAGGGACCAATCTCAGGGTCCGCTGATACAGACCCAGCTCAAGTGTGTGTGAATGTGAGGCTCAGTGTGTGAGGGATGAGTCTCAGGGTCTCGTGATCCAGACGCAGCTGAAGTGTGTGTGAAGGTCAGGCTCAATGTGTGAGGGACCAGTCTCAGGGTCCAGTGATCCAGACCCAGCTGAAGTGTGTGTGAATGTGATACTCAATGTGTGAGGGACCAGTCTCAGGGTCCAGTGATCCAGACCCAGCTGAAGTGTGTGTGAATGTGAGGCTCAGTGTGTGAGGGACCAGTCTCAGGGTCCAGTGATACAGACCCAGCTGAAGTGTGTGTGAATGTGAGGCTCAGTGTGTGAGGGACCAGTCTCAGGATCCAGTGATCCAGACCCAGCTGAAGTGTGTGTGAATGTGAGGCTCAGTGTGCGAAGGGCCAGTCTCAGGGTCCAGTGCTCCAGACCCAGCTGAAGTTTGTGTGAATGTGAGGCTCAGTGTGTGAGGGACCAGTCTCAGGATCCAGTGATTCTGACCCAGCTGAAGTGTGTGTGAATGTAAGGCTCAGTATGTGAGGGACCAGTCTCAGGGTCCAGTGATCCAGACCCAGCTGAAGTGTGTGTGAATGTGAGGCTCAGTGTGTGAGGGACCAGTCTCAGGGTCCAGTGATCCAGACCCAGCTGAAGTGTGTGTGAATGTGAGGCTCAGTGTGTGAGGAACCAGTCTCAGGGTCCAGTGATCCAGACCCAGTTGAAGTGTGTGTGAATGTGAGTCTCAGTTTGTGAGGGACCTGCCTCAGGGTCCAGTGATCCAGACCCGGCTGAAGTGTCTGTGAATGTGAGGCTCAGTGTGTGAGGGACCAGTCTCAGGGTCCAGTGATCCAGACCCAGCTGAAGTGTGTGTGAATGTGAGGCTCAATGTGTGAGGGACCAGTCTCAGGGTCCAGTGATCCAGACCCAGCTGAAGAGTGTGTGAGATGAGGCTCAGTGTGTGAGGGACCAGCCTCAGGGTCCAGTGATCCAGACCCAGCTGAAGTGTGTGTGAATGTGAAGCTCAGTGTGTGAGGGACCAGTCTCAGGGTCCAGTGATCCAGACCCAGCTGAAGTGTGTGTGAATGTGAGGCTCAGTGTGTGAGTGACCAGCCTCAGGGTCCAGTGATCCAAACCCAGCTGAAGTGTGTGTGAATGTGAGGCTCAGTGTGTGATGGACCAGTCACAGGGTCCAGTGATCCAGACCCAGCTGAAGTGTGTGTGAATGTGAGGCTCAGTGTGTGAGGGACCAGTCTCAGGGTCCAGTGATCCAGACCCGGCTGAAGTGTCTGTGAATGTGAGGCTCAGTGTGTGAGGGACCAGTCTCAGGGTCCAGTGATCCAGACCCAGCTGAAGTGTGTGTGAATGTGAGGCTCAATGTGTGAGGGACCAGTCTCAGGGTCCAGTGATCCAGACCCAGCTGAAGAGTGTGTGAAATGAGGCTCAGTGTGTGAGGGACCAGCCTCAGGGTCCAGTGATCCAGACCCAGCTGAAGTGTGTGTGAATGTGAAGCTCAGTGTGTGAGGGACCAGTCTCAGGGTCCAGTGATCCAGACCCAGCTGAAGTGTGTGTGAATGTGAGGCTCAGTGTGTGAGGGACCAGCCTCAGGGTCCAGTTATCCAGACCCAGCTGAAGTGTGTGTGAATGTGAGGCTCAGTGTATGAGGGATGAGTCTCAGGGTCTCGCGATCCAGACGCAGCTGAAGTGTGTGTGAAGGTGAGGCTCAGTGTGTGAGGGACCAGTCTCAGGGTCCAGTGATCCAAACCCAGCTGAAGTGTGTGTGAATGTGAGGCTCAGTGTGTGATGGACCAGTCACAGGGTCCAGTGATCCAGACCCAGCTGAAGTGTGTGTGAATGTGAGGCTCAGTGTGTGAGGGACCAGTCTCAGGGTCCAGTGATCCAGACTCAGCTGAAGTGTGTGTGAATGTGAGGCTCAGTGTGTGAGGGACCAGTCTCAGGGTCCAGTGATCCAGACCCAGCTGAAATGTGCGTGAATGTGAGGCTCAGTGTGTGAGGGACCAGTCTCAGGGTCCAGTGATCCAGACCTAGCTGAAGTGTGTGTGAATGTGAAGCTCAGTGTGTGAGGGACCAGCCTCAGGGTCCAGTGATCCAGACCCAGCTGAAGTGTGTGTGAATGTGAGGCTCAGTGTGTGAGGGACCAGCCTCAGAATCCAGTGATCCAGATCCAGCTGAAGTGTGTGTGAATGTGAGGCTCAGTGTGTGAGGGACCAGTCTCAGGGTCCAGTGATCCAGACGCAGCTGAAATTTGTGTGAATGTGAGGCTCAGTGTATGAGGGACCAGTCTCAGGGTCCAGTGATCCAGACCCAGCTGAAGTATGTGTGAATGTGAGGCTCAGTGTGTGAGGGACCAGTCTCAGGGTCCAGTGAACCAGACCCAGCTGAAATGTGTGTGAATGTGAGGCTCAGTGTGTGAGGGACCAGTCTCAGGATCCAGTGATCCAGACCCAGCTGAAGTGTGTGTGAATGTGAGGCTCAGTGTGTGAGGGACCAGTCTCAGGGTCCAGTGATCCAGACCCAGCTGAAGTGTGTGTGAATGTGAAGCTCAGTGTGTGAGGGACCAGTCTCAGGGTCCAGTGATCCAGACCCAGCTGAAATGTGTGTGAATGTGAGGCTCATTGTGCGAAGGGCCAGTCTCAGGGTCCAGTGCTCCAGACCCAGCTGAAGTGTGTGTGAATGTGAGGCTCAGTGTGTGAGGGACCAGTCTCAGGATCCAGTGATCCTGACCCAGCTGAAGTGTGTGTGAATGTAAGGCTCAGTATGTGACGGACAAGTCTCAGGGTCCAGTGATCCAGACCCAGCTGAAGTGTGTGTGAATGTGAGGCTCAGTGTGTGAGGGACCAGTCTCAGGGTCCAGTGATCCAGACCCAGCTGAAGTGTGTGTGAGATGAGGCTCAGTGTGTGAGGGATCAGCCTCAGGATCCAGTGATCCAGACCCAGCTGAAGTGTGTGTGAATGTGAGGCTCAGTGTGTGAGGGACCAGTCTCAGGGGCCAGTGATCCAGACCCAGCTGAAATGTGTGTGAATGTGAGGCTCAGTGTGTGAGGGACCAGTGTCAGGGTCCAGTGATCCAGACCCAGCTGAAGTGTGTGTGAATGTGAGGCTTAGTGTGTGAGGGACCAGTCTCAGGTTCCAGTGATCCAGACCCAGCTGAAATGTGTGTGAATGTGAGACTCAGTGTGTGAGGGACCAGTCTCAGGGTCCAGTGATCCAGACCCAGCTGAAGTGTGTGTGAATGTGAAGCTCAGTGTGTGAGGGACCAGTCTCAGGGTCCAGTGATCCAGACCGAGCTGAAGTGTGTGTGAATGTGAGGCTCAGTGTGTGAGGGTCCAGCCTCAGGGTCCAGTGATTCAGATCCAGCTGAAGTGTGTGTGAATGTGAGGCTCAGTGTATGAGGGACCAGTCTCAGGGTCCAGTGATCCAGACCCAGCTGAAGTGTGTGTGAATGTGAGGCTCAGTGTGTGAGGGACCAGCCTCAGGCTCCAGTGATCCAGACCCAGCTGAAGTGTGTGTGAATGTGAGGCTCAGTGTGTGATGGACCAGTCTCAGGGTCCAGTGATCCAGACCCAGCTGAAGTGCGTGTGAATGTGAGGCTCAGTGTGTGAGGGACCAGTCTCAGGGTCCAGTGATCCAGACCCAGCTGAAGTGTGTGTGAATGTGAGGCTCAGTGTGTGAGGGACCAGTCTCAGGGTCCAGTGATCCAGACCCAGCTGAAGTGAGTGTGAATGTGAGGCTCAGTGTGTGAGGGACCAGTCTCAGGGTCCAGTGATCCAGACCCAGCTGAAGTGTGTGTGAATGTGAAGCTCAGTGTGTGAGGGACCAGCCTCAGGGTCCAGTGATCCAGACCCAGCTGAATTGTGTGTGAATGTGAGGCTCAGTGTGTGAGGGACCAGCCTCAGAATCCAGTGATCCAGACCCAGCTGAAGTGTGTGTGAATGTGAGGCTCAGTGTGTGAGGGACCAGTCTCAGGGTCCAGTGATCCAGACGCAGCTGAAATTTGTGTGAATGTGAGGCTCAGTGTATGAGGGACCTGTCTCAGGGTCCAGTGATCCAGACCCAGCTGAAGTGTGTGTAAATGTGAGGCTCAGTGTGTGAGGGATGAGTCTCAGGGTCTCTTGATCCAGACGCAGCTGAAGTGTGTGTGAAGGTGAGGCTCAGTGTGTGACGGACCAGTCTCAGGGTCCAGTGATCCAGACCCAGCTGAAGTGTGTGTGAATGTGAGGCTCAGTGTGTGAGGGACCAGTCTCAGGGTCCAGTGATCCAGACGCAGCTGAAGTGTGTGTGAATGTCAGGCTCAGTGTGTGAGGGACCAGTCTCAGGGTCTAGTGATCCAGACCCAGCTGAAGTGTGTGTGAATGTGAGGCTCAGTGTGCGAAGGGCCAGTCTCAGGGTCCAGTGCTCCAGACCCAGCTGAAGTGTGTGTGAATGTGAGGCTCAGTGTGTGAGGGACCAGTCTCAGGATCCATTGATCCTGACCCACCTGAAGTGTGTGTGAATGTAAGGCTCACTATGTGAGGGACCAGTCTCAGGGTCCAGTGATCCAGACCCAGCTGAAGTGTGTGTGAATGTGAGGCTCAGTGTGCGAAGGGCCAGTCTCAGGGTCCAGTGCTCCAGACCCAGCTGAAGTGTGTGTGAATGTGAGGCTCAGTGTGTGAGGGACCAGTCTCAGGATCCAGTGATCCTGACCCAGCTGAAGTGTGTGTGAATGTAAGGCTCAGAATGTGAGTGACCAGTCTCAGGGTCCAGTGATCCAGACCCAGCTGAAGTGTGTGTGAATGTGAGGCTCAGTTTCTGAGGAACCAGTCTCAGGGTCCAGTGATCCAGACCCAGTTGAAGTGTGTGTGAATGTGAGGCTCAGTTTGTGAGGGACCTGCCTCAGGGTCCTGTGATCCAGACCCGGCTGAAGTGTCTGTGAATGTGAGGCTCAGTGTGTGAGGGACCAGTCTCAGGGTCCAGTGATCCAGACCCAGCTGAAGTGTGTGTGAATGAGAGGCTCAATGTGTGAGGGACCAGTCTCAGGGTCCAGTGATCCAGACCCAGCTGAAGTGTGTGTGAGATGAGGCTCAGTGTGTGTGGGACCAGCCTCAGGGTCCAGTGATCCAGACCCAGCTGAAGTGTGTGTGAATGTGAGGCTCAGTGTGTGAGGGACCAGTCTCAGGGTCTAGTGATCCAGACCCAGCTGAAGTGTGTGTGAATGTGAGGCTCAGTGTGTGAGGGACCAGCCTCAGTGTCCAGTGATCCATACCCAGCTGAAGTGTGTGTGAATGTGAGACTCAGTGTGTGAGGGACCAGTCTCAGTGTCCAGTGATCCAGACCCAGCTGAAGTGTGTGTAAATGTGAAGCTCAGTGTGTGAGGGAGCAGTCTCAGGGTCCAGTGATCCAGACCCTGCTGAAGTGTGTGTGAATGTGAGGCTCAGTGTGTGAGGGTCCAGGTTCAGGGTCCAGTGATCCAGACCCAGCTGAAGTGTGTGTGAATGTGAGGCTCAGTGTGTGAGGGACCAGTCTCAGGGTCCAGTGATCCAGACCCAGCTGAAGTGTGTGTGAATGTGAGGCTCAGTGTGCGAAGGGCCAGTCTCAGGGTCCAGTGCTCCAGACCCAGCTGAAGTGTGTGTGAATGTGAGGCTCAGTGTGTGAGGGACCAGTCTCAGGATCCAGTGATCCTGACCCACCTGAAGTGTGTGTGAATGTAAGGCTCACTATGTGAGGGACCAGTCTCAGGGTCCAGTGATCCAGACCCAGCTGAAGTGTGTGTGAATGTGAGGCTCAGTGTGCGAAGGGCCAGTCTCAGGGTCCAGTGCTCCAGACCCAGCTGAAGTGTGTGTGAATGTGAGGCTCAGTGTGTGAGGGACCAGTCTCAGGATCCAGTGATCCTGACCCAGCTGAAGTGTGTGTGAATGTAAGGCTCAGAATGTGAGTGACCAGTCTCAGGGTCCAGTGATCCAGACCCAGCTGAAGTGTGTGTGAATGTGAGGCTCAGTTTCTGAGGAACCAGTCTCAGGGTCCAGTGATGCAGACCCAGTTGAAGTGTGTGTGAATGTGAGGCTCAGTTTGTGAGGGACCTGCCTCAGGGTCCTGTGATCCAGACCCGGCTGAAGTGTCTGTGAATGTGAGGCTCAGTGTGTGAGGGACCAGTCTCAGGGTCCAGTGATCCAGACCCAGCTGAAGTGTGTGTGAATGAGAGGCTCAATGTGTGAGGGACCAGTCTCAGGGTCCAGTGATCCAGACCCAGCTGAAGTGTGTGTGAGATGAGGCTCAGTGTGTGTGGGACCAGCCTCAGGGTCCAGTGATCCAGACCCAGCTGAAGTGTGTGTGAATGTGAGGCTCAGTGTGTAAGGGACCAGTCTCAGGGTCTAGTGATCCAGACCCAGCTGAAGTGTGTGTGAATGTGAGGCTCAGTGTGTGAGGGACCAGCCTCAGTGTCCAGTGATCCATACCCAACTGAAGTGTGTGTGAATGTGAGAATCAGTGTGTGAGGGACCAGTCTCAGTGTCCAGTGATCCAGACCCAGCTGAAGTGTGTGTAAATGTGAAGCTCAGTGTGTGAGGGAGCAGTCTCAGGGTCCAGTGATCCAGACCCTGCTGAAGTGTGTGTGAATGTGAGGCTCAGTGTGTGAGGGTCCAGGTTCAGGGTCCAGTGATCCAGACCCAGCTGAAGTGTGTGTGAATGTGAGGCTCAGTGTGTGAGGGACCAGTCTCAGGGTCCAGTGATCCAGACCCAGTTGAAGTGTGTGTGAATGTGAGGCTCAGTGTGTGAGGAACCAGTCTCAGTGTCCAGTGATCCTACCCAGCTGAAGTGTGTGTGAATGTGAGGCTCAGTGTGTGAGGGACCAGTCTCAGGGTGCAATGATCCAGACGCAGCAGAAGTGAGTGTGAATGTTAGGCTCAGTGTGTGAGGGACCAGTCTCAGGGTCCAGTGATCCAGACCCAGCTGAAGTGTGTGTGAATGTGAGGCTCAGTGTGTGAGGGACCAGTCTCAGGGTCTAGTGATCCAGACCTAGCTGAAGTGTGTGTGAATGTGAGGCTCAGTGTGTGAGGGACCAGCCTCAGAATCCAGTGATCCAGACCCAGCTGAAGTGTGTGTGAATGTGAGGCTCAGTGTGTGAGGGACCAGTATCAGGGTCCAGTGATCCAGACCCAGCTGAAGTGTGTGTGAATGTGAGGCTCAGTTAATGAGTGACCAGTCTCAGGGTCCAGTGATCCAGACCCAGCTGAAGTGTGTGTGAATGTGAGGCTCAGTGTGTGAGGGACCAGTCTCAGGGTCCAGTGATCCAGACCCAGCTGAAGTGTGTGTGAATGTGAGTCTCAGTGTATGAGGGATGAGTCTCAGGCTCACGTGATCCAGACGCAGCTGAAGTGTGGGTGAAGGTGAGGCTCAGTGTGTGAGGGACCAGTCTCAGGGTCCAGTGATCCAGACCCAGTTGAAGTGTGTGTGAATGTGAGACTCAGTGTGTGAGGGACCAGTCTCAGGGTCCAGTGATCCAGACCCAGCTGAAGTATGTGTGAATGTGAAGCTCAGTGTGTGAGGGACCAGTCTCAGGGTCCAGTGATCCAGACCCAGCTGAAGTGTGTGTGAATGTGAGGCTCAGTGTGTGAGGGACCAGTCTCAGGATCCAGTGATCCAGACCCAGCTGAAGTCTGTGTGAATGTGAGGCTCAGTGTGTGAGGGACCAGTCTCAGGCTGCAATGATCCAGACGCAGCAGAAGTGAGTGTGAATGTGAGGTTCAGTGTGTGAGGGACCAGTCTCAGGGTCAGTGATCCAGACCCAGCTGAAGTGTGTGTGAATGTGAGGCTCAGTGTGTGAGGGACCAGCCTGAGAATCCAGTGATCCAGACCCAGCTGAAGTGCGTGTGAATGTGAGGCTCAATGTGTGAGGGACCAGTCTCAGGGTCCAGTGATCCAGACCCAGCTGAAGTGTGTGTGAATGTGAGGCTCAGTTTCTGAGGAACCAGTCTCAGGGTCCAGTGATACAGACCCAGTTGAAGTGTGTGTGAATGTGAGGCTCAGTTTGTGAGGGACCTGCCTCAGGGTCCAGTGATCCAGACCCAGCTGAAGTGTGTGGAATGTAAGGCTCAGTTTCTGAGGAACCAGTCTCAGGGTCCAGTGATCCAGACACAGCTGAAGTGTGTGTGAATGTGAGGCTCAGTGTGTGAGGGACCAGTCTCATGGTCCAGTGATCCAGACGCAGCTGAAGTGTGTGTGAATGTGAGGCTCAGTGTGTGAGGGGCCAGTCTCAGGGTCCAGTGATCCAGACCCAGCTGAAGTGTGTGTGAATGTGAGGCTCAGTGTATGATTGACCAGTCTCAGGGTGCAGTGCTCCAGACCCAGCTGAAGTGTGTGTGAATGTGAGGCTCAGTGTGTGAGGGACCAGTCTCAGGCTCCAGTGATCCTGAACCAGCTGAAGTGTGTGTGAATGTAAGGCTCAGTATGTGAGTGACCAGTCTCAGAGTCCAGTGATCCAGACCCAGTTGAAGTGTGTGTGAATGTGAGGCTCAGTTTGTGAGGGACCTGCCTCAGGGTCCAGTGATCCAGACCCAGTTGAAGCGTGTGTGAATGTGAGGCTCAGTTTGTGAGGGACCTGCCTCAGGGTCCAGTGATCCAGACCCAGCTGAAGTGTCTGTGAATGTGAGGCTCAGTGTGTGAGGGAATCAGTCTCAGGGTCCAGTGATCCAGAACCAGCTGAAGTGTGTGTGAATGTGAGGCTCAATGTGCGAGGGACCAGTCTCAGGGTCCAGTGATCCAGACCCAGCTGAAGTGTGTGTGAGATGAGGCTCAGTGTGTGAGGGACCAGACTCAGGGTCCAGTGATCCAGACCCAGCTGAAGTGTGTGTGAATGTGAGGCTCAGTGTGTGAGGGACAAGTCTCAGGTTCCAGTGATCCAGACCCAGCTGAAGTGTGTGTGAATGTGAAGCTCAGTGTGTGAGGGACCAATCTCAGGATCCAGTGATCCAGACCCAGCTGAAGTGTGTGTGAATGTGAGGCTCAGTGTGTGAGGGACCAGCCTCAGGGTCCAGTGATCCAGACCCAGCTGAAATGTGTGTGAATGTGAGGCTCAATGAGTGAGGGACCAGTCTCAGGGTCCAGTGATCCAGACCCAGCTGAAGTGTGTGTGAATGTGAGGCTCAGTGTGTGATGGACCAGTCTCAGGGTCCAGTGATCCAGACCCAGCTGAAGTGTGTGTGAATGTGAGGCTCAGTGTGTGAGGGACCAGTCTCAGGGTCCAGTGATCCAGACCCAGCTGAAGTGTGTGTGAATGTGAGGCTCAGTGTGTGAGGGACCAGTCTCAGGGTCCAGTGATCCAGACCCGGCTGAAGTTTGTGTGAATGTGAGGCTCAGTGTGTGAGGGACCAGTCTCAGGCTACAGTGATCCAGACCCAGATGAAGTGTGTGTGAATGTGAGGCTCAGTGTGTGAGGGACCAGTCTCAGGGTCCAGTGATCCATTCCCAGCAGCAGTGTGTGTGAATGTGAATCTCTGTGTGTGAGGGACCAGCCTCAGGGTCCAGTGATCCAGACCCAGCTGAAGTGTGTGTGAATGTGAGGCTCAGTGTGTGAGGGACCAGTCCCAGGGTCCAGTGATCCAGACCCAGCTGAAGTGTATGTGAATGTGAGGCTCAGTGTGTGAGGGACCAGTCTCAGGATCCAATGATCCAGACCCAGCTGAAGTTTGTGTGACTGTGAGGCTCAGTGTGTGAGGGACCAGTCTCAGTGTCCAGTGATCCTACCCAGCTGAAGTGTGTGTGAATGTGAGGCTCAGTGTGTGAGGGACCAGTCTCAGGGTCCAGTGATCCAGACCCAGCTGAAGTGTGTGTGAATGTGAGGCTCAGTGTTTGAGGGACCAGTCTCAGGGTCCAGTGATCCAGACCCAGCTGAAGTGTGTGTGAATGTGAGGCTCAGTGTGTGAGGAACCAGTCTCAGGGTCCAGTGATCCAGACCCAGCTGAAGTGTGTGTGAATATGAGGCTCAGTGTGTGAGGAACCAGTCTCAAGTTCCAATGATCCAGACCCAGCTGAAGTGTGTGTGAATGTGAGGCTCAGTGTGTGAGGGACCAGCCTCAGGGTCCAGTGATCCAGACCCAGCTGAAGTGTGTGTGAATGTGAGGCTCAGTGTGTGAGGGACCAGTCTCAGGGTCCAGTGATCCAGCCCCAGCTGAAGTGTGTGTGAATGTGAGGCTCAGTGTGTGAGGGACCAGACTCAGGGTCCAGTGATCCAGACCCAGCTGAAGTGGGTGTGAATGTAAGGCTCATTGTCTGAGGGACCAGTCGCAGGGTCCACTGATCCAGACCCAGCTGAAGTGTGTGTGAATGTGAGGCTCAGTGTGTGAGGGACCAGTCTCAGGGTTCAGTGATCCAGACCCAGCTGAAGTGTGTGTGAATGTGAGGCTCAGTGTGTGAGGGACCAATCTCAGGGTCCAGTGATCCAGACCCAGCTGAAGTTTGTGTGAATGTGAGGCTCAGTGTGTGAGGGACCAGTCTCAGGTTCTAGTGATCCAGACCCAGCTGAAGTGTGTGTGAATGTGAGGCTCAGTCTGTGAGGGACCAGCCGCAGGGTCCAGTGATCCAGACCCAGCTGAAGTGTGTGTGAATGTGAGGCTCAGTGTGTGAGGGACCAGTCTCAGGTTCCACTGATCCAGACCCAGCTGAAGTGTGTGTGAATGTGAGGCTCAGTGTGTGAGGGACCAGCTTCAGAATCCAGTGATCCGGACCCAGCTGAAGTGTGTGTGAATATGAGGCTCAGTGTGTGAGGGACCAGTCTCAGGGTCCAGTGATCCAGACCCAGCTGAAGTGTGTGTGAATGTGATGCTCAGTGTGTGAGGGACCAGTCTCAGGGTCCAGTGATCCAGACCCAGCTGAAGTGTGTGTGAATGTGAGGCTCAGTGTATGAGAGACCAGTCTCAGGGTCCAGTGATCCAGACCCAGCTGAAGTTTGTGTGAATGTGAGGCTCAGTGTGTGAGGGACCAGTCGCAGGGTCCAGTGATCCAGATCCAGCTGAAGTGTGTGTGAATGTGATGTTCAGTGTGTGAGGGACCAGTCTCAGGATCCAGTGATCCAGACCCAGCTGATGTGTGTGTGAATGTGAGGCTCAGTGTGTGAAGGACCAGCCTCAGGATCCAGTGATCCAGACCCAGCTGATGTGTGTGTGAATCTGAGGCTCAGTGTGTGAGGGACCAGTCTCAGGGTCTAGTGATCCAGACCCAGCTGAAGTGTGTGTGAATGAGAGGCTCAGTGTGTGAGGGACCAGCCTCAGGGTCCAGTGATCCAGACCCAGCTGAAATGTGTGTGAATGTGAGGCTCAATGAGTGAGGGACCAGTCTCAGGGTCCAGTGATCCAGACCCAGCTGAAGTGTGTGTGAATGTGAGGCTCAGTGTGTGATGGACCAGTCTCAGGGTCCAGTGATCCAGACCCAGCTGAAGTGTGTGTGAATGTGAGGCTCAGTGTGTGAGGGACCAGTCTCAGGGTCCAGTGATCCAGACCCAGCTGAAGTGTGTGTGAATGTGAGGCTCAGTGTGTGAGGGACCAGTCTCAGGGTCCAGTGATCCAGACCCGGCTGAAGTTTGTGTGAATGTGAGGCTCAGTGTGTGAGGGACCAGTCTCAGGCTACAGTGATCCAGACCCAGATGAAGTGTGTGTGAATGTGAGGCTCAGTGTGTGAGGGACCAGTCTCAGGGTCCAGTGATCCATTCCCAGCAGCAGTGTGTGTGAATGTGAATCTCTGTGTGTGAGGGACCAGCCTCAGGGTCCAGTGATCCAGACCCAGCTGAAGTGTGTGTGAATGTGAGGCTCAGTGTGTGAGGGACCAGTCCCAGGGTCCAGTGATCCAGACCCAGCTGAAGTGTATGTGAATGTGAGGCTCAGTGTGTGAGGGACCAGTCTCAGGATCCAATGATCCAGACCCAGCTGAAGTTTGTGTGACTGTGAGGCTCAGTGTGTGAGGGACCAGTCTCAGTGTCCAGTGATCCTACCCAGCTGAAGTGTGTGTGAATGTGAGGCTCAGTGTGTGAGGGACCAGTCTCAGGGTCCAGTGATCCAGACCCAGCTGAAGTGTGTGTGAATGTGAGGCTCAGTGTTTGAGGGACCAGTCTCAGGGTCCAGTGATCCAGACCCAGCTGAAGTGTGTGTGAATGTGAGGCTCAGTGTGTGAGGAACCAGTCTCAGGGTCCAGTGATCCAGACCCAGCTGAAGTGTGTGTGAATATGAGGCTCAGTGTGTGAGGAACCAGTCTCAAGTTCCAATGATCCAGACCCAGCTGAAGTGTGTGTGAATGTGAGGCTCAGTGTGTGAGGGACCAGCCTCAGGGTCCAGTGATCCAGACCCAGCTGAAGTGTGTGTGAATGTGAGGCTCAGTGTGTGAGGGACCAGTCTCAGGGTCCAGTGATCCAGCCCCAGCTGAAGTGTGTGTGAATGTGAGGCTCAGTGTGTGAGGGACCAGACTCAGGGTCCAGTGATCCAGACCCAGCTGAAGTGGGTGTGAATGTAAGGCTCATTGTCTGAGGGACCAGTCGCAGGGTCCACTGATCCAGACCCAGCTGAAGTGTGTGTGAATGTGAGGCTCAGTGTGTGAGGGACCAGTCTCAGGGTTCAGTGATCCAGACCCAGCTTAAGTGTGTGTGAATGTGAGGCTCAGTGTGTGAGGGACCAATCTCAGGGTCCAGTGATCCAGACCCAGCTGAAGTTTGTGTGAATGTGAGGCTCAGTGTGTGAGGGACCAGTCTCAGGTTCTAGTGATCCAGACCCAGCTGAAGTGTGTGTGAATGTGAGGCTCAGTCTGTGAGGGACCAGCCGCAGGGTCCAGTGATCCAGACCCAGCTGAAGTGTGTGTGAATGTGAGGCTCAGTGTGTGAGGGACCAGTCTCAGGTTCCACTGATCCAGACCCAGCTGAAGTGTGTGTGAATGTGAGGCTCAGTGTGTGAGGGACCAGCTTCAGAATCCAGTGATCCGGACCCAGCTGAAGTGTGTGTGAATATGAGGCTCAGTGTGTGAGGGACCAGTCTCAGGGTCCAGTGATCCAGACCCAGCTGAAGTGTGTGTGAATGTGATGCTCAGTGTGTGAGGGACCAGTCTCAGGGTCCAGTGATCCAGACCCAGCTGAAGTGTGTGTGAATGTGAGGCTCAGTGTATGAGAGACCAGTCTCAGGGTCCAGTGATCCAGACCCAGCTGAAGTTTGTGTGAATGTGAGGCTCAGTGTGTGAGGGACCAGTCGCAGGGTCCAGTGATCCAGATCCAGCTGAAGTGTGTGTGAATGTGATGTTCAGTGTGTGAGGGACCAGTCTCAGGATCCAGTGATCCAGACCCAGCTGATGTGTGTGTGAATGTGAGGCTCAGTGTGTGAAGGACCAGCCTCAGGATCCAGTGATCCAGACCCAGCTGATGTGTGTGTGAATCTGAGGCTCAGTGTGTGAGGGACCAGTCTCAGGGTCTAGTGATCCAGACCCAGCTGAAGTGTGTGTGAATGAGAGGCTCAGTGTGTGAGGGACCAGTCTCAGGGTCCAGTGATCCAGACCCAGCTGAAGTATGTGTAAATGTGAGGCTCAGTGTGTGAGGGACCAGTCTCAGGGTCTAGTGATGCAGACCCAGCTGAAGTGTGTGTGAATGAGAGGCTCAGTGTGTGAGGGACCAGTCTCAGGGTCCAGTGATCCACACCCAGCTGAAGTGTGTGTGAATGAGATGCTCAGTGTGTGAGGGACCAGTCTCAGGGTCCAGTGATCCAGACCCAGCTGAAGTGTGTGTGAGATGAGGCTCAGTGTGTGAGGGACCAGTCTCAGGGTCCAGTGATCCAGACCCAGCTGAAGTTTGTGTAAATGTGAGGCTCAGTGTGTGAGGGACCAGTCTCATGGTCCAGTGATCCAGACCCAGCTGAAGTGTGTGTGAATGTGAGGCTCAGTGTGTGAGGGACCAGTCTCAGGGTCCAGTGATCCAGACTCAGCTGAAGTGTGTGTGTGAATGTTAGGCTCAGTGTGTGAGGGACCAACCTCAGGGTCCAGTGATCCAGACCCAGCTGAAGTGTGTGTGAATTTGAGGCTCAGTGTGTGAGGGACCAGTCTCAGGGTCCAATGATCCAGACCCAGCTGAAGTGTGTGTGAATGTGAGGCTCAGTGTGTGAGGAACCAGTCTCAGGGTCCAGTGATCCAGACCCAGCTGAAGTGTGTGTGAATGTGAGGCTCAGTGTGTGAGGGACCAGTCTCAGTGTCCAGTGATCCAGACGCAGCTGAAGTGTGTGTGAATGTGAGGCTCAATGTGTGAGGGACCAGTCTCACGGTCCAGTGATCCAGACCCAGCTGGAGTTTGTGTGAATGTGAGGCTCAGTGTGTGAGGAACCAGTCTCAGGGTCCAGTGATCCAGACCCAGTTGAAGTGTGTGTGAATGTGAGGCTCAGTTTGTGAGGGACCTGCCTCAGGGTCCAGTGATCCAGACCCAGCTGAAGTGTCTGTGAATGTGAGGCTCAGTGTGTGAGGGACCAGTCTCAGGGTCCAGTGATCCAGACCCAGCTGAAGTGTGTGTGAATGTGAGGATCAATGTGTGAGGGACCATTCTCAGGGTCCAGTGATCCAGACCCAGCTGAAGTGTGTGTGAGATGAGGCTTAGTGTGTGAGGGACCAGCCTCAGGGTCCACTGATCCAGACCCAGCTGAAGTGTGTGTGAATGTGAGGCTCAGTGTGTGAGGGACCAGTCTCAGAGTCCAGTGATCCAGACCCAGCTGAAGTGTGTGTGAATGTGAGGCTCAATGTGTGAGGGACCAGTCTCACGGTCCAGTGATCCAGACCCAGCTGAAGTGTGTGTGAATGTGAGGCTCAGTGTGTGAGGGACCAGTCTCAGGGTCCAGTGATCCATTCCCAGCAGCAGTGTGTGTGAATGTGAATCTCTGTGTGTGAGGGACCAGCCTCAGGGTCCAGTGATCCAGACCCAGCTGAAGTGTGTGTGAATGTGAGGCTCAGTGTGTGAGGGACCAGTCCCAGGGTCCAGTGATCCAGACCCAGCTGAAGTGTATGTGAATGTGAGGCTCAGTGTGTGAGGGACCAGTCTCAGGATCCAATGATCCAGACCCAGCTGAAGTTTGTGTGACTGTGAGGCTCAGTGTGTGAGGGACCAGTCTCAGTGTCCAGTGATCCTACCCAGCTGAAGTGTGTGTGAATGTGAGGCTCAGTGTGTGAGGGACCAGTCTCAGGGTCCAGTGATCCAGACCCAGCTGAAGTGTGTGTGAATGTGAGGCTCAGTGTTTGAGGGACCAGTCTCAGGGTCCAGTGATCCAGACCCAGCTGAAGTGTGTGTGAATGTGAGGCTCAGTGTGTGAGGAACCAGTCTCAGGGTCCAGTGATCCAGACCCAGCTGAAGTGTGTGTGAATATGAGGCTCAGTGTGTGAGGAACCAGTCTCAAGTTCCAATGATCCAGACCCAGCTGAAGTGTGTGTGAATGTGAGGCTCAGTGTGTGAGGGACCAGCCTCAGGGTCCAGTGATCCAGACCCAGCTGAAGTGTGTGTGAATGTGAGGCTCAGTGTGTGAGGGACCAGTCTCAGGGTCCAGTGATCCAGCCCCAGCTGAAGTGTGTGTGAATGTGAGGCTCAGTGTGTGAGGGACAAGACTCAGGGTCCAGTGATCCAGACCCAGCTGAAGTGGGTGTGAATGTAAGGCTCATTGTCTGAGGGACCAGTCGCAGGGTCCACTGATCCAGACCCAGCTGAAGTGTGTGTGAATGTGAGGCTCAGTGTGTGAGGGACCAGTCTCAGGGTTCAGTGATCCAGACCCAGCTGAAGTGTGTGTGAATGTGAGGCTCAGTGTGTGAGGGACCAATCTCAGGGTCCAGTGATCCAGACCCAGCTGAAGTTTGTGTGAATGTGAGGCTCAGTGTGTGAGGGACCAGTCTCAGGTTCTAGTGATCCAGACCCAGCTGAAGTGTGTGTGAATGTGAGGCTCAGTCTGTGAGGGACCAGCCGCAGGGTCCAGTGATCCAGACCCAGCTGAAGTGTGTGTGAATGTGAGGCTCAGTGTGTGAGGGACCAGTCTCAGGTTCCACTGATCCAGACCCAGCTGAAGTGTGTGTGAATGTGAGGCTCAGTGTGTGAGGGACCAGCTTCAGAATCCAGTGATCCGGACCCAGCTGAAGTGTGTGTGAATATGAGGCTCAGTGTGTGAGGGACCAGTCTCAGGGTCCAGTGATCCAGACCCAGCTGAAGTGTGTGTGAATGTGATGCTCAGTGTGTGAGGGACCAGTCTCAGGGTCCAGTGATCCAGACCCAGCTGAAGTGTGTGTGAATGTGAGGCTCAGTGTATGAGAGACCAGTCTCAGGGTCCAGTGATCCAGACCCAGCTGAAGTTTGTGTGAATGTGAGGCTCAGTGTGTGAGGGACCAGTCGCAGGGTCCAGTGATCCAGATCCAGCTGAAGTGTGTGTGAATGTGATGTTCAGTGTGTGAGGGACCAGTCTCAGGATCCAGTGATCCAGACCCAGCTGATGTGTGTGTGAATGTGAGGCTCAGTGTGTGAAGGACCAGCCTCAGGATCCAGTGATCCAGACCCAGCTGATGTGTGTGTGAATCTGAGGCTCAGTGTGTGAGGGACCAGTCTCAGGGTCTAGTGATCCAGACCCAGCTGAAGTGTGTGTGAATGAGAGGCTCAGTGTGTGAGGGACCAGTCTCAGGGTCCAGTGATCCAGACCCAGCTGAAGTATGTGTAAATGTGAGGCTCAGTGTGTGAGGGACCAGTCTCAGGGTCTAGTGATGCAGACCCAGCTGAAGTGTGTGTGAATGAGAGGCTCAGTGTGTGAGGGACCAGTCTCAGGGTCCAGTGATCCACACCCAGCTGAAGTGTGTGTGAATGAGATGCTCAGTGTGTGAGGGACCAGTCTCAGGGTCCAGTGATCCAGACCCAGCTGAAGTGTGTGTGAGATGAGGCTCAGTGTGTGAGGGAACAGCCTCAGGGTCCAGTGATCCAGACCCGGCTGAAGTGTGTGTGAATGTGAGGCTCAGTGTGTGAGGGACCAGTCTCAGGGTCCAGTGATCCAGACCCAGCTGAAGTTTGTGTGAATGTGAGGCTCAGTGTGTGAGGGACCAGTCGCAGGGTCCAGTGATCCAGATCCAGCTGAAGTGTGTGTGAATGTGAGGTTCAGTGTGTGAGGGACCAGTCTCAGGATCCAGTGATCCAGACCCAGCTGATGTGTGTGTGAATGTGAGGCTCAGTGTGTGAGGGACCAGTCTCAGGATCCAGTGATCCAGACCCAGCTGATGTGTGTGTGAATGTGAGGCTCAGTGTGTGAGGGACCAGTCTCAGGGTCTAGTGATCCAGACCCAGCTGAAGTGTGTGTGAATGAGAGGCTCAGTGTGTGAGGGACCAGTCTCAGGGTCCAGTGATCCAGACCCAGCTGAAGTGTGTGTAAATGTGAGGCTCAGTGTGTGAGGGACCAGTCTCAGGGTCTAGTGATGCAGACCCAGCTGAAGTGTGTGTGAATGAGAGGCTCAGTGTGTGAGGGACCAGTCTCAGGGTCCAGTGATCCACACCCAGCTGAAGTGTGTGTGAATGAGATGCTCAGTGTGTGAGGGACCAGTCTCAGGGTCCAGTGATCCAGACCCAGCTGAAGTTTGTGTAAATGTGAGGCTCAGTGTGTGAGGGACCAGTCTCATGGTCCAGTGATCCAGACCCAGCTGAAGTGTGTGTGAATGTGAGGCTCAGTGTGTGAGGGACCAGTCTCAGGGTCCAGTGATCCAGACTCAGCTGAAGTGTGTGTGTGAATGTTAGGCTCAGTGTGTGAGGGACCAACCTCAGGGTCCAGTGATCCAGACCCAGCTGAAGTGTGTGTGAATTTGAGGCTCAGTGTGTGAGGGACCAGTCTCAGGGTCCAATGATCCAGACCCAGCTGAAGTGTGTGTGAATGTGAGGCTCAGTGTGTGAGGAACCAGTCTCAGGGTCCAGTGATCCAGACCCAGCTGAAGTGTGTGTGAATGTGAGGCTCAGTGTGTGAGGGACCAGTCTCAGTGTCCAGTGATCCAGACGCAGCTGAAGTGTGTGTGAATGTGAGGCTCAATGTGTGAGGGACCAGTCTCACGGTCCAGTGATCCAGACCCAGCTGGAGTTTGTGTGAATGTGAGGCTCAGTGTGTGAGGAACCAGTCTCAGGGTCCAGTGATCCAGACCCAGTTGAAGTGTGTGTGAATGTGAGGCTCAGTTTGTGAGGGACCTGCCTCAGGGTCCAGTGATCCAGACCCAGCTGAAGTGTCTGTGAATGTGAGGCTCAGTGTGTGAGGGACCAGTCTCAGGGTCCAGTGATCCAGACCCAGCTGAAGTGTGTGTGAATGTGAGGATCAATGTGTGAGGGACCATTCTCAGGGTCCAGTGATCCAGACCCAGCTGAAGTGTGTGTGAGATGAGGCTCAGTGTGTGAGGGACCAGCCTCAGGGTCCACTGATCCAGACCCAGCTGAAGTGTGTGTGAATGTGAGGCTCAGTGTGTGAGGGACCAGTCTCAGTGTCCAGTGATCCAGACCCAGCTGAAGTGTGTGTGAATGTGAGGCTCAATGTGTGAGGGACCAGTCTCACGGTCCAGTGATCCAGACCCAGCTGAAGTGTGTGTGAATGTGAGGCTCAGTGTGTGAGGAACCAGTCTCAGGGTCCAGTGATCCAGACCCAGCTGAAGTGTGTGTGAATGTGAGGCTCAGTGTGTGAGGGACCAGTCTCAGTGTCCAGTGATCCAGACCCAGCTGAAGTGTGTGTGAATGTGAGGCTCAATGTGTGAGGGACCAGTCTCACGGTCCAGTGATCCAGACCCAGCTGGAGTGTGTGTGAATGTGAGGCTCAGTGTGTGAGGAACCAGTCTCAGGGTCCAGTGATCCAGACCCAGTTGAAGTGTGTGTGAATGTGAGGCTCAGTTTGTGAGGGACCTGCCTCAGGGTCCAGTGATCCAGACCCAGCTGAAGTGTCTGTGAATGTGAGGCTCAGTGTGTGAGGAACCAGTCTCAGGGTCCAGTGATCCAGACCCAGCTGAAGTGTGTGTGAATATGAGGCTCAGTGTGTGAGGAACCAGTCTCAAGTTCCAATGATCCAGACCCAGCTGAAGTGTGTGTGAATGTGAGGCTCAGTGTGTGAGGGACCAGCCTCAGGGTCCAGTGATCCAGACCCAGCTGAAGTGTGTGTGAATGTGAGGCTCAGTGTGTGAGGGACCAGTCTCAGGGTCCAGTGATCCAGCCCCAGCTGAAGTGTGTGTGAATGTGAGGCTCAGTGTGTGAGGGACCAGACTCAGGGTCCAGTGATCCAGACCCAGCTGAAGTGGGTGTGAATGTAAGGCTCATTGTCTGAGGGACCAGTCGCAGGGTCCACTGATCCAGACCCAGCTGAAGTGTGTGTGAATGTGAGGCTCAGTGTGTGAGGGACCAGTCTCAGGGTTCAGTGATCCAGACCCAGCTGAAGTGTGTGTGAATGTGAGGCTCAGTGTGTGAGGGACCAATCTCAGGGTCCAGTGATCCAGACCCAGCTGAAGTTTGTGTGAATGTGAGGCTCAGTGTGTGAGGGACCAGTCTCAGGTTCTAGTGATCCAGACCCAGCTGAAGTGTGTGTGAATGTGAGGCTCAGTCTGTGAGGGACCAGCCGCAGGGTCCAGTGATCCAGACCCAGCTGAAGTGTGTGTGAATGTGAGGCTCAGTGTGTGAGGGACCAGTCTCAGGTTCCACTGATCCAGACCCAGCTGAAGTGTGTGTGAATGTGAGGCTCAGTGTGTGAGGGACCAGCTTCAGAATCCAGTGATCCGGACCCAGCTGAAGTGTGTGTGAATATGAGGCTCAGTGTGTGAGGGACCAGTCTCAGAGTCCAGTGATCCAGACCCAGCTGAAGTGTGTGTGAATGTGATGCTCAGTGTGTGAGGGACCAGTCTCAGGGTCCAGTGATCCAGACCCAGCTGAAGTGTGTGTGAATGTGAGGCTCAGTGTATGAGAGACCAGTCTCAGTGTCCAGTGATCCAGACCCAGCTGAAGTTTGTGTGAATGTGAGGCTCAGTGTGTGAGGGACCAGTCGCAGGGTCCAGTGATCCAGATCCAGCTGAAGTGTGTGTGAATGTGATGTTCAGTGTGTGAGGGACCAGTCTCAGGATCCAGTGATCCAGACCCAGCTGATGTGTGTGTGAATGTGAGGCTCAGTGTGTGAAGGACCAGCCTCAGGATCCAGTGATCCAGACCCAGCTGATGTGTGTGTGAATCTGAGGCTCAGTGTGTGAGGGACCAGTCTCAGGGTCTAGTGATCCAGACCCAGCTGAAGTGTGTGTGAATGAGAGGCTCAGTGTGTGAGGGACCAGTCTCAGGGTCCAGTGATCCAGACCCAGCTGAAGTATGTGTAAATGTGAGGCTCAGTGTGTGAGGGACCAGTCTCAGGGTCTAGTGATGCAGACCCAGCTGAAGTGTGTGTGAATGAGAGGCTCAGTGTGTGAGGGACCAGTCTCAGGGTCCAGTGATCCACACCCAGCTGAAGTGTGTGTGAATGAGATGCTCAGTGTGTGAGGGACCAGTCTCAGGGTCCAGTGATCCAGACCCAGCTGAAGTGTGTGTGAGATGAGGCTCAGTGTGTGAGGGAACAGCCTCAGGGTCCAGTGATCCAGTCCCGGCTGAAGTGTGTGTGAATGTGAGGCTCAGTGTGTGAGGGACCAGTCTCAGGGTCCAGTGATCCAGACCCAGCTGAAGTTTGTGTGAATGTGAGGCTCAGTGTGTGAGGGACCAGTCGCAGGGTCCAGTGATCCAGATCCAGCTGAAGTGTGTGTGAATGTGAGGTTCAGTGTGTGAGGGACCAGTCTCAGGATCCAGTGATCCAGACCCAGCTGATGTGTGTGTGAATGTGAGGCTCAGTGTGTGAGGGACCAGTCTCAGGATCCAGTGATCCAGACCCAGCTGATGTGTGTGTGAATGTGAGGCTCAGTGTGTGAGGGACCAGTCTCAGGGTCTAGTGATCCAGACCCAGCTGAAGTGTGTGTGAATGAGAGGCTCAGTGTGTGAGGGACCAGTCTCAGGGTCCAGTGATCCAGACCCAGCTGAAGTGTGTGTAAATGTGAGGCTCAGTGTGTGAGGGACCAGTCTCAGGGTCTAGTGATGCAGACCCAGCTGAAGTGTGTGTGAATGAGAGGCTCAGTGTGTGAGGGACCAGTCTCAGGGTCCAGTGATCCACACCCAGCTGAAGTGTGTGTGAATGAGATGCTCAGTGTGTGAGGGACCAGTCTCAGGGTCCAGTGATCCAGACCCAGCTGAAGTTTGTGTAAATGTGAGGCTCAGTGTGTGAGGGACCAGTCTCATGGTCCAGTGATCCAGACCCAGCTGAAGTGTGTGTGAATGTGAGGCTCAGTGTGTGAGGGACCAGTCTCAGGGTCCAGTGATCCAGACTCAGCTGAAGTGTGTGTGTGAATGTTAGGCTCAGTGTGTGAGGGACCAACCTCAGGGTCCAGTGATCCAGACCCAGCTGAAGTGTGTGTGAATTTGAGGCTCAGTGTGTGAGGGACCAGTCTCAGGGTCCAATGATCCAGACCCAGCTGAAGTGTGTGTGAATGTGAGGCTCAGTGTGTGAGGAACCAGTCTCAGGGTCCAGTGATCCAGACCCAGCTGAAGTGTGTGTGAATGTGAGGCTCAGTGTGTGAGGGACCAGTCTCAGTGTCCAGTGATCCAGACGCAGCTGAAGTGTGTGTGAATGTGAGGCTCAATGTGTGAGGGACCAGTCTCACGGTCCAGTGATCCAGACCCAGCTGGAGTTTGTGTGAATGTGAGGCTCAGTGTGTGAGGAACCAGTCTCAGGGTCCAGTGATCCAGACCCAGTTGAAGTGTGTGTGAATGTGAGGCTCAGTTTGTGAGGGACCTGCCTCAGGGTCCAGTGATCCAGACCCAGCTGAAGTGTCTGTGAATGTGAGGCTCAGTGTGTGAGGGACCAGTCTCAGGGTCCAGTGATCCAGACCCAGCTGAAGTGTGTGTGAATGTGAGGATCAATGTGTGAGGGACCATTCTCAGGGTCCAGTGATCCAGACCCAGCTGAAGTGTGTGTGAGATGAGGCTCAGTGTGTGAGGGACCAGCCTCAGGGTCCACTGATCCAGACCCAGCTGAAGTGTGTGTGAATGTGAGGCTCAGTGTGTGAGGGACCAGTCTCAGTGTCCAGTGATCCAGACCCAGCTGAAGTGTGTGTGAATGTGAGGCTCAATGTGTGAGGGACCAGTCTCACGGTCCAGTGATCCAGACCCAGCTGAAGTGTGTGTGAATGTGAGGCTCAGTGTGTGAGGAACCAGTCTCAGGGTCCAGTGATCCAGACCCAGCTGAAGTGTGTGTGAATGTGAGGCTCAGTGTGTGAGGGACCAGTCTCAGTGTCCAGTGATCCAGACCCAGCTGAAGTGTGTGTGAATGTGAGGCTCAATGTGTGAGGGACCAGTCTCACGGTCCAGTGATCCAGACCCAGCTGGAGTGTGTGTGAATGTGAGGCTCAGTGTGTGAGGAACCAGTCTCAGGGTCCAGTGATCCAGACCCAGTTGAAGTGTGTGTGAATGTGAGGCTCAGTTTGTGAGGGACCTGCCTCAGGGTCCAGTGATCCAGACCCAGCTGAAGTGTCTGTGAATGTGAGGCTCAGTGTGTGAGGGACCAGTCTCAGGGTCCAGTGATCCAGACCCAGCTGAAGTGTGTGTGAATGTGAGGCTCAGTGTGTGAGGGACCAGTCTCAGTGTCCAGTGATCCAGACCCAGCTGAAGTGTGTGTGAATGTGTGGCAAAATGTGTGAGGGACCAGTCCCAGGGTCCAGTGATCCAGACCCAGCTGAAGTGTGTGTGAATGTGAGGCTGAGTGTGTGAGGGACCAGTCTCAGGATCCAGTGATCCAGTCCCAGCTGAAGTGTGTGTGACTGTGTGGCTCAGTGTGTGAGATACCAGTCTCAGTGTCCAGTGATCCTACCCAGCTGAAGTGTGTGTGAATGTGAGGCTCAGAGTGTGAGGGACCAGTCTCAGGGTCCATTGATCCAGACCCAGCTGAAGTGTGTGTGAATGTGAGGCTCAGTGTCTGAGGGACCAGTCTCAGGGTCCAGTGATCCAGACCCAGCTGAAGTGTGTGTGAATGTGAGGCTCAGTGTGTGTGGGACCAGTCTCAGGGTCCAGTGATCCAGACCCAGCTGAAGTGTGTGTGAATGTGAGGCTCAGTGTGTGAGGAACCAGCCTCAGGGTCCAGTGATCCAGACCCAGCTGAAGTGTGTGTGAATGTGAGGCTCAGTGTGTGAGGGACCAGTCTCAGGGTCCAGTGATCCAGACCCAGCTGAAGTGTGTGTGAATGTGAGGCTCAGTGTGTGAGGGACCAGTCTCAGGGTCCAGTGATCCAGACCCAGCTGAAGTGTGTGTGAATGTGAGGCTCAGTGTGTGAGGGACCAGTCTCAGGGTCCAGTGCTCCAGACCCAGCTGAAGTGTGTGTGAATGTGAGGCTCAGTATGTGAGGGACCAGTCTCAGGGTCTCGTGATCCAGACGCAGCTGAAGTGTGTGTGAATGTGATGCTCAGTGTGTGATGGACCAGCCTCAGTGTCCAGTGATCCAGACCCAGCTGAAGTGTGTGTGAATGTGAGGCTCAGTGTGTGATGGACCACCCTCAGGGTCCAGTGATCCAGACCCAGCTAAAGTGTGTGTGAATGTGAGGCTCAGTGTGTGAGGGACCAGTCTCAGGGTCCAGTGATCCAGACCCAGCTGAAGTGTGTGTGAATGTGAGGCTCAGTGTATGAGGGACCAGTCTCAGGGTCCAGTGATCCAGACCCAGCTGAAGTGTGTGTGAATGTGAGGCTCAGTATATGAGGGACCAGTCACAGGGTCCAGTGATCCAGACCCAGCTGAAGTGTGTGTGAATGTGAGGCTCAGTGTGTGAGCGACCAGTCTCAGGGTCTAGTGATCCAGACCCAGCTGAAGTGTGTGTGAATGTGAGGCTCAGTGTGTGACGGAACAGTCTCAGGGTCCAGTGATCCACACCGAGCTAAAGTGTGTGTGAATGTGTGGCTCAGTGTGTGAGGGACCAGTCTCAGGGTCCAGTGATCCAGACCCAGCTGAAGTGTGTGTGAATGTGATGCTCAGTGTGTGAGGGACCAACCTCAGGGTCCAGTGATCCAGACCCAGCTGAAGTGTCTGTGAATTTGAGGCTCAGTGTGTGAGGGACCAATCTCAGGGTCCAATGATCCAGACCCAGCTGAAGTGTGTGTGAATGTGAGGCTCGGTGTGTGAGGGACCAGCCTTAGAATCCAGTGATTCAGACCCAGCTGAAGTGTGTGTGAATGTGAGGCTCAGTGTGTGAGGAACCAGTCTCAGGATCCAGTGATCCAGACCCAGTTGAAGTGTGTGTGAATGTGAGGCTCAGTTTGTGAGGGACCTGCCTCAGGGTCCAGTGATCCAGACCCAGCTGAAGTGTCTGTGAATGTGAGGCTCAGTGTGTGAGGGACCAGTCTCAGGGTCCAGTGATCCAGACCCAGCTGAAGTGCGTGTGAATGTGAGGCTCAATGTGTGAAGGACCATTCTCAGGGTCCAGTGATCCAGACCCAGCTGAAGTGTGTGTGAGATGAGGCTCAGTGTGTGAGGGACCAGCCTCAGGGTCCAGTGAACCAGACCCAGCTGAAGTGTGTGTGAATGTGAGGCTCAGTGTGTGAGGGACCAGTCTCAGTGTCCAGTGATCCAGACCCAGCTGAAGTGTGTGTGAATATGAGGCTCAATGTGTGAGGGACCAGTCTCACGGTCCAGTGATCCAGACCCAGCTGAAGTGTGTGTGAATGTGAGGCTCAGTGTGTCAGGAACCAGTCTCAGGGTCCAGTGATCCAGACCCAGCTGAAGTGTGTGTGAATGTGAGGCTCAGTGTGTGAGGGACCAGTCTCAGTGTCCAGTGATCCAGACACAGCTGAAGTGTGTGTGAACGTGAGGCTCAATGTGTGAGTGACCAGTCTCACGGTCCAGTGATCCAGACCCAGCTGGAGTGTGTGTGAATGTGAGGCTCAGTGTGTGAGGAACCAGTCTCAGGGTCCAGTGATCCAGACCCAGTTGAAGTGTGTGTGAATGTGAGGCTCAGTTTGTGAGGGACCTGCCTCAGGGTCCAGTGATCCAGACCCAGCTGAAGTGTCTGTGAATGTGAGGCTCAGTGTGTGAGGGACCAGTCTCAGGGTCCAGTGATCCAGACCCAGCTGAAGTGTGTGTGAATGTGAGGCTCAATATGTGAGGGACCATTCTCAGGGTCCAGTGATCCAGACCCAGCAGAAGTGTGTGTGAGATGAGGCTCAGTGTTGAGGGAACAGCCTCAGGTTCCAGTGATCCAGACCCGGCTGAAGTGTGTGTACATGTGAGGCTCAGTGTGTGAGGGACCAGTCTCAGGGTCTAGTGATGCAGACCCAGCTGAAGTGTGTGTGAATGAGAGGCTCAGTGTGTGAGGGACCAGTCTCAGGGTCCAGTGATCCACACCCAGCTGAAGTGTGTGTGAATGAGATGCTCAGTGTGTGAGGGACCAGTCTCAGGGTCCAGTGATCCAGACCCAGCTGAAGTTTGTGTAAATGTGAGGCTCAGTGTGTGAGGGACCAGTCTCATGGTCCAGTGATCCAGACCCAGCTGAAGTGTGTGTGAATGTGAGGCTCAGTGTGTGAGGGACCAGTCTCAGGGTCCAGAGATCCAGACCCAGCTGAAGTGTGTGTGTGAATGTTAGGCTCAGTGTGTGAGGGACCAACCTCAGGGTCCAGTGATCCTGACCCAGCTGAAGTGTGTGTGAATTTGAGGCTCAGTGTGTGAGGGACCACTCTCAGGGTCCAATGATCCAGACCCAGCTGAAGTGTGTGTGAATGTGAGGCTCAGTGTGTGAGGAACCAGTCTCAGGGTCCAGTGATCCAGACCCAGCTGAAGTGTGTGTGAATGTGAGGCTCAGTGTGTGAGGGACCAGTCTCAGTGTCCAGTGATCCAGACCCAGCTGAAGTGTGTGTGAATGTGAGGCTCAATGTGTGAGGGACCAGTCTCACGGTCCAGTGATCCAGACCCAGCTGGAGTTTGTGTGAATGTGAGGCTCAGTGTGTGAGGAACCAGTCTCAGGGTCCAGTGATCCAGACCCAGTTGAAGTGTGTGTGAATGTGAGGCTCAGTTTGTGAGGGACCTGCCTCAGGGTCCAGTGATCCAGACCCAGCTGAAGTGTCTGTGAATGTGAGGCTCAGTGTGTGAGGGACCAGTCTCAGGGTCCAGTGATCCAGACCCAGCTGAAGTGTGTGTGAATGTGAGGCTCAATATGTGAGGGACCATTCTCAGGGTCCAGTGATCCAGACCCAGCTGAAGTGTGTGTGAGATGAGGCTCAGTGTGTGAGGGACCAGCCTCAGGGTCCACTGATCCAGACCCAGCTGAAGTGTGTGTGAATGTGAGGCTCAGTGTGTGAGGGACCAGTCTCAGTGTCCAGTGATCCAGACCCAGCTGAAGTGTGTGTGAATGTGAGGCTCAGTGTGTGAGGGACCAGTCTCAGTGTCCAGTGATCCAGACCCAGCTGAATTGTGTGTGAATGTGAGGCTCAATGTGTGAGGGACCAGTCTCACGGTCCAGTGATCCAGACCCAGCTGGAGTGTGTGTGAATGTGAGGCTCAGTGTGTGAGGAACCAGTCTCAGGGTCCAGTGATCCAGACCCAGTTGAAGTGTGTGTGAATGTGAGGCTCAGTTTGTGAGGGACCTGCCTCAGGGTCCAGTGATCCAGACCCAGCTGAAGTGTCTGTGAATGTGAGGCTCAGTGTGTGAGGGACCAGTCTCAGGGTCCAGTGATCCAGACCCAGCTGAAGTGTGTGTGAATGTGAGGCTCAATGTGTGAGGGACCATTCTCAGGGTCCAGTGATCCAGACACAGCTGAAGTGTGTGTGAGATGAGGCTCAGTGTTGAGGGAACAGCCTCAGGTTCCAGTGATCCAGACCCGGCTGAAGTGTGTGTGAATGTGAAGCTCAGTGTGTGAGGGACCAGTCTCAGGGTCCAGTGATCCAGACCCAGCTGAAGTGTGTGTGAATGTGAGGCTCAGTGTGTGAGGGACCAGTCTGAGGGTCCAGTGATCCAGACCCAGCTGAAGTGTGTGTGAATGTGAAGCTCAGTGTGTGAGGGACCAGCCTCAGGGTCCAGTGATCCAGACCCAGCTGAAGTGTGTGTGAATGTGATGCTCAGTGTGTGAGGGACCAGTCTCAGGGTCCAGTGATCCAGACCCAGCTGAAGTGTGTGTGAATGTGATGCTCAGAGTGTGAGGGACCAGTCTCAGGGTCAAGTGATCCAGACCCAGCTGAAGAGTGTGTGTGAATGTGAGGCTCAGTGTGTGAGGGACCAGTCTCAGTGTCCAGTGATCCAGACCCAGCTGAAGTGTGTGTGAATGTGTGGCAAAAAGTGTGAGGGACCAGTCCCAGGGTCCAGTGATCCAGACCCAGCTGAAGTGTGTGTGAATGTGAGGCTGAGTGTGTGAAGGACCAGTCTCAGGATCCAGTGATCCAGTCCCAGCTGAAGTGTGTGTGACTGTGTGGCTCACTGTGTGAGATACCAGTCTCAGTGTCCAGTGATCCTACCCAGCTGAAGTGTGTGTGAATGTGAGGCTCAGAGTGTGAGGGACCAGTCTCAGGGTCCATTGATCCAGACCCAGCTGAAGTGTGTGTGAATGTGAGGCTCAGTGTCTGAGGGACCAGTCTCAGGGTCCAGTGATCCAGACCCAGCTGAAGTGTGTGTGAATGTGAGGCTCAGTGTGTGGGACCAGTCTCAGGGTCCAGTGATCCAAACCCAGCTGAAGTGTGTGTGAATGTGAGGCTCAGTGTGTGAGGAACCAGCCTCAGGGTCCAGTGATCCAGACCCAGCTGAAGTGTGTGTGAATGTGAGGCTCAGTGTGTGAGGGACCAGTCTCAGGGTCCAGTGATCCAGACCCAGCTGAAGTGTGTGTGAATGTGAGGCTCAGTGTGTGAGGGACCAGTCTCAGGGTCCAGTGATCCAGACCCAGCTGAAGTGTGTGTGAATGTGAGGCTCAGTGTGTGAGGGACCAGTCTCAGGGTCCAGTGCTCCAGACCCAGCTGAAGTGTGTGTGAATGTGAGGCTCAGTATGTGAGGGACCAGTCTCAGCGTCTCGTGATCCAGACGCAGCTGAAGTGTGTGTGAATGTGATGCTCAGTGTGTGATGGACCAGCCTCAGTGTCCAGTGATCCAGACCCAGCTGAAGTGTGTGTGAATGTGAGGCTCAGTGTGTGATGGACCACCCTCAGGGTCCAGTGATCCAGACCCAGCTAAAGTGTGTGTGAATGTGAGGCTCAGTGTGTGAGGGACCAGTCTCAGGGTCCAGTGATCCAGACCCAGCTGAAGTGTGTGTGAATGTGAGGCTCAGTGTATGAGGGACCAGTCTCAGGGTCCAGTGATCCAGACCCAGCTGAAGTGTGTGTGAATGTGAGGCTCAGTGTATGAGTTACCAGTCATAGGGTCCAGTGATCCAGACCCAGCTGAAGTGTGTGTGAATGTGAGGCTCAGTGTGTGAGCGACCAGTCTCAGGGTCTAGTGATCCAGACCCAGCTGAAGTGTGTGTGAATGTGAGGCTCAGTGTGTGACGGAACAGTCTCAGGGTCCAGTGATCCAGACCTAGCTAAAGTGTGTGTGAATGTGTGGCTCAGTGTGTGAGGGACCAGTCTCAGGGTCCAGTGATCCAGACCCAGCTGAAGTGTGTGTGAATGTGATGCTCAGTGTGTGAGGGACCAACCTCAGGGTCCAGTGATCCAGACCCAGCTGAAGTGTGTGTGAATTTGAGGCTCAGTGTGTGAGGGACCAATCTCAGGGTCCAATGATCCAGACCCAGCTGAAGTGTGTGTGAATGTGAGGCTCGGTGTGTGAGGGACCAGCCTTAGAATCCAGTGATTCAGACCCAGCTGAAGTGTGTGTGAATGTGAGGCTCAGTGTGTGAGGGACCAGTCTCAAGGTCCAGTGATCCAGGCCCAGCTGAAGTGTGTGTGAATGTGATGCTCAGTGTGTGAGGGACCAGTCTCAGCGTCCACTGATCCAGACCCAGCTGAAGTGTGTGTGAATGTGAGGCTCAGTGTGTGAGGGACCAGCCTCAGGGTCCAGTGATCCAGACCCAGCTGAAGTGTGTGTGAATGTGAGGCTCAGTGTGTGAGGGACCAGTCTCAGGGTCCAGTGATCCAGACCCAGCTGAAGTGTGTGTGAATGTGAGGCTCAATGTGTGAGGGACCAGTCTCACGGTCCAGTGATCCAGACCCAGCTGGAGTGTGTGTGAATGTGAGGCTCAGTGTGTGAGGAACCAGTCTCAGGGTCCAGTGATCCAGACCCAGTTGAAGTGTGTGTGAATGTGAGGCTCAGTTTGTGAGGGACCTGCCTCAGGGTCCAGTGATCCAGACCCAGCTGAAGTGTCTGTGAATGTGAGGCTCAGTGTGTGAGGGACCAGTCTCAGGGTCCAGTGATCCAGACCCAGCTGAAGTGCGTGTGAATGTGAGGCTCAATGTGTGAGGGACCATTCTCAGGGTCCAGTGATCCAGACCCAGCTGAAGTGTGTGTGAGATGAGGCTCAGTGTGTGAGGGACCAGCCTCAGGGTCCAGTGAACCAGACCCAGCTGAAGTGTGTGTGAATGTGAGGCTCAGTGTGTGAGGGACCAGTCTCAGTGTCCAGTGATCCAGACCCAGCTGAAATGTGTGTGAATATGAGGCTCAATGTGTGAGGGACCAGTCTCACGGTCCAGTGATCCAGACCCAGCTGAAGTGTGTGTGAATGTGAGGCTCAGTGTGTGAGGAACCAGTCTCAGGGTCCAGTGATCCAGACCCAGCTGAAGTGTGTGTGAATGTGAGGCTCAGTGTGTGAGGGACCAGTCTCAGTGTCCAGTGATCCAGACCCAGCTGAAGTGTGTGTGAACGTGAGGCTCAATGTGTGAGGGACCAGTCTCACGGTCCAGTGATCCAGACCCAGCTGGAGTGTGTGTGAATGTGAGGCTCAGTGTGTGAGGAACCAGTCTCAGGTTCCAGTGATCCAGACCCAGTTGAAGTGTGTGTGAATGTGAGGCTCAGTTTGTGAGGGACCTGCCTCAGGGTCCAGTGATCCAGACCCAGCTGAAGTGTCTGTGAATGTGAGGCTCAGTGTGTGAGGGACCAGTCTCAGGGTCCAGTGATCCAGACCCAGCTGAAGTGTGTGTGAATGTGAGGCTCAATATGTGAGGGACCATTCTCAGGGTCCAGTGATCCAGACCCAGCAGAAGTGTGTGTGAGATGAGGCTCAGTGTTGAGGGAACAGCCTCAGGTTCCAGTGATCCAGACCCGGCTGAAGTGTGTGTGAATGTGAAGCTCAGTGTGTGAGGGACCAGTCTCAGGGTCCAGTGATCCAGACCCAGCTGAAGTGTGTGTGAATGTGAGGCTCAGTGTGTGAGGGACCAGTCTGAGGGTCCAGTGATCCAGACCCAGCTGAAGTGTGTGTGAATGTGAAGCTCAGTGTGTGAGGGACCAGCCTCAGGGTCCAGTGATCCAGACCCAGCTGAAGTGTGTGTGAATGTGATGCTCAGTGTGTGAGGGACCAGTCTCAGGGTCCAGTGATCCAGACCCAGCTGAAGTTTGTGTGAATGTGATGCTCAGAGTGTGAGGGACCAGTCTCAGGGTCCAGTGATCCAGACCCAGCTGAAGTGTGTGTGAACGTGAGGCTCAATGTGTGAGGGACCAGTCTCACGGTCCAGTGATCCAGACCCAGCTGGAGTGTGTGTGAATGTGAGGCTCAGTGTGTGAGGAACCAGTCTCAGGGTCCAGTGATCCAGACCCAGTTGAAGTGTGTGTGAATGTGAGGCTCAGTTTGTGAGGGACCTGCCTCAGGGTCCAGTGATCCAGACCCAGCTGAAGTGTCTGTGAATGTGAGGCTCAGTGTGTGAGGGACCAGTCTCAGGGTCCAGTGATCCAGACCCAGCTGAAGTGTGTCTGAATGTGAGGCTCAATATGTGAGGGACCATTCTCAGGGTCCAGTGATCCAGACCCAGCAGAAGTGTGTGTGAGATGAGGCTCAGTGTTGAGGGAACAGCCTCAGGTTCCAGTGATCCAGACCCGGCTGAAGTGTGTGTGAATGTGAAGCTCAGTGTGTGAGGGACCAGTCTCAGGGTCCAGTGATCCAGACCCAGCTGAAGTGTGTGTGAATGTGAGGCTCAGTGTGTGAGGGACCAGTCTGAGGGTCCAGTGATCCAGACCCAGCTGAAGTGTGTGTGAATGTGAGGCTCAATGTGTGAGGGACCAGTCTCACGGTCCAGTGATCCAGACCCAGCTGGAGTGTGTGTGAATGTGAGGCTCAGTGTGTGAGGAACCAGTCTCAGGGTCCAGTGATCCAGACCCAGTTGAAGTGTGTGTGAATGTGAGGCTCAGTTTGTGAGGGACCTGCCTCAGGGTCCAGTGATCCAGACCCAGCTGAAGTGTCTGTGAATGTGAGGCTCAGTGTGTGAGGGACCAGTCTCAGGGTCCAGTGAT